>NC_051212.1:34117543-34470876 GCF_015220715.1 Pygocentrus nattereri
CTGCAGAGTACGGAAGTACAGCAATAAAAGGCCATTAAAAACAGAAAGAAAGGGGCTCTTTTAGGTATGTGTAGCAAATCAAGCCCCTCATTAGCATTAGGTTTTGTTTTCCCACAGTCGCTCGGCTTTACCTTTTCATCATGTGTTCAAAGATGACCACTGGCATCACAGTTACGGTTACAACTCTGCCACTACAATTAAGAATGTCCAACACTTGAGAGTCCTGAGAGAGAGAGAGAGAGAGAGACTGTTTACAGTTTATATATATATATATATATATATATATATATATATATATATATATATATATATATATATATATCCTCCTGAGACCCAGGGAAAAAAAGTTTTAATTTATTATTCTTTTTCATATAAATTAAGTGTCGTGGTGATAAAAAATACATTGCAAAGAAAAAAATGTTAAAACTTATTTTTATTAAAATTTTACATGTCCACTGTAGTGGACAATGGGATTTCATGGTTCTCAAGTGTTAAACTTTTAAGAGCCGAGTATGTATATGGAAATATCCACTGAAATCATCTAGGAAAATAGAATACCATGTACAAAAACAATAGCAAATGTAATTAACCCAGAATAATGGAACATCTACAACACTTCACCTAAAATTCTTTATAATTTCATTAGATATTTGACTCTAGATGGTATTTCATGAAACAATCTGACTGTTTGGAGACACAGAGGAACATGCTGCATTTTATGCATCTCACAAAGGTTTTGCGTTTGCATCGAGGCATTCTGCATCTGGAAGCATTTGGAATGTTGAGCATTTGGGGCAAATGAATTGCACCATATTTCCTTATTCTTGTATCTGGATGGGGCTTCCTTTTCTTGATTTCCAGAAAGAATTCTTGATCACTTGAGTCAGTGTCATCTCATTGACCTACTTGGGCCTGGGATATCAGTTCTTCAGCCAAGAGAAGTTTGAACTCCAGGTACTGGGAGGTTTTCTTTGCAGGTCGTTGCAAGGTCTGACTGTCTTGTCTGTATTGAATCCAGGAGTTGGTGATGGCCAAATCAGTGAAGTGAAGCATGGTACGAACAGTCCACTTCTTGGTGCGACTGGACATTCTGTAGTAGCTGAGCATGTGATCACACATGTCAACACCCCCCATGTTTCTGTTATATTCTGCTACCACAATCATTTCTGATGACCCTCTTCCTTTTTTGCTCAGGACCTTGTCAGCAGTGATGTGACACTCTTTTGGAATTCGATTCTTAGGAATTGTTCCTGTAGCAGGCAGGCCTCTTTCCAGAAGAGCCTCCAAAAGCCTGATGGTGGTAAAATACCGATCAAAGTACACCAGTGTTCCTCTGGGAACTGTCTCAATCAAACGCAGGACTGCATTTGCACCTATTCCCATTTGCTGGTGTTCAATGAAGGTGCTCTTTCCCTGGTAAGTCTCAAAGTCCAACACAAGGCCACCTGGAGTTGCAAGAACAAATACCTTTAATCCTGTTGGATTTGGTTTGCCAGGAACATACTGACGAACTTCAACAGGTGCCTGTGAAGGGAACCATTTGTTCATCAATGCATACCTTTGCTGGCCTAGGTAGGCTGAGGCAACCTTGGAGCACTCTATTCAAGAATGGTTTTACTTTCCAAAGCAGATCCTTTTTCTTCTCATCATCTGTCACATCCAGATCATTGACAACTTTGAGCGAAGATCTGATCTTGTAAAAACGATCTCGTGTCATGGAGTCAGTTATTATTGGGACTCTTGTTTTGGCAGCCCAGTACATTTTCATTCTTGGATATCCGAGGCATGCCATGTACACTGAGATTCCTAAAAAGGTCTTGATCTCTTCTGGTGTTGTGTTCAAACTACAGCCTGAATCCTGTACCATGCGCTGGTTGGTGAAGAAAGACAGATCCCGAATTAACTGATCATCAATGTACTGCAGTGGGCTCCAGTCTCTTCGGTATAGGGAATCATCAGCTGATGTAATTCCACATTCCTCCAACATGGGCATGAACCTTAGAAGAAAGACAAAACATGCTTGATAATTTAGCATAATTAACATGCCATAAGAATGTTAAAGGGATAGTTCACTTGAACACTTTTGTGTTTTCAACACATTCATTCATCCTTCTAATAAATGTCATAAAATTTTTCATTAGATTCCAATATAAAATATTGGGATATATATCATGACATAACCCTAACCCTGCAGATTATCCTCTCATTTTTGCATTGATTAAAAACCTCAGATCCCTACGTGCTGGTTTTTGCCCATAGAGGACGACGGGACGCTTCATCCAGCTCTGCATCTTGGTCCACCTGATCTGGGTCCTCCTCATCTGTGTCATCTGAGCTTTCACTCTCTCCTGTCTCATGCTCTCTCAATGGACTCTCATCCTCAGAAAGATCTATGTCTGAATCTCCCTCAATGATTCTGTTAAGAATCCTCTCTGTCTCTGTCATTGAGCTGTCTACTAAAAATTGTGAAACAAATATAAGCACGAGGTCCTGGCGTCCACTACAGAGTACATTTATAAATTAGCTGTTTTTCCTATGAAAATACTTAAGCTCAACTTAATCAACTTACTTAATAGAGTAAAAAAACTCATTAATTATGAAAATCATGCTTACCTTTCTTTTTTCCATAAAATATGCTTGTTGTGATGGCAGCCATTTTGAAAAGACAGCAACAAGAACCTGGCAAAGTCACACCCCTGAAATGTGATGTCATTTTAAAGCCACAGTGGTCCTCTTTAAGGAACAACAGGACTAAGTAGAGTGAAAAGTATAGTATGGAAGATTTGAGAAAAAACATAATGTCCACTACAGTGGACAAAATTGAATTGCTGGGTCTCAGGAGGATATATATATATATATATATATATATATATATATATATATATATATATAAATAAAAAACGATGGTTATTTTATAAACAATGGCCAAACGATCTTGTAAAACGAATGGAGAAATATAACCAGCGCAGATGCTTCCTGACAGATGTACAGCATGATACAGGAGATACAATTAAGCAACAGACATCCTACCATGCTATGGGTCATGTATAAAAATGCCAATCTGGACCAGCTGACCTCGATTTTTGATCAAGATGCCAAGACAGATGTGGCTTGAGAACTAGTTACTGTTTTAATAAGAACAGTGACAAGAACAGCACTATAGGCTTGGGTCTGCAGAGATGTGGAAAACTGTGATATGATCAAATGAGTCATCCTCCACCATATTCTCCATAAGTGGGAGATTGCTAGCATGGCATACACCAAGACAGCAGTACTGGCATGCATGCTTGACCCCTACAGTGAGGGGGTACCGTTGCTCTGTTATACTTATGCATTTTGCTGGCGCAATTCATGTCCACTTGAGGGACGCAGCACTGCAAATCAACACAAAGTTATTCTGACTGATGACCTTTATCCTATGATAAAACACTTCTATCCTGATGGGAGTGATCTCTTGCAGGAAAGAGGAATGCCCCCATCTATAGGGAATGAAAAACCAGTGAAAGGCTTATGAATATCAAAATCAATGTTACGGCCTTCGCAATCACCAGATCACCAGACACAACTGAACACCTACGGGAGATTAGCATTATGTGGAAGTGTGTGTGTGACTCCTCCAAAGTCTGTCATTAGGCTCCATAAAGACACCGAAAATAATTTTAGAGCGACCTCAATGCTATAATGGCTCTGTTTAAGAGGATAACATTGGTATCACACTCTGAGAGTTTTAACCCAAAAAGCAATTACATTCATCAGGGGAATTTAGAAATAGGAACAGGGCTGAATCCAGGACCAGGGGAGTAGTTGATTTGAACAGAGTTGAATAAAACCAGTTAACTGTTATCACTTTCATAGTGCATAAAGACAAAAGCAAAGAACAAGCAAAGCTTTCATAAGTCATTATGCAGAGAAGTTCCTGCTACAGAGACAGAACAGACTGTGAGACCTATTTACCTTCAATCCAATGACATTCTGTCCATTTATCTCACAGATCTGCTGGTCGGTGAGCAGTCCGTTACGAGCTGCTGAGCTGTCCTTTACTATCGAGGTGATTCTGCCTTTCTTAAAGATGAATCCTAGCTGCCCGCTCATGTCCTTGTGGAGAGTGACTGTGCGCTCCAAAGGCCTGCAGAGAGTGAGGGTCAGCTCAATAGCATGACAATTAGTCTTAGCTTGGAACATAAATGGCTTTTTATATGGAGATTTAGAATATAATAAGTAATGGTAATCGGTCAAAGGTCTGTGCTAAGGTAAGGAGTTAATATATAGCAGAAACATAACAATAGGATACTTAAAGGGCCCACATACAAATATTTTCTTGCTTTTTTGTTACTGTTCATTTAAGATTGATACATGTAAATGAGCTTTTCTTCAGTTTGGCTGCCCTGTATTAAAAAAGCAGTCCAGGCTGAAACACTCCTTATAACCTTTGGAGGAATGTGTGGGGCTAAACAGCTATAGGCTGAATATAAATAGATTATGCGAATGCGCTGGTTTTGTGACATCACAGAGGCAATGACTACAAAATTTGTTGCTTATATGGACTGTATGAACTGGAGAGTGAACAGTACAATTTGAAACATAAACAATGTTTACATACTACATCAAACTATTTTGATTAAAAAAAGCAAGGAACAGTAAGTTTTCCATGACATGGGCCCTTTAAAGACATTCTCATGATACATAATATGTATCACCATAGTTTGTTTTTCTGAGGTTTGCAAACAGTTTAAACTGGAAATTGGAACAAATAGAGTGCAGCAGCACCAAAGTGCACCAAAAACAGGAGTGACACATTTACACTAAGAAACACTAAGAAAAACTATGATAACGACATAATCAACTCTTATCCAATCAATTATTTGTTGTACAGTTTGTGCAGCTATGCAGTTTGCCTCAGGCTCTCTATAATTACTAAAAATCTGTTTTATTCTTTATTCAGTGTTCTGTACTGACAATATTCATCATCAGAATTGCCAATGTAATTTGAAAAGAATTTTCCAGGACACATTTCATACAATTTCTCTGATTTGTATTCATGATAGCTTTCACATCAGGTAATCGTAAACTAACGCACAACTGCTGGCATCCTTAACATTTCAGTCAACAATACAACCCCCAACAGACTGAGTGATAAACTGAGACACACTCACATAACCATGCCTTAATCATCATTTGAGCACAAGCCCTACTAAAATATGTGAAGTGAAGGTTACAGGCAGCAAAAAGTTTGTTAATATAGCCTTGCTCTACCCGGTTTTCTGACACAACGCCCATGTATATGTCGACATACTGTACAACAATGCAGCACTCCAAACTACAATAGGCATGAACAAGACACTAAAACTGGGCATCAGCAGCTATAAATATGCTGAAATATGTAAAAAAGTAATATTGTTGCTATTAGGATAAAACCTTGTATCTCCATTTTTGCGTTCTTCTTTTTTGTCTGTTCTTAACATTGTGTAAAAATTGATGAATGTTCCAGTAGCGATGATATGCTAAAATATACAGTCTCAGGGTTTAAATTTACACTTTTCCAGGACTTCACTAATATCTCCAGGACATTTTCATCATACTTAGTATTTTCCCGATGTTTTACAAAGCTAGTCTATAAATTTCCAGGTGTTCCAAGTTTTCCAGAATGTGTGAGAACACTGAGGATATACCTATATAAGTGTCCTGTGATGTAATTTAGCATGATAATGATAACATATCATCATACTGTCCACCCCATTCTAATAAAAAGGCATGGTTTGATAAAAATAGGTCACTAGCTGCTTTATTATTATTATCCATTTCTATTTACTGTTAAACATCAACTCAGACTTAAAACACCCTATGCTTGCTTGCCGTTAAGCTTTTCAGCTATACACTTGTAAACACGCCCCACTGTTCCTGATAACTTTATCAATAATTCAGCCAGGGCGGGCTCATTCTTTATGAATAAAACATTCGAGTGCTGTGCATTGATGACTAACAGAAACACTGGTCAAAGCTGCCCAAAGGCATGTGATGGGTGTTCTTACCTGTCACGTACAGCAATTGTGATTCTCTCAGGATTGGCGTTCTTCAGTGCTTTGTGTGCACGGTCACTGGTCCAGCCAGCACACGACTCTCCATTAATCTGCAGAATCTGATCACCAAAGCGAAGACCACCCAACGAAGCTGCAGTGTTAGCCTGCACCAGCTGCACAAAAACCCCCTGAAAAAAACACCCACACAGAATATGATGGCTGTGCATATGCCAGTGAACATCACTCAGTTTTTGTGTTTACAGATTCAAACTGCAATCTCATTATCAGTAGGTTTGGGTGATATTCATTTTTCAAAATTGTTGACATGTCTTTTTAAAACAGATAGTATTTATGTTCATATTTGGGGAAAAAAAGAGTCATTAAATAAATTCTGGTGTCTGTAACACTGCTTGTCAAGCCACTTCTTGGGGCCCACCAGATGGGTCCACATTTTTTGCTCTAAACTAGTAAGCTGGGATCTGGGATGCAGCAAAAATGTGGAACCGCCAAGTGGCTCACAAAAACAGAGAAACACTGGTCCAGAGGTGTTATTTGCAGTGGCATTTTTGGCTCCACTGAAGCTTGTAGCTGATTGTTTATAGGCTATCAGTTGTGGACAAAGTTGTGCACCATTTGTCATTTCTTTTTAGGAATCAAGAGAAAGCAGACATATTCAACTGTCAATCATTACAGGCTCTTACAGCCATGCTTCAGTGCAGCCATGATTGCAGGAAGTGAATAGGCTTTTAATTGTTATTATAGGTTATTTACCATAAACACCAACCATTCTTTTTTTAAAAAGCTATAAGATGGTTTTTGTTCATGTTAAAAGACTATTTAACCTTCCATAAACTATTTTTAGTCACAATAACCCCCAACTGGATTCTGTATTCGGACTTGGGTCCCTCTCTAAAATTGGACATTCCACTGCTAACATTGTGAAAATCGGCTTTTTTTGACTGAACACTCTCCATTGTGTAAGAAGGTGTCATTTCCTTTGCATTGAATCACATGACTGCATTTATGTCTTGCTTCTGCTTTAGACTAGATGCATTTCTCAAAAACTCCAACAATGGTCTATTGTATCTATGTATGTAGTCTGACTGGTGGGTGGCTTCTTTCAGACCAGTTAAACATAAATGTGTGTTCCAGTGACTGAGTTGCCAATTACCATCTCAATTCAGAAACAATATCACTGTTCAGCACTGTTGATATTGCAGTGACAATACTGTCAAATCACCAAAGCCTAAATATAAGAAACTTTGGAATTTGCCATTCCGATGAATGTGTTGGATTTTCAGTTCCATAAGCATGTTTCATTAACACAAATATGACGAGAGATCAATGCAAACATATTATGTCATTGTCATTATACAAGCACAAGGGCAGTGACAGGCAGACCTGCAGTGTTACAAAAAGAGGGAGGAAAGCAAGGAGGGATCAATCGAGTTGCCACTAGGCCATCGGAAAGGTGATGAAGTGGTTTCCCTGTACCCCTTGAAGTCCAGGCTTATTATTCGGTTATTAAACTGAAGATATTAATCTTAATCCTTTGGAAAGTGTCTAATTATGAGAGTGGGAAACTGAAGTGTGAGTCCATATAAAGGCCCACGCTTGAATTTAAGGGTATTTAAGGGTGTTAAATGTATCCTACGTTGTCTATAGCTTTGAGGCGAAGGCCGATCTTGCCATCCATGTCTTTGCACAGCACCACCTCCCTGATGCCCTGCCGGATCTCAGCCCTCTTCACGCCCAGATCGCCACCGGTTATGGGAGCAGCTGCCCAGTTCATGCCAGATGAGTGGACACTGAGGGCCTATGAAGCACAACAGAGGATACACTGTTCTACAGACATGGACATTTATATCCCCTGAATCAGCTAGTGACGTACACAACAGACTTACTCCACTGCTTTGCTCAGGAACTGTGGTAGACAGAGTTTGTAGAGCATCTGTACTGAGATTCAGGCCCATAAATTCACTCAGCTCAGGATATAATCCACCAGATGTACCTGTGGGCAGCAATATACACACACACATCTGTGTCACAGAATATAGCCTCTTACATTACCACTACTCTTGATTAAACCTGAATTATACAGGGAGATGCAAAAAACATCCTTAAGTTTTTAATATAGGATAATGTAACAGCTTTAGACTATTTTTATTTATCCATTTATCATGTTCACACAATGCTGTGCTACAGAAAAATAAAAATGGGAAAAAATGGAGGTACATGGTTTTGATGTGACACCAACAGAATGCATGTAACTGAGTCAAACTGAGTCAGCTGTGTTGCAATTCAGATTTAGCTGAAGCGTTTGCCTGTTCAATGCATATTTCCCTTTGGATGGCATCATCTTTTTGCATATTGAACATTTCACCCTTCTTTGACTTAGTGCTACACTATGTAAGATTTGGGATTTAGAGACTCTCTGGTGGAAAGGTGTACTTGCATGTAACGTGCAGAAGACATCATTTTGATTTTGCCATATTTTAGCCTGTTTTTTCTCCTGACTCAGTAATGTGACGTCTTTCACTTTTAACCAAAATCTTTAAGCGAATCTTAAGTGGTGCAGCTTTAAACTCTGTGCGATGTCTTTCCCCCGGCTTGCCTTTCCTTGTGTATGAGTTTCTCTTCTACTCTTTAGTTAACTGTGTAGCCTCATTATTGCTGGCAGTAAGAGCAAGTTCATGTATGCCTGTTCTGTGGACTGAATACTACTTTACACTTACTAATAAATTACTCTCTGCATAGTACAGACAGACATAATGTATATTTTCAATGGGTGTACTTTTCAGAACACTATTTTGTCACTCAAAAAACCCATTTCAGTTCCATGGAATTGTTCTACTGTTCTAACTGAAGAGCTATTTTTGAGTATAACAATGTCTGATAATAATTTTACTTGTTCATACAAAATGATTTGTATAATGTAAAATTTTTTATTTAATATTACAATCTAGACATCAAAGGGTATATTAAGAACAACATATTAAATGATACATTCTGTACTGTAATGATCTATGTGCAATGCTTTTTTTCAATTATCTTATTTTTAAAAGACACTCTGGATTATTTTATACAGCTTTCACAATCATTTTAGAATCTGCTCTGCCTATCATTCTGCATACATTTAAAATGTATTATCTTGTTTTTTGTACAACTTCTTAGATCCCTGTTCATTATTTGAAAACTGTAAATTTGTAAATGACTAACATGTGTGAAAGACAATTTTAACTGAAAACTGTTGAAAACATTGATTGCACACTTTTGAACAGTTGTGTTTACTGCAGAGTGCTCAGTAACTGACCTGTACCAATCTCCTCCACTTTTGACTCATGGTGGGCTGGGGTAGACAGGCAGTGGGCAGGGTCTGATAGTGCCAGTGCTTTGGATGGGCTGGCAGTAGGAGTGTTCTGTGCCTGCAGAAGAAAGAATTATTACATTTTCTACTATCAAAGAAGAATAAAGGATCGTTTTGACAGGTACTAACTTTCAAGAGCATAGTTTTTAAAGATGGTAGAAATCATTGGACTGGACAACTGAATAATTCAACAGGTAAGATGGAAAAGAAAGACAAACCTGAATGAATTTATCCACTTTCATGTCTTCTAACGACGGATACAGTGACATGGTTGCTATCCTGTCTCAGGTGCACTGGATCAGTTACCTGAAACGAGCACACACGCGCACACACACACACACACACACGCGCGCACACACACACACACACACAAACACACACACACACACACACACACACACACACATACACACTGTGTAGCTCTGCAGCAGTGACCCAGAACACAACTATAACTCGAGTAATGATAAGATCAGTCACTCTTACAATGTAGTTGTAATAAAATGGACACACAGTGTATCCAAAATATACACTTACTGACCACATGATCAGGTTCACTTATTACACTGAACAAGATTGTTCTTCAAGGGTTATAGAACCAGTTTATGCTTAAATGGGTCTTTGCATGGTGAAATTGTTCTTCACACTCCTAGACAATGTGTTGTACGTGGTTCTATAAAGAACCAAATGGCTTTTTCTATTGTTATTCTTGACACTGTAACGATAACAGAACCCTTTTTGGTGCCTATACAGAGCCATTTTCAACACATTTTCACCACGCAAATGACCCCTTAAGCATGAAATGGTTCTATATAGAACTCAAGGTTCTACACAAAACCATTGCCTTTATTAAGAACTCCTTAAATCACCATCTTTTCTTAGGAGTCTATGTTGTATTTACACCCACTGACCATTTTTTCAGGTCCACTTACTACCACGTCAGTGTCACTGCAGTGCTGAGACTGATCCACCACCCAAATAATATGGCTTGTGGGGCTCCTGACCATTGAACGACAGGGTAAAAGAGGGCTAACAAAGTATGTAGAGAAACAGATGGACTACAGGCTGTTACAGTAGAGCTACGGTTCTCCTACACGGTAAGTGAAGCTGATGAAATACACAGTACCTAATAAAGTGGTCAGTGAGTGTCCACTCCGCAGTGAAGGTGAACCCTGTTTGTTTGGATGCTGAGAGCTGAGCATGCGGCATACGTCATCACTTCGACGAAATAAAACATCTTGATTATAACGGACAGCTTTAAAACGCTCGCAGAGCCTCGTAAACGCGTCTATTCCACGAGGTGGGCAAATTTTAGGGTCTGGTAAACATACGGACACCTTGAAGCCGCAGACAGCGCGCGACAACCGCAGCCGCAGCCGCAGCCCACGTCTCAGCACAGTCCAGCAACACGAGCGCTTTGCAGACACGCGGTCAGAACCAGAGCCAGCCCAGCCAAATGAAACGGCCTCTCAGGGCGTCGAGGCGGGTCAGCCGGCTGGCTCTGAGTGATGTGCCGAGACCGACCTGCAGTGTCCAGAGACGACGCTGCAGTCACTGCGGTCAGCATCCGCCCAGCGACGTGAGGACTCACCCTGGTGTTTCTACACGGCGTGAAGAAGATGCTGACTGAGCTCCTCCGCTGCGTTTCGGCACGACCCTCACCCGCGTGTCTCGATCTTCTCCGTGAGGCAGATGACGAGCAGAGCGCGCGCTCACCGTCTGTGTGAAGTCACGAACCAGCGCGTCCTCGTTTGCCTACAAGCAACACACACGAACTCGTATTGCCGTCTTTTTGGGGACGTTTCACTGCGTCCCCATTTCTAGAGCAAAATACACTTTGCCCCCGCAAACCTACTCCTCACCTTAACCTCTGTGTTGGGTCCCCTTTTTTTAATCTATAGAAAAGTTTTATCTGACATTGTGTTCCTGTAATTTCAGAATTTTCAACAAACATTGGGGACATGTGAGCTAACACTAGATCACGGGGACCTGAAGTCCTCAAATAGAGGGTAAAACGGAGGTGTAGGGCACACACAAACACGCGCACGCGTTTAAAACGGCTTTCTTTTTCTACGTTATGTTTAATGGTGGTAACTTTAGAACAGATTGTTTGTCATTATTATAAATTTAGCCAGAGACAGTCCGACTAAATCATCTTTGCGTTGCACTAGCTGAAAGTTCATAGTGAGATCAGGTTTATACCTTCTTCACAAGGCCTTAACGCAGGCTGCAGGTGCATTACTGCCATCTGATGGAAATATACATTGTTTACAGCTTTGTATTAGAATATTATCTTGGACACAAACCGGACGCTTTCATTAAGTACAAATCCTTTTTTCTACAGTCACTGTCCATTTTATCAGCTCCACTGACAACTTTCAAAGTCTATGATTACAGACTGTAGTCCATCTGTTTCTCTGCACACTTTGGCAGCCCCCTTTTACCCTGTTCTTCTATAGGCAGGACCCCCACAGAGCAGGTATTATTTGGGTGGTGGATCATTTTCAGTTCATTGACACTGACGTGGTCATGGTGAGTTAGTGTGTCTTTGTTGCACTGGTACAAGTGGATCTGCTGGAGTTTTTAAACATCTCAGTGTAACTCCTGGACTGAGAATAGTCCACCAACCAAAACTAACCAGCCTACAGCGTCCTATGACCACTAATGAAGGACTATAGGATGACCAACACCAACTACGCAGCAACAGATGAGCTACAGTCTCTGACTGGGTAGGTAGTTTAATAGAGTGGACAGTAAGTGGACGCAGTGTTTAAATACTCCAGCATCACTGCTGTGTCTGATCCACTCGAACCAGCACAACACACGACCACGCCACCATTTAGTCAGTGTCACTGCAGTGCTGAGAATGATCCACCACCCAAATGATACCTTCTCTGTGGTGGTCCTGTGGGGGGTCATGACCATTGTAGGACAGAGTGAAAAGGGGGCTAACAAAGTACGCAGAGAAACAGCTGGACTACAGTTGGTAATTGTAGAACTACAATGTGCATCGACAGGGTAAATGGAGCTGATAAAACGGGTAAAGACGGTAGATACAAAGTAAGTGTACTTACTTAATTGAAGAGTAGGTGTAATCCCATGGTCAAATATAGCAGTGTGGTTATTTAAAAACGGATAGCTTGTATTAAAAAAAAAAAAAACCACTAGTCTGACCACAAGTACGTTACCGAGATACTATTTATTTCTTTATTTCATGACAATGAAGACAATTACAACGTTCTGCTGAATTATAAAGTTAGCAATTGACATAATGGAAATAACAGAAAAACTGTCCGAAAGCAAAGAAAAACAAAAAGAGTACCGCTGAGTATTAAGAGGGTTTAAGTATGAGCTGTACACCTGTTAGTAGATACACATTTCTTGAGAAAAGTCTTTTACTTAAATACACATTATATCAATACATGCAGGAATATGCGGTACTTAAAACATACATCACCCTTTCAGACCATCAGCAAATTTCCAGGCTTACAAACATGCACACACATTGCTATTACTATGAAATTATTGCATTTTGAATTCACAACAACTTGTTCACAAGCATATCTTTATAAAAAAGGTCAAATAATCACACAAAAAAAAACATTCACAAAATACATAATCAAACTCAATATTCAGCCTATTAGCTTTACATTTTATTGGGTGGAAGACAGGAATCAACAACTTTTACATGTAGACCTATCATTTCATGCACTGTAAGGATGTAGTTTCTTGTCTAACTGTGTGCTGTTGCCTCATTAGTTTCTGCACTATTTGGTGCATTGTTACGAAGCGAGAACACATTGTAGAGTTCTGGGACAAATTGTATTACGCAGATGAGAACAAGATGTAAGAGGAAGTGTGGAGAGAAAAGCAATTGCTCATGGTCCGTAGCATACCTCTTCATCTGTGACAAATCAGGGCATATGACTGCCAATGACACGGCCTCACTGGTCTTTGCTGTAGAAATGACTGCCAACTGTGGTAACAGGCATTTTGATGGATTTTATGTGTGCAGAAGTGCCTAAAACTGCTCAGCCCCTACTAAATGCCTCAAAATGCAGTTGAAGGCCCTTCAGGGCAATGACCCAAAACATACTGCTAAAGCAACTGCAGGGACAAAAAGCGCAAATGTTATTGATAGGCCAAGTCAGTCACCTGACCTGAACCTCATTTATCTTGCATTTCATTTACTGAAGACATGTCTGACAGCAGAAAGCCCCTCAAGGTAAGCAGGAAAATGGCTGCAGTCCAGGCCTGGCAGACCATCATAAGTGAAGACACACAGTGTATGGCTCTCAGACTGACAGCATTATTCAGTTGCCAAGTAGTAAACATGACCACTTAAATGAATTTGTCCCATTACTTATGAAGTGGTTTGGCTATATATATATATATATATATATATATATATATATATATATATATATATATATATATATATATATATATATATATATATATATATATACACATATATATATACACACATATACATATATATATATATATATATATATATATATATATATATATATATATATATATATATATATATATATATATATATATATATATATATATATATATACACACACACACACACACACACATAATATATATATACATATATATACACACACACACACACACACACACACACACACACACACACACACATTATATATATATATATATATCTCTCTAAAATGGCTAGGATTCTGATCTGGATCGCTCAAGAGTTATAGCTGACATTCTGCACTTTAGCTTCATAGAGACTGTTTTAAATTGTATGTACAGAGCCAAATACAGTTTAGTCACTGTCCAATTCTATATACAGAAACAAAATATTCAGATAGCACCTGCCCTGATTTTAGGCCAGATCACTCACAAAGAACAGTAGTACCAAAAATGTGTGTATTCCAACTTACACTTTGAACAAAAGTATGCGGACACCCCTCCTAATTACTGAATTCAGGTGTTTCAGCCAGGTGTATAGATTCATGCACACAACCATACTGTCTCCACAAACCACCTCTGCACTCTGAAGTGATGAATCACGTTTCACTATCTGGCAGTCCTATGCACAAAACTAGGTGACAAGACAAGGTTAGTTGAGTTTGGTGTGGAGGAGCTCTAGCAGTCTGCACAGGGCACTGACCCCAACTCCACTGAACACCTCTGCGACTAACTGGAACATCGATGGCAAGTTAGGCCTTTTTGTCCCACGAAAGATCTGAAAGTCAAGGGTCCATAAACTTCTAGCCACAGTGAGTTTAACTGACTGTACTAGGTACAGCTTTAAAGAAGGTTTACTTCATAAAGTGGCCAGCGAAAGTATATTCAGAGACCTGCTCTTTCAGTCATCTGTCTTAGCTCATAGCTGGGGTTCCATCTACATATCTTATAAAAGTCCAAAACATAATAATATTAGACAATAAACAGACATAATGGGCCTATCGCCAATTACTGGACATTTCTGGAGAAGAGCTTGCGCAAATATACATTACAGGATATTTGCCTAAATTTTCACAGCTGAATGGAAACCGGATAAAATCTCATTATCGCTTTGTCTCAGTTTGCTCGTTCCTCTGTGTAACTCTCTCTGTATCTGTCTGCTCTAGCTCTATATCTAACCAGCGCATCCTTCTTGGGTGGTAGAACACCAAGGCCTGCGCGGGTAGTGTCTGGTAACAATTTGGAGTCGGGGTCACTCAAGTGTAAGTCATAGTACCAGAGTACTACTGTGAGGAATTGTTTTATCTCATTCATGGCAAAGAAACGACCTGGACACTTGCTGGCACCAGAACCAAATGGTATAAGGTAGTTCTTCAGTTGCCGCCCATTTTTGAAGAACTGGCTCCTCCTTTCGCCTGACTTGTCCAAAAAGCGGTTGTACCTGAACTCCTACAGTTGGGAGAGAATAAAAAAATGAATCATCACTGCCATCTTCACTCATCACAGTGTCTTTTATAAAATGTCGATGACGTAACACAACAGTATGACAGCAGATCAGATAATACTATCAAAAGTCATCTTAAAATTGTAGGATTTCATCCCACCAAAATGGATACACTAAATAAACAGCTGAAGTTTAATGACAAACATTTTTAAATGTGGTGATCGAATCTCACTCAAACAGCTACTCAGTTACTTTATGTAAAGAAATGATAACTGAATAATCTAATTACAGTTTATTACAGAATATTTGCTTTTAAAAATGATATATGCCATACTTATCAGCATTATGATGCCAACATGTCTATAGGAGTATACCTTATTAAAATGAAAAGAGATCACAACTTGTAGTTAGTATTGTCTAAGAATGCCAGCCAATGCCAAGCACTCATTGGATTCCTGCCCACAGTGTCAACAGCCTGCTATGCTTGCTTTGTCTATGGGCTCCTCTACTGGGTGGCAACGGATATATCCGGTCAAAACACACTTAGGTGGAACAGAGGTTTCTTGGGATATCATGATTTCTAAAAGATGTACCACATTGCTAGTAAAAAGTTATTTTAATCCAGTCTTTAATACAGTCTTCATTTGTGTGTGTGTCACTTAATTACTTCTTGCAATGTTTTAGTAAATCCTTGCCTGTGGTTTTAACAACTCATTCTTTACATCCTCTTACTCAAAAAACAAGACTCCATCTGATGTCAGATGTTATGGCTAGACTTTCCATAGAAAGGGGTATAGTCGTGCTCTTTTTCAATTAACGATTATTTGCATCAACCAGTTATTCAGTTTAATCTGCTCAGTGCAAAAAAAAAAAAAAAAAAAAAAAAAAGCAAACAAGAAGTTTGCTAGAAGTGATGGTGGAGGAAACAGCCTTAATCTATATTAACAATTATATCTTGTGAAACACATTAGAAGTTAGTTGTTGAGGCTTGTCAGTTTTTACAGTCTAAGATAAGTCTGAGTCTGACAGGAGGCTAAGAAAATATTTCTTAACTCAAGAATTTACGTTTGTGACTCCTGGCCAAGAGTTCTTCACTTGCTGCTTGAGCAAAAACAAGACCTTCAAAACAGAAGAGCAGGTGCTTTCCCCCAACTTCCCACAACCTTCCTCTCAATTGAGTTCACCTTCCTGTGGTGACTTTGGAACTTGACAGTTTAATGATGATTCCAAGCTAAATATTAAAGTGGGAGGAGGGAGTAATTGAGGGCGATGACTCAACACTGAATCAGGTATTATTCACTGGGTTGACTGACACTGAACTCTGCTGATATGTGAATGAACATTTTGCAGTTGAGAAATTGCTGTTTAATTGTGAAGGCCTGAAACAGTTACCATGGGGTGGGGGTAGATGTCAGGGTCCATGTGGATGAGCTGGGGGTAGAGGGCAATGTAGTCTCCTTTTCTAATGGCTGCTGTTTTCCCAGAGTCCAGTGTGAGAGTGAAGTCATTATTGGCAACTCTTATCATAATAGAAGCACTGGAAAGACGAAGAGCTTCCTTGATTATACTCTCTGCAAAAGAAACGTGCAACCACATTAACAGTGATTTCTGCTTTGGGAGAGACTTTTCCTGTGCAGACGTCTACATACTTCCTTCAGTCAGTTCACATACTAAGTTCTAACTCAGTCCAATAGTCTGTAACACGTTGTGTTGTTTACTTAATAATATTAAATAATTTGAGCAAGTTTTTTTATACAGTATACCTTGGAATCTCAGCTACAAATGAAGACACTGTAATTCTTGCACTTATGGTTTATAAAAAGTTGAAAATGACAGGAGAGCAAATGTACCAACTAACCCCAAATGCAGGGTTCATTGTGACAGATTAAGAGACAATTGTAACAGTAAAATATTTTGTAAATCAATATAAATCACAATTCACCCAGTATAGCCATAAGTTGTCAACCTGTCAAATTTGTTTCTCGCACAAAATAGAAGAGCAAATATCAATAAAATAACACTGAAATATTTTATTTACCTGACATCTATAGCACATTAATGAATATGTGCAAAAAAAAAAAAAAAAAAAACTTTCAAAAATTGTACTGTTTTGAATTCATATGGGTAAAAATGGTCTTCTCTGTTTACTGTAGGAGGCTTCAGCCCAACCCTCACATACGGCATCTGTGTGCTGTGAGTGATGCGGAAAGTCATGATTTTCATTACGGCACCTTGGTTAAATGGTCAGAACTTTCACACAGGCTGCATGTGCAAAGTGGCAGAGCATCCCAGACGCCACACAAAACTTAAAACAATACAAACTTAAACGCTTTTTAAATTTAATTTATGATGAAATACAAGTTAAACATTCCTTACTGCAAACAGATTACCCAGTTCATCTACCAGACTTGAATGCTGTTAAGGGCAAACAAATAACATGCACTTTCATAAATTTTATTTTTAATCGAGCAGAGTGACTGATGTGACCATTTATCTGTCTGGAAAATCTGTCTGTATAACCGTCTCACTGTATAAAAAGGTCAGCGCGTTCGAGCTATAGCACTCAGGCTGCCACAACACTCACCCCACGCAGAAGCAGTATGTGTGAATAAGGTCTTGCTGTAACACGTGCCAGCTCACACTGAATTGTTTATATGCTTTAAAATGTGCTTTAAGAGAATGATTCAAATAATAAAGTGTGAATTTCATGACTTTTACTTACAACTCAGTAACCACTAGTGATAAAAAGTTATTCATATATCTACTTATCATATCAAATATCTAGTCCATTGCTGTCACAATTCACATAAGATGCTGCTGTGTGCATGACAATATGACTAAAAGTTAAATTTTACCCATGTTAGTTTGTGCCTATTAACAAAATCATTGAAAACAAATCTCCAAAATTATAACTTCACAGGAAAAGAGAAAATAATCTTAAACATGTTGTATATTAATATAACACAATTTTAAAAATTGTTTAAAATGTATTTAGAACAAGAAGTTATTATATAAATAGCATTTCTATCAGACCGATCATAAAGTATTCCCATGATATAAAAAGCCACTGATGTTTTCAAGCTAAGTGGAAAGATTCCGAAAATGGGGAAAAAAAATAAAAAAAACATTTTGGTATGATTATCATTTTCAGCCCCCTGAACCTCGTGCCTTGCCACTTTCACTTTGCTCTTTTCCAGCATTATCTAGGAATGCCAGATGATGCCAAGCACTATTTCGATCCCTGCCTACACAGTGTCTGCAGCCTGCTTTGCTTGCTTTGTTCATGGGCTCCTTTACTGGGTGGCAATCAAGGAAATCCACTCAAACCACATAATTAGGTGGAAGTTAAGTTCCACGGACATCAAATTACCTCTAAAGAAAGCACCATACTGAAAGCAAAAAGTTTCTTTACAGTGTTTACAGTCTTCCTATGTGTTCCTGCAATGTTTTAGAAAATCCCTGTCTGTGGTTTTAATGACTCATATTTTACTTCCTCTTAGTCATGAAAAGACTCCATCTGATGTTGCCAATGTATGGCTAGACTTTCCACAGACACCCTAATCTTAAGGCTGAACATTTTCATTAAAGTGGTGCTCTAATACTGAAACTGAAATTGTTCCGTCTGAAAGTTACCACATGACGATTTTCATCGTTCTTTGACATTTTACAAAAGAAACTATCAAAACACCAAACTGGTGTTAACTGAGCTACCTTTAAATGTAAATTATATTTGGATGTTCTTCAGAAAATGTAACAATGAAAAGCATTAAAAAGATTTAATGCTTCAGTAATTTTGAAACTAAATCCTAAAACACATGCTGTAGTGGAATAAAGCAATCTTATCATTGCAAAATAATTGCTGGATGTTATCAAAGAATCATTTTTTTCAGAATGAAAGACTCTGGCCACCATGTATACCACAACATATATTTTTTCTTCATATATTAAAACAGATCGCTGCTCAAGAAAAAAAAAACATCTCTCCTTTTTTTATTTTTACTTTTCTAGCACAGCTGATGTCCTTTACACTGTACGAAAAATTCATGATGAATGAACAAATAAAAATAATTTTAAAAATTTCTTTATATTGACTTATCAAATTTAAGGAGGATTTTGCTCTCTCTTGTAAAAGTAAAGTTTTTGTAAAGATATTTGCTTTTCTTGGACAACAACAGTATTTTAATGTTTCAGTATCAACTTCAACGGCATATGAAATCATAACAGATCAGTTCTACCACGTTCTCAAACACCAAGGCTACAAACAGCAGGATTTAGCCTTCAAATCAAATAGACTTCAAAAATGTGACACTACACTATATTGTGTTACTAAAACACTTTCAAAATATAATCCCAATTCCAAAAAAGTTGGGACGCTGTGTAAAATGTAAATAAATGTAAATAAAAATGCAATCACTTGCAAATCTCATAGAACACATCAGATCAAGTGAGAAAGTGAGACATTTTACCATTTCATGAAAAACATTAACTCATTTAGGACTTGGTGGCAGCAACGAATCTCAAAAAAGGGCCACATCTACCATTGTGTAGCATCCCCTCTTCTTTTAACAACAGTCTGTAAACGTCTGGGAAGTGAGGAGACTGACTGCTAGAGTTTTGGGAGAGGAATGTTATCCCATTTTTTGTCTGGTGTAGGATTCTAGATGCTCAACAGTCCCGAGTCTTCTTTGCCAGATTTTTCATTTCGTGATGCGCTAAATGTTTTCTGTTGGTGAAAGGTCTGGACTGCAGGCAGGTCAGTTCATCACCTGGATTCTTCTTCTATGAAGCCATGCTGTTGTGATGGATGCAGTATGAGGTTTAGCATTGTGTTGCTGAAATATGTGATATCTGCCCTGAAAGAGACGGTGTCTGGATGGGAGCATATGTTGTTCTAAAACCTCTATAAACTGTGCAGCATTGATAGCGCATTTCCAGATGTGTAAGCTGCCCACACTATAGGGACTAATGCATACCATCCGAGATGCTGGCTTTTAAACTGTGCACTAATACCAAGTTGGATTGTCTCTCTAGAGTCCACAGGAATCTCTAAAATGCTCTTTTTATACATGGTCATGTGAGTTAGTTGAAAATTGACCCTCCAGTTTTTATTAGTATCACTTACTTTTCCAGTCTTTTCTTGCCCCTGTCCCAACTTTGAGATGTATTGCTGCCATTAAGTTCTAAACGAGTCCTGTGTGTTCTATGTTCTATCATGAATAAAATGTGTCTGAGATTTGCAAATCATTGCTTTCTGGTTTTATTCATATTTATTCACATTTTACACAGCATGCCAACTTTTGTGGAATTGGGGTTTTAAAAGGAAATATCTTCAAGTACTTATAAAAATATGTTAATTAGGCAAGGGAGGTGGGGACCCACAGTTCATATTTTGTGGAGCCCTGCTGTATAACATTGTAAAAGCTGAACAATTTTCAGAAGATTGGAAATAGATTTACACTTGTACATTTTGTTAGTTAGCTGCTGTTTGATTTATCATCCCGTGAACACTGTCCAGCTTAGTCAGCTGAGGATGCTACTTTAAAAACTATTTAAAAGCTGTACTTGAATGAGAGGGCTATGATCACGGATTGTCCTATTTTAATTGCCTCACTTGCAGCCTTGTAGTCCTCAGTTGTACATGTCCATGAGAGCCATGTAGGGTGTCATATTTCTCATTTTAGTGTTAATGGGAGGGGATGGTTTTGTTTAAAGCACTTTCAGATATTCAGATGCGAGATTAGATGAACCTGTTTGAGTCAATGTCACGGTTTGCTCCTCCCACTACTCCATGTGCTCCTTTGTTTTGATCTTCCATGTGCGTTTGTTTTGGTTTTCAAGCCCTGCCCATTGTTTGGTTACTCCGCATCTGATTGTTTTCACCTGTCCCTCGTCTTCCCGGTATGTATTTAAGCCCTGTTTTCGCTGGTCTTTGCATCCGTCTTTGTTTGATATGTTTGTCTGTCAGATTCTGGTTAGTGTTTCTCGTCATGTCTGTATCTGAATCTCTCCATGTTGGCTTCATGAACCTGGACTGTTATGACCCTGAATTTGGATTTGCCCTCAATAAAAGTCGCTTACCTCCGCACATACGTCTGCTAACTTGCTCTGCGTTACAGTCAAGCTGAAGAAAGAGGCCTTCAGGGACTGGATGGCCCGAAGGACTCCCAACTCAGCAGAGAGGTACCGACAGGCTAAAAAGGTAGCAGCTGCAACAGTGGCAGAAGCAAAATCCAGGGCATGGGAGGAGTTTGGTGAGGTCATGGAAAAAGACTCGCTCGGCCTCAAAGAGGTTCTGGACAACTGTCCGTCTACTCAGTAGTGGTCAGGGAGGCTGCGCCCAAGCTGTATTTGGCAAGGATGGAGAAACTGACTTCAAATGAGGATATTGTCGGTCGGTGGAAGGAGCACTTTGAAGAACTCCTTAATCCGGGAGACATGCCTCCTTCACAGGAGTCAGGGCCGGAGACCTCTGGCGTGTCAAGCTCCATTTCCCTGGTGGAGGTCACTGAGGTAGTTGGCAAGCTCTTCAGTGGCAAGGCACCGGGAGTGGATGAGATTTGTCCGAAGATGCTTAAGGCTCTGGATATTGTGGGGCTGTCATGGGTGATGCGCCTCTGCAACGGACCTCTGGAACAGTACCTTTGGACTGGCAGACCAGGGTGGTGGTCCCCATTTTTAAAACAGGGGACTGGAGGGTGTGTGCCAACTATCAGGGTATCACACTGCTCAGCCTCCCTGGGGAAAGTCTATGCCAAGGTGCTGGAAAGGGGACTCTAACCGATAGTTGAACCTCAGATTGAGGAGGAACAATGCGGATTCCATCCCGGCCGTGGAACAATGGACCAGCTTTTCACCCTCTCGCGGATTGTTGAGGGGGCATGGGAGTTTGCCAACCCAGTCTACATGTGTTTTGTGGATTTGGAGGAGGCTGTAATTTCCCTCTGGGATCAATAAAGGATTCAGATTCTGATTATGACCGGGTTCCCCGAGATTTCTTGTGGGAGGTCCTTCAGGAGTATGGGGTACCAGGGCTACTACATCGGGCCATTCAACCTCTGTACTCCTAGAGTGAGAGCTGTGTTCATATACTCAGCATTAAGTCGGACCCTTTCAGTATTAGTGTTGGGCTCCGGCAGGGTTGTGCCCTGTCTCTCCTGTTTGTGATATTCATGGACAGGGTATCAAGGCATAGCCAAGATGGGAACAGGATGGCATTCCCACTCCAGGTAAGGGGAGAGGACTTACCCCAGGTTTAGGAGTTCAATATCTCGAGGTCTTGTTCATGAGTGATGGGAAGAGGGATCGTGAGATTGGCCGCAGGATGGGACAGGCAGCAGCATTAATGCGGTCACTGTACTGGACTGTAGTGGTGAAGAGGGAGCTGAGCCATAAGGCAAAGCTCTATGTTTTTCCAGTTGGTCTACATCCTGACCTGACATCCACACCTGTCTCAAACACAATATCTCTTGCCCTGTAAACTTCCACATCTGTTTCAAACACGCACAATGTCTCTTGCATGTTAATAATGTCATATATATGCAGGCTTCTAGACAGCTGGTTATAAAGTTCAAACTAAGAAAAAAAAAAAAAGTATAAACCGTGCTTAAAATTTGTAATTTATTTCATTAACTAGCCCTGCGATGGACCAGTCCAGGGTGTGTCCTGCCTTTCACCCAATGACAGCTGGGATAGGCTCCAGCACCCCTCATTCCCAGAAGGTAAAGTGGCTTAGAAGAGGTGTGTGTGTGTGTATTAACTAGTTTTTAACTAGTTATTAATGCATTGGCTTTGGTAATCCTAATAGTGATCAAATATTTGTATACACTTTTATCCAGAATATTTCTATTTACCAGTATCTCTCAATCACAGGACCTACCTAGCACAGTCATGGAGTCCAGTTGCTGTTTGGAGAGGCTGATTGGCATGTCATGGTCATTCATTGGCTGGTCTAACTCCTGCAAGACCTTGTCCACTTCAGTACGAGCTGCAGCAAGAGCTTCTGGACATCTGACAATCACAAGACGTGCAAGTAGAGATGACAAACATTAATGTTTACTACAAAAAAAAAAAAAGAAAAAACAAAAAAGAAAAAAACCTAAAATGTAGTCAAACAGCCAAGACATGTTATTTTGCACTAGAGCTATGAGGCTAACATAGCTAACATGTAATGGAAGCTTATACCCACCAGTTAGTATACCATGTATACCATGTTACCATGCAAGGCTAAACCATCACACACTCACCTTAAAAACAAACAATGTCCACTTACATGGTGAGTGATCATTTAGGAATACTTCTTGCTAAGGCTGACCTAAATGATCTGAAAACTTAAGTAATCATTTGCTAATGACACCCATATTAAAATATGACTGCTCACTCACAAGGTATCCAGTTACTGTACAGCGCAATTAAATGGGCTGAAATAATAATCAACATTAGAAACTTACAAAAGATAAAAGGAAAATAAAAGAACTAAAACACACAAAAAAACAGCTTGAAAGTAGTTAGCAGACCGTCAACACGACAAAGACGGGAAACTGTCTTTATTGGCTCGTGAGTTAAAGCTTTGTTAATAATGCTTTAACTGAACTAAAGGTGTAATCTCTTATTATATTCATGTGGTAAGATTGTCACGTTATAGTATTGTTTAAATCAGACTGAGCAAATGACATTCAAGCTAGCAGTGGGAATTTACACAAGTGAACTATGTTCTGTGAGAGATCTGTGATTAGTAGCCGCTGCTCCATTGCCATTTTGTTAATGCCACAAAGCACATAGGCCAGAGCACATAGCCATGTTGTTTATTTCTGCTTGCATTATGAGAAATGGACGCCAACTGAGTTATTTTGGGTTCTCTTGACCTTGTTGCACAAGTGCTACACTAAGCTGGTAGTTATTTCTCTATTTAGTGTTTTTTTTTTTTTTCTCAATCCACAAAAGCTGTAGGATATAAACTACAGTACGTTCTATTATCAAAGGCCTTTAAGACAGAGTATGAAAAATGGTAACAATACACAAATTATAGCCAATGAAGTTGAATGTTTCATAAATTCATGCTAGTCACCTTGCCTCAGGATAAACCACACCACTTTCCACATGACCACTCTAGCTACAAAAATAGATGCCTCATGAAGAAATGACATTTTCGAGTGGTTTAAATGATCAGATGGTGACAAACACGCTCAGGGAAATCTGTGATAAGAATTTGGTACACCACAGACGCACAATAAGCTTGATTCCTCATTTCAAATATACAAGTTTAATAATCTTATCCATGTAAGTGTACATGTAATTGTAGAGTAAAGGAGGCACAAGCAATCATGTGTCTAGTTCATACTGTCTGAACTCTGCCACATGGAGACATCAAGCGAGGGTATCAGCTTTTTTCTTTTCAAATTTAACAGCTTTTGTAGCATATTTATTATTTGACAGCACAAACAGCATATCTGGTTTTTACCATGAAATCTGAAACTACTAATTCACCAAAATGATAGCATTTTAAAGGGCGCATATCCTAGATTTTTCTTGTTTTTTTATTTTTCTTTCCCTGGGAAACTTTATGCACCACAAACACTAATAACCCACTTTGCCATGACCATTTTCCAAACTCTCTTAAAAATGTAACTTTTTGTTACCTTTAAGGCTGATATGATAAATTAACACTGTCCTGATTGGCTGCCCTGTACTGTCTGGTATGAAACACTCCTTATAAACTTTGCATGTACTCATGTAGGCTGAATAGGAGGATATGCATAAATGTGTTCATTTGTCATGACCTGACAAAAACAATAAATTAAAATGGGTTGTTTTGAAGCCAGGTTTTTGTATATGGGCAGTAAGGGGAAGTAAATGTTGCATGTTGAAATTTTAACAATATTTACATACAACATTAAATGTTGTATTCCAGAGAATCCATGCAAGTAAAAATAACAGATGTGGCACCTACAAAAACACAACAGGTCAGGAGGTCGGGATGTTTTGATGGATGCAAGATGTATGTTTAGCAGTCAGTATGAAATGGAATATTGATCATTTTATCAGACGTACGACTAAAACGTTTCAAATATTTTTGTTTTTAAGGGTGACTGAGAATTATCTGGATCCTTGTTCTGAAATATCAGTGAGTATTCAAAACCTGTAAAATGCTGTTCAGGCCAGCCCAACAGTTGGTACACTAACGTGTGCCCAGTTTCCCATAAAGGATCTTAGTGTTAAGATCATCTTACGTGGGAGACCGTGTTCGGTGTGGTGCTTGTTCTACCATTTAGGAAACATCTTTGTGCTAAGGTGCTTTTGGGAAAAACAAGCCCTGGAGGTATTAGCTTCTGCTTCTTGTTAGCTATGCAAGTCTTTAGCTCCAATGCAAAAATAAAGAAGTTCAAACAAACCTGTCTTCGCTGGCTGGTGTCATTTGGGTTAAGTGGGAAATTGTATAAATTTGCAAACAGTACATTTGTGACTTGCATTTTGTAGCTTTTGAATATATATGAATGCATGTAATTTTACTACCTCAGAGTATAGTAGAGGCTCCAAAAGGCAGACGGCAGCGTGTTGGCTTGCGATGCCCAGAGCATGCATACATGCGTACGTGCTTTCCCAATTTCATCCAAGTGCATGTGATCAAATGCGTTCATCCTAAGCTGAATCAGATCTGAAATGCTCATCCTTTGACGAAGTTCACCATGCAGCAGTTTCTCCGCTAATGCTTCCCTTGCCCACAGTGCAGGTATACATAATGTGATAGGCATACCTGCTGCCATCACAGGAAATGCCCGGTCAAAAGTAAAAAAATCTTGCTTTGCCTTCTTCATGCATGTATCAACACCTCCTGTGCTGCCTGCCTCAACTCCATTCTTCCTGCCAAATATTGTCAGGTATCCAGCCTCAAACATGATTCGGCTGGTGAAACTCTGCAACCCCTCCTCCTTCCAATTCTTTTCACTGGGCAGGTGCTGCCCTAAAACTGTCTGCAGGTTATCTAGCATGGACTCTGATAGCTGCTCAAGGGGCAGGCCCTGCAGTGTTTGTGTAAAGATAGAGTGGACCTTATCGTAGCTTTCACTGTACACTGGAGTTGTGAAATCAGCATGACCAAATACCTGCAAGATATGAGATCAGTGATGGGGTTAGGATAGTGAGGCAAGCTGACATTTGAAACTTATAAATAAAAAAAAAATAATTACTTTCCAGTTTCATTCAAAGAACCACATAATGTGCTACACTGAAAGCAGCACTGAAGAGGCAACTGGCTGTTTAGCACAAAGAGCAGATAACTTAACAGCATTTTGGTTTAGGTGTGGCAGGAGCAATCAAATACAGCATACGTGCACTTGCCAAACTCATGTTATTTATCTCAGAAAATTCAAAAAAAAAAAAAAAAAAAAAAAAAAAAATCACATGGGCGCATGTTTGTTTGGAGTAAGCAAAAAAAAAAAAAAAAAAAAAAAAAAAAAAAAAAGTCTGCAGATTCCAATTTTATAAAAAAAATAAATAAATCTGCTGATTCTGAACATGATATATGACTTTTTGCAACATTACTCACGCCTTTCCATGTCTAGATGCAACATTTCAATCAGTAAAAGTATTTCCTTCTATTGTGAATAAGCACTTCCTGTGCTCATAAAACACACACACACAGAGAGAGAGAGAGAGAGAGAGAGAGAGAGAGAGAGAGAGAGAGAGAGAGAGAGAGAGAGAGAGAGAGAGAGAGAGAGAGAGAGAGAGAGAGACACACAGGACTTGATCCGATTGGTGAGGCTCATATTTGGGTAAAAGTTGAGGGGATACGAAAGAGGACATTCAAGGTGAACGTTAACTTTCAGATGAACAGTCTCAAGAGCAGCACATAGAACTTTTCCTTCACATTGTTTCCAAACCTGTGTCCTTACCCGATGAGAGAAGCCCATGGCAAACTCATGAAAGTCAAGGTTTCGGCCCTGACGCATCACCACAGAGAAAGAGAAGGGGTCTGTGATGAAGGTCAAGTACTTCCCCGCAATCCTACATGTAAAGATGTCTCCGTATTTTTGCTGAGTTGCCCGCAGGAAGCTTAGTGGGTTTTTGGCATAGTCCAGCATAACACCAAAAAACGGCAGCCATCCTTTCACTAGTTGAGGTTCTCCCTGCTGCCTGCAGATACACACATACATACATACATACATAGACACAGCTTGTAGTAATAATATAAAAATAACTTCCTTCTGTTTCAATTTCCTGTTTTGTTTCACTTATCATAAAGAATGAAGATACAGTAGGGTGCAAAATAGACCATCAATTTATTTAATGTATGTGTTTGTACCCAGAAGATTCTGCCCCAACTATTTTGTTTGTCTGTACCTATATGGTCATATCTACCACAGCCGTTACTCATCATGTATAGAGTGGACCTGTAAATGTGGGCTGGTCTGAATGTGGGTGCTTGTGTGCATGAAATAAAGACCAATTCCTTCAGACACAAGGCCACTATACTGATTTGTAAAGGGTTTGGATTCTTCATCTGGTGCCATTACCTAGATTAGACCTTTCATTACTATGCTGTAGGTGAGTGGCCCATTTAAATAAATTCGAAATCAGCCTCTTTATTTATTGTCAAACCAGATGAACAGTTAGAAAGCCGTAGGATATGCAACATGGAAAGATAGTGGTAAACATGGGGGGGGGGCTTAAAAACTTAGAAGTGAAATGTTAGAGTCATAAATAAAAAAAATAAATAAATAAAAAATAAAAAAAATGTTGTTACAGTTTATGTTCTACCATGACATCAGACTAATTTGCAGGAGGAAACGTATCCAGATCTTCTGAATGTCAGGACAGCGAGTCAGAATCAGATTCTGGTGTCAGAAATTAAATACCTAAATTGCATTATGCTCTGCTCAGTGAACAGTCACACATTTAGCCACAGGGGGAATGTGTGTGTAAAAAAAAAAAAAAAAAATTTATATAGCCAATATAGTCCAGAACAGCTTGATAAGTAAGGATTTTAAACCCCCTTTAAGTTATGGGTCCCGTCCCTTTCATCAGCATGTTGCACTGTAAACGACGATTATATAACTTATATCTGTGGATAAGGTGTTAATTTTATTGCAACATATCGCTACAAGAGAGGTACAAGAATTGCATGATGAGCCAACTACAGATGAACATTTTAGATGAGCACAGGAAAGTACTTCAAGACCTCGGATCAGATTTTAGTTCCTGGTCTACAACAGCTGCATGCAAACATCTTATCTATTGTTTTACATATCTGTACCTGCTTATATGACTCAATTCTGTGAATGTTTCCTAGCACCTTCCAGACTGATGGATCATCATGATGACACTTGAAGGCCAGTTTCCTGGTTTGTGGAGGGCTTGGATGCCTAAGGGATGTTCTTTCACACCTCCAAAATTTAGTTTTTAAAGTTAGTAAAATGTTCTGTTTCTCATGATCCCAATAATGCCAAACACGTTCAAGGATGTTGAGATCTGGACTCTGGGGTGGTCAGTTCATTGTTCTGAGAACACCACCAGGTTCTTACTTTAATTTAGGTTTTTCTTTTTTTCAGTGAGGGCTTCTTGGCAGCTGCAAACCCCATCAGACTCATAGTGTTGAGCTGTCTTCTCACAGTGGAAGGATAAATAAAAACATGTGGATTTTATCAGATCTGAAGCAAGAGTGGAGTTTTTTCTCCTGTCTCTTGAAAAGAAAGCTTTAAGTGCTGTTTATCTGATGACAGTATTGGTTGTCTAGCAGGTTGCACAGCTGTTAGGAACTCCATTTTCTCAATATCTGTTAATTTTTTGAACTCCGTTTGAACCCAGTTTTGGACACTATTGTTTTTCCACTTACTTTACGCAGACTTTCTCATTTCTTATGCAAGTATATTATTCTCCATCTAATCTCCACTGAAAAAAAATCTGAAAATGAGTACTCTTTTACATAATGACCATTTTGACTGGTCATCCTAAATAAAGGGTGGTCTCTGATTTTTGCACAGTACTGTTTGTAACACACTGCCCGAATCAACATAAACACACAGTGGATAAGCAAAAGTGAATGCATACAAATATGCATTATGAATGGCTTTTAAAAAGTCTGCTAAGTAAAAACATTGTAAAGAATGCAATCTCAGGAAGTTGTCAAATGACTTTGGTTTCCAGATCCTGGCCAGCGTTGCCTGAACCTTATCAGTTATCAGTTCATAAATATAAACAATTTATTACCAATTATTCAAAAGTAAGATTTGGAATTCCTCAAGGCTCCATTTTAAGACCATTATTATTTACACTATACATGTTACCGTTAGGCACAGTTATAAGTAAGCATGCCATTAACTTTCATTGTTACGCAGATGATGTGCAATTGTACATATCAGCCAAGCCTGATGACAAATACAGATTAAAGAAAATACAGGACTGTGTAAAAGACGTGAAAAGCTGGATGAAATGGAATTTCCTCCTACTAAACAGTAACAAAACAGAGGTTCTCCTTCTGGGTCCAAAAGTGGCAAGAAATAAATTACCAGATTTAATTTAAAATCTCGCTGACTTTCCAGTTTCACCTGCTTCGGCAGCGTAAAATCTCAGCATCATAATAGATTCAGATTAATCATTCGATCAACACATAGGCAGCATCACTAGGACAGCTTTCCTACATCTTCACAACATTGCCAAGATAAGAAATGCCCTGTCCCTGCGTGATGGAGAAACACTAGTACATGCCTTTATTACTTCAAGGCTAGACTATTGTAATGCACTACTGTTAGGATGCACTAGCAGGAATTTAAGCAAACGTTAACTAGTTCAAATATATTTTATAAAATATCATATTTTATAAAATTTCATATCAGTCCAGTGCTATAGTCACTTCACTGGCTGCCTGTTAAATTCCATATTTATTACAAAATTCTTTTATTGACATATAAAGCACTACATGGACTCCTGAATAACTGCAAGATCTTATTTCCTATTATGAGCCATCACAATTACTCAGATCACAGAGTGCCGGCTTTTTAATAGTTCCTAGAATTCAGAAGGCTGCAGCTGGGGGAAGAGCCTTTTCTTATAAAGCCCCCAAACTCTGAAATTTTCTTCCAGAAAATGTTTGGGACTCAGACACAGTCGCAATCTTCAAATCTAGGCTGAAAAGTCATCTGTTCAGTTTAGCTTTTGGTAGGTAATGTTCCTCCTTAGATAAAGGCAGTAGGTCCAGGGGTCCATGGATACAGGGAATTATAGTAAACTGAGACGCTGTTGCTGTCGTCCCGCTGCTCACACGCGGTCACTCAGGTTTGCAGACGGTGGAGCGGAGGGATGCCAAACTGTTTCAGAGTGCTGCCATGTCTATGTGTCCTTCTGGCTCTCTCCTTTTAGTTAAGCAGTCAGTCAGATCTGCCGGAGTCATTAGCCAGACTCTGAAATGTTCACATTCCCTGTTTTACACACACCCAAACAGAACAAAACTAATTCTATCTCTCTACCTTCTTCTGAGTAAACAACTGCCCACCTGTCCAGCCGGACACTGAAGGATGACTGACTGTCGAGCTCTCCTGCTACCCGTTTCAGACCAGCTGCCCACGCCCAGCTACCGCCACCTGCCTTAGACTAGCTGCCCACCCTACACTGATGTTTTCATGAACGCCTAGCTATTACAACTACTAATACTACTGGTATTAATATTATTAGTATAATAACTTTGTAGGTAGTTTGACCAGAGGAGGACAGGTCCCCCCTTGTAAGCCTTGGTTCCTCCCAAGGTTTCTTCCTCAGCTCTGAGGGAGTTTTTCCTTGCCACTGTCTGTTTCCTTGCTTGCTCACCTGGAGGTGATGCTTTGTGATGACATCGGTTGTAAAAAGCGTTATATAAATAAATTCAACTTGACTTGAAAGTCCAGTCACGGTCATTAAATCATGGTAAATGACACGCTTCAGGACACAGCAGACATAAAAATGCTTTAAAGAAGGAAGCTTTACTGAGTCATTTGGAAATAACTAGAGAGGAATATGTGGAAATGGATGTTACTGAGTGTGTGAGCATAAGCACACTCATTCCTGGGCATCTAAAATTTTCTCATGAAACTGAATTGAATCCAGATGTGTTTGGCAGCTGGAAATGAGTGAACTCCAGAAGCATGTTCACACACAGGCCTGGGAAAATTAGCTTCAGCAGAAAAGCCTGTGGCACTCTGAGTCTTACTGAAAACTGTACTGAGAAAAAAACCTAAGAAAAATAAAAAAAATCTATCTAACTGCATGTCTGTCTATCAATCAATCTTCCTGTCTTTTTACCTGTCTGTCTGTCTATCTATCTGTTTAGCAGTCTATCCATCTCTATCTATCTATCTGCATGTCTTCTCATATATATATATATATATATATATCTGTCTGTCTGTCTGTCCTGTCGTTTCCCCACACCAGTTTGCAGTGCGCTTTCAAACTTGATCTGAGCTCTTCAACTACTAAAGAACAATTTCCCTTTACAAGCTCTTTTTTATTTATTTATTTTTTTTACAAGACATTGCTTCATACCAGGACGTAAAATCCTCGCGGGGAATCCCACTCTCTCTCTCTCTCTCGCTAACTCTAAAATTATGCTCTTCTCTGAAATGCAGACTTTATCTACTTCTACTTTTACAGCGTTGGGCTTCTAAAGAAAGTTCTTCAGAAAGGTTCAGTTTTCTGAAGCGTTCTTATAAACTCTCGCACAGCCGTGAAATGCAGAGCCAGTCTGGGCTGCTCTAATTGCAGGGTGCTGAACTCACCACCTCCTCGTCTCTCCGCAGACTCGCAGCAGTAAGAAATAAACTCCGGCGGCCAGAAAGCCAGCAGCGAGTAGCCATGCAGCCATGGCAAACAGCACAGACGCCCTCCGTCTACTCCGCTCTGCGTCTACTCCGCTCTGGACCTCCAGCAGTCAGCGGGCTATACCTCTTTTTGTAAGTCTTCCTCAAACCCCGCCTCCCGCGCTACGATTGGCTCATAAATGATGAACAGCAGCCGCAGCTACACGGTTTATGCTATTTGCTTTAAGAGCGTCAATCCTAGAGGTTGACACTATAAAACGACTCTAGAAAACTGATATGTAAAGAAAAACGAGAGCATTTTAAAATGGCTCAAGTGTAAAACTCCAACAGCGTTGCCTACTTGTCCTCTGCTGTAGTCTTGTGCTAACTATATAACATTAATACTGTGGGTTACTAACAACGATTCACGCAGTGCGACTTCTTTTACTCGGGGAATCAACAACACACACACCTGCAGTGAGTAGCAAGCAATCACCCAACGTGGTGATAATGACAGGCTCACATAATCGAGCACAGAGTGCTCGCTCGTATACACCACATCCCTCTTTTCCAAGACTTGGTCCAGACTATCGCCATCTGAACTTAATACATTAACTAAAGTGTATTAACTCAAACTCACTCTTATTTCAAGGTGTATATTCCAAAGCACTATAAATCATATTTTCAGTAAACAACTGACTTTTCAGTAAATCAGTATCAAACACTTTTCTGTCAAACTTTGCATTGTGTTCTGTTCACCTTTGTGTTTAGACTTTAAACAAATGTAAATAACGTCTTCTGTAAATTTTAACATTCACACTTCCTTTTTTTTTTTAAACAACAAGAACAAACTAAATGACCCGTTATGTCGTCCACTGGACTAGTCCCTGTACCTGGTAGGGCGTCTGACTGCCCTACCAGATCTGGTGTAGCAAGTAGGCTCATTGTCTCTGTTCTCATGAGGTGGAATGTGTGGTGTTGGTCTGATCTGGGTGTCTGAGGTGTTACCTCTGAGTCAAAGTGTTCATCAGGGTCTGTGTTCCGGAAAAGACTTGGATGTATCCTCCTCAGATGACGTCTATTCCTCCTGAACATCATACCTGCTGGAGTCTGCACGGTGTAGGAACGTGATTCATCTCATTTACATTTACATTTACAGCATTTAGCAGATGCTCTTATCCAGAGCGACTTACAAGAAGTGCTTTGTCAATCTAGAGAAAGTATCTTTGCTAGTTACCAATAGCTTAGAGAAAAAGACAGTCCTGAGCTCAGATACTGCTAGAAACAAAATGTCACTGCAGACACTGAGAGAAAAAGAAACAGAGTTGAACGCAGAACTCTGTGCCATTCAATGCAATACAATAACAATAAGATACAATACAATAGACTACAATACACAGTGCAGTACAATAAAATAAGTGCAGCTTGTAATTCAGTGCTCATTCAAGTGCTGTGTAAAGAGATGAGTCTTCAGTCTACGTTTGAAGACAGCAAGAGACTCTGCTGTTCAGACAGCCGGTGGGAGTTCATTCCACCACCTGGGTGCCAGTACAGAGAACATTCTCGATGCTTGTCTTCCGTGCACCTTGAAGGATGGCGGGTCAAGCCGAGCTGTACTCGAAGCTCGAAGGGCTCGTGGTACAGTTCGAGATTTCACCATTGCCATCAAGTAGGTAGGGGCTGGTCCATTTTTGGCTTTGTAGGCAAGCATTAGGGTTTTAAATCTCATGCGTGCAGCTACAGGAAGCCAGTGAAGGGAGCGCAGCAGTGGGGTGACGTGGCTGAACTTGGGGAGATTGAAGACGAGTCATGCTTCGGCATTCTGGATGAGTTGCAGAGGCTTGATGGTCTGCATGGGAAGACCAGCCAAGAGTGAGTTGCAGTAGTCAAGTCTTGAGATGACAAGAGACTGCACTAGCACCTGGGCGGCCTCTCGGGTGAGGAAGGGTCGGATCCTTCGGATGTTGTACAGGAGATACCTGCATGACCGAGTTCGGTTCGCGATGTGAATCGAAAATGATAACTGGCCATCCAGAGTCACACCAAGACTTCTTGCCTCTACAGATGGAACAATCAGGGAGTTCTCGAATGAGATGGCAAGATCATGATGAGGACCTGTAGTCGCAGGGATGAATATCAGCTCAGTCTTGCTGGGATTGAGCTATAGGTGGTGGGCTGCCATCCATGTAGAGATGTCAGACAGGCATGCTGAGATGCGACTGGAAACCTGTGTGTCAGAGGGAGAGAAAGAAAACATTAGTTGAGTGTCATCAGCATAACAGTGATAAGAGAAGCCATGAGAAGATATTACATCACCAAGAGAGCTAGTGTAAAGAGAAAAGAGAAGAGGACCCAGGACCGAGCCTTGGGGGACACCAGTGGAGAGCCTGCATGGAGAGGATGTGAACCCTCTCCATGTTACCTGATAAGAGTGATCCTCCAGATAGGACTTGAACCACTTCCACGCATAACCAGTGATTCCGAGGTTGGTGAGGATGTCCAGAAGGATCGTATGGTTGACTGTGTCAAAAGCTGCTGAGAGATCAAGAAGGATCAGGACAGAAGACAGTTTGGCTGATCTTGCAGATTGGAGGTTCTCCGTCACTGCGATGAGGGCAGTTTCTGTAGAGTGTGCTGGTTTGAAGCCAGACTGGTTGGGGTCTTGGAGCTGGTTCTGTGTGAGAAAGAAAGAAAGTTGATTATAGACTGCACGTTCAAGAACTTTTGAAAGGAAAGAAAGAAGTGATACCGGTCTGTAGTTGTTGACATCAGAGCTGTCAAGCATGGGTTTCTACAAGATGGGGAGTACTCTTGCAGTCTTGAAAGTTGATAGAACTTCACCTGATGCCAAGGACTTGTTGATGAGAAACGTGATGAAGGGCAATAGGTCCTCAGAGATTGACTGAAACAATGCAGATGGGATGGGATCCAGTGGGCAGGTGGTTGGATTACTGGATTTGGTCAGTTGAAGGACAGCATCTGTGGAAAGAGAAGAAAAACAGTTTAAGGGATTGAGAATGAGATGATGCGGTCTAGTGGAAGGTGTGGGGACGGAGGCAAAAGACTGGCAGATTCTATCAACCTTCTCCTCAAAGAAGGTGACGAAATCCTCAGGGGTGAGAGAACAGGGTGCAGGGGGAGGAGGAGGGTTGAGAAGATCACATGCTGATGCTTCCAGTTTCCCTTTGTAAAATCTCTCTGTTGTATAACAACTGCAGGCTCCCAACCTCAACGTGTCTGTGTGTGCAGTGTCACCTGAGCTCAGCACAGGAAGTGGCTTTGCATGCTGGTCATAGTGTTGTTTTTGACGGCACTGTAGATCCTGTATTCTGTCATGGACATGCGGTGTGGACTTTTTCAGCACAGCACTGGAACAAGCAAGTGTGCTCCGCAGGACTCGTCCCATCAACATTTGTGCAGGTGACATGTTTAGTCCCGTCACCGGTGTGTTTCTCAGTGACAACAGTACAAGATGTGGGTCTGTGCCGGTCTGCATGGCTTTCTTTAGCGCATGTTTCACTGTCTTGATGGATCGCTCGGCCATTCCGTTTGACGAGTGAAAACCTGGGCTGGAGTGTGTGAGCTTGATCTCCCATGAAGCTGCAAATGATTTCATTTCGTAACTGGCAAATGGGACATGATCGCTCATCAGCTCTTTGGGGATCCCGTGCCTTGCAAAAACAGATTTCATTTTCTGAATTACTGTATAAGCAGTTGTATCAGGCAGATTGAGCACTTCTGGATATTTGGTCAGATAATCAACGAGCAGAAGATACGACTGACCATTCAGCACGAAGATGTCTGCTCCGACTTTCATCCATGGCAGTTCTGGAACTTGATGAGGAATGAGAGGTTCTCGCTGATGCTTGGGTTGTAGCTGCTGGCATTGTGCACATTTCTCAATCATGGTCTCTATGTCTCGTGCCATGCCAGGCCAGTAAAGGATTTTTCTTGCCTTCGCTTTTGTACACTGCACTCCTTGGTGTGCAAGATGCAATTTCTCTAATATCACATTCCTGAAGCTCTGGGGAATGACAATTTTCTCTCCTATCATGACAATGTCATTTTGGATGCTGATGTCATCTCGCATTGACCAGTAACAGTGTAGTGACCGGTCAAGACTGCGCTTCTTTTTGGGCCAGCCTTTCATGTGGTTTTTACATACGGCTTGTAATACGCCATCAGTGGCGGTTGCCTCCTTCAATCCACTGAGCGTTTCTTCACTCAGAGCTTCTGTGGCCTCTAAGGCATATACAACTTTCTCCTCGCATGGGTTTTCATCTATATGTTCACTGCCTCTGCCCACTGTGGCATGTGATAGAGTGTCGGCAATATGCATGTCCTTGCCAGGAGTGTATGTTACATGTAGGTCATACCTTTGCAATTGTAGCATCATTGTTTGCAGACGTGCTGGTGCTTTGCTCAGCGGCTTGCGCATTATGACTTCTAGAGGCTTGTGATCGGATTGCACAGTCACTGGTCTGCCGTAGACATACTGGTGAAATCTCTTGGCAGCAAATACTATGGCAAGCAACTCTTTTTCTATCTGTGCGTACCTCTTTTCAGTGTTAGTGAGCGCACGCGAGGCATAGCACATTGGGCGGCCTTCCTGCAGCAGACAAGCTCCCAATCCATCTCTTGAAGAATCCGCCTGTAGTGTAAGTGGTATCTTGTGATCAAAGTACCTGAGCACTGGGGTTTGTGTGAGGGTTTCCTTTAAAGTTTTCAGTGCTGCACTGTGGTGAGGACACCACTGCCATACCGTGTCCTTTTTTAACAACTGTCTGAGAGGAGCTGTGAGAGAAGCTTAATTTGGAATGTATTGTGCCAAGAACTTTGTCATTCCTAACAGACATTGGAGACATTGTTTATCATCAGGGGTTGGCATGTCAACAATTGCTTTGATCATCTGCTCGCTGACCTGCTGCTGTGATGACATGTCCCATGTATTTTACTGTGTGGACTTTTGTCTTTGTTAAACTTCACATTTGCTATTTTTGCTCTCTCCATCACCTTATGCAGGATCACATCATGCTCCTGTTCTGATGACACTGCAATAATCATGTCATCAGTGATGACATGTACACCTGGAATGTCACCGAAGGTCTCACAATTCTTTTGTTGAAATACTTCGCTGGAAGATTTGATCCCGAGCGGGAGTCTGAGGAAATGAAAGCGACCCCACGGCGTATTGAAAGTGCAGAGCTTTGATGACGTTTCATCCAACTTAATCTGCCAATATCCATCCTTTTCATCTAGGATGGAGAAGATGGACTTTTCCTAATCTGCTAATTTCCGCTAATTTGCTGCAAACATCTTCAGGAGTAGGAATGGAGTAGTGCTGACGTTTGACTGCTTGATTCAGGTCACAAGGGTCCAAGCACACCCTAAGCGTACCATTTTTCTTCTTTGTGGCAACAAGACTGTTAACCCATTCAGTTGGCTCTCTGACAGGTGTTATCACTTTTCTTTCTTGCAATTGTTTCAGTGTCTTTTTCAATGGATCCATAATAGAGAGGGGCACATTTCTGCAGGCATGGATCACTGGCGTGATGTGTATGTGGTGGACTCCTGGAAATTCGTGCCATACAGTGTCTTTCATCCGTCCTGACATTTTCTTTCCTTCACATTGTACCATGCCAATGTACAAAGAGTCAACTTCACTCTCTATGTTATTCACAGCTTTTGCTTTTCTGTAACTGCCTTTCTCAGTGTCTGCTCTACATACCTTTGCGAAGTGGTTGTTCTTTCCACATTTGTGACATGTTACACCATAAGCTGGGCATCGTCTGGGCTTTTGTTTCCACACTTATGGCATTCATTTGTCGCTTGCTTTTTGCTGTTCATTTTGCTTTTGTTCCATCCTGTCCGTTTTTGTACAGTCGCTTTTTTCAACGTATCCACAGATGTATCATGAATGACAGGTGTTGTTAACATTGTTTTAAGCTGTGTTTTTGCGTGCTCTGAAGATCTACATATCTCTATGGCTTTGCGTAGCGTTAAATCAGTGTCTCTTAGCAGCCTCTCTTTCAACCGAGTATCATTTATGCTGAATACTAGCTTATCTCTAGTATATCTTGCAGTTTTTACTTTTCTGGCGTAGTTCTGTGATAAATCTGTCCACCGATATTCCTGATGATATTATGTGCGACCAGAACTGATATCTTTCGAAGATAACGTTATTTTGTGGACTGAAGTCGTCCCCGAATGCCTTCATGATGTCCTCCATCAGTACTGTGCCATTTTCTCCGGTTGGGGTAACGGTTATACACCTCTAACGCTTCTTCGCCGACAGTGTGAAGTAGAATGGCTCTTTTAACCTTCTCTTCTTTATCCAACGCACCTGAAGCGTCCTGTAACGGTGCAACCTCCAAAAGAAGAGGCACCGGGATTTACGCACGGCCAAATTGGCGCTATGGGCGTGGGTGTGGATACGAGGAGGCGAGACTCCAAGTCCAAGTGCACTCGTACTTATTTTATTAGACTCAAAACAAAAGAAAAACTGAATTAAACAGAAATAAAACAAAAGATAAACTTGAGATTTCGCCGCAAGGCTAATCCTCACCACAGGTTATTCCCAAACTGTTACAAGCAGCTAACAGCCTCGTACCGGGATTAAACCTCTCCTCCCACAGGTAGCTGAGAAAACCCCCTGTTGAAAGAACATCGAGCGTTCTTATTGTCGAAGCCCCGCCCCGACTAAACTAATAATTTGCTTTAAGGGACGATGTCCCAGGGCTCTAATCTACATTCACACATAAACATATATACACACCCATATATACACATCTACTGACTAGTCGTGACTAATATATACATATTACCGGTAAGTATTCCTTAGTTAACTAATTCATTCCTTTGCAGGTTTTTCACTTTAGGACACTGAGGCCCCTTTCCTTCCCTGAAGGTGGATCCGCCCAACAGGGACAAGAAGCCTCGGTCCACTTTACCTCCCATTTGCCCTCATCCCCTTCTACACAGGACATCAAGGTAGGTACATACAATATTCCTATTAATTTCAGTGATGGGCATACACTGCACCATCACACACCCCCCCCCTTACGTCAGTCACTGTCCTCGTGACGTGAGAGGTAGTCCGCTGTCACATTGTCCTGTCCCTTGCGGTAGCGAACCTGAAACCGAAAGGGTTGCAAGGACAAATACCAGCGAGTGATCCTGGCATTAGAGTTCCGCATCTGCCGCATCCACTGCAGCGCCCGATGATCAGTCTCTAACACAAAATCATGACCCATCAAATAATACTTCAAAGAGTCTAAAGCCCACTTGACTGCCAGAGCCTCCTTCTCTACTGTGGAATAGTTACGCTCCCTCGGAAAAAGCTTCCTGCTAATATATAGAATGGGTTTACGGTCTTTTTCCTCGCCTTGGAGCAAAACCGCCCCCAGTCCATTTCCCGACGCATCAGTCTGCACAGTAAAGGGTTGGCTAAAATCAGGGCTTACTAAAATCGGGTCAGAACACAAAGAGTCTTTAAGGTCCTTAAAAGCCTTATCGCACTCCTCAGTCCATTTGACTCTTTGCGGCTTGTCATTACGGGTCAATTCAGTCAATGGGGCCGCACGGCTTGAAAAGTTAGGAATAAAACGACGATACCAACCAGCCAATCCTAAAAACGACCTCACCCGTTTTTTTGTAGTAGGTATCGGACTATTCCTAATGGCCTCTACCTTATCCACTTGCGGCCGGATAACTCCTCCCCCCAAAACATATCCCAGGTAGGAGACAGATCCCTTGGCCAAGTGACATTTTGAAGAGTTCACTGTCAAGCCAGCCCCGCGAATCCGCTTTAGCACTTCTTCCATGTGCTGTAGGTGGTCCTCCCAGGTTTCACTGAAGACCACCACATCATCCAGATAAGCGGCCGCGTACTGTTCCGTCTCATGCAGCACTCTGTCCATCAGCCGTTGGAATGTCGCTGCCGCTCCATGGAGACCGAACGGCATGGCCGTAAAATGGAATAAACCATTCGGCGCCCTGAACGCGGTCAATTCCTTTGCCTCCGGGCTGAGTGGCACTTGCCAGTAACCCTTACACAAGTCAAGAGTGGATAAAAATACAGCTTTTCCCAACCTCTCGATGATTTCGTCGGTCCTTGGCATGGGGTATGGGTCGAAGACAGACACCGCGTTCAACCTTGAAAAATCCACACAAAAGCGCAGTTCACCGTTCTTTTTTGGAACCAACACCACAGGACTACACCATTGACTTGTTGATGGCTCTATGATTCCTGCAGAAAGCATTTGTTCCACTTCAACCTTGAAGTCTGGAATCAGCCTAGCTGGCACTCGGAAACTCGTTTGTCTGATCGGCTCGTCTTTCAGCAGACGGATGGAATGCGCAATCATTGTAGTCCGACCTGGCTCTCGGCTAAACAGACCTGCTGGTATTACGCCCTTGAGCTCCTCCACTTGCGCTGGTGTAAGGTGTCCCAGTTGTAAAACCTCTGATTGGGTGGTATTGGATGGAAAGTACTGCTCCTCACATTCCTCCTCCTCTCCAACTGCTTGCACCCACAGGTGTTCCGTGGAGTCTTTATCTCGTTCTTGCCACTGCCGCAACATGTTTATGTGAAAAGACTGCTCGGTTTTCTTACATTCAGGACGTAACAGTTCATAGGTGGTCTCATTCACCCTTCTTAGCACTTCGTAGGGCCCGTGCCGTTTTGCCAGAAGACTTGTGTCAGACGTCGGTAGCAACACCAGCGCCTTATCACCTGGTGTCAGTGCCCGTTTCCTCGCTGACTTGTCATACCAGCTCTTCTGCTGACGTTGCGCTTGCTCAAGGTTCTCATGTGCTATCTGTGTTGCTTGTGCAAGCCTCTCTCTCATCTTGAGCACATGGGAAAGGACGTTCAGTTGTAAACCGGGGCTCTGTCCTTCCCAAGTCTCTTTCAGGACATCCAATGGGCCCCGTACTTCCCTCCCGTAAAGTAACTGGAACGGAGAAAATCCAACTGATGCCTGGGGCACCTCCCGGTAGGCGAACAGGACATACGGCAACCACGTGTCCCAATCAGATCCAGTCTCGTTCACAAAACGCCTCAACATCACCTTCAACGTCTTGTTAAATCGTTCCACGAGACCGTCAGTTTGCGGATGGTACGGAGTGGTTTTCAAGCCCTTAATGCCCAACAAGCTAAAAACATCTTTAAGCTGCTTTGATGTGAAGTTAGTGCCCTGATCAGTTAGAATTTCTCGGGGTATTCCTACCCGTGAGATCAGCTGGATAAGAGCGTTAACCACCTGCCTGGTCTTTACGTTACGTAAAGCAAACGCTTCTGGATACCGGGTTGCGTAATCACACAAAGTGAGGATATACCTATTACCCGAACGACTACGGGGCAAGGGGCCTACAATGTCCATCGCTATTCGCGTAAAAGGTTCATCTACTATTGGCAGATTAATTAAAGGGGCTCTGTCTGATTTATTCGATGGGGCCGTTAACTGACATTGTGGGCACGAGCGGCAATAACTTACGACATCTAAGTGAAGCCCAGGCCAATAAAACCTCGCCAAAATGCGGCTTAGCGTTTTGGCTTTCCCCATATGGCCCGCCCACTGTTCAGAATGTCCCATTTTTAAAACCTCTGCTCTAAGATCTTTCGGCACTACTAGCTGCTCCTGCTCCCCTTTCTGCCTATACAAAATCTGATCTCTGATGACAAACAAACTCCCTCTGTCGAGTGTACCCTGCACTGCTTTGAGAAATAATGACTGTAAGGTTGTATCGTTCTTCTGCAGCTCCGCAAGGCTAGGGTTCGTCAGGCCAGAGCCGAGGTCTGCTACCGCTACAGGCTCCGTAATTTTGGTGCCGCGCACCTTAGCTTGTCTCCGCTCTCGCTTAGACTTTTTAGCTTTAACCACATCACTAAATGGCAACTCACTCAGGGTCCTTCTGTTACCCTCCTCAGCACTTTTAGCTCTTTGTCTGGTTGCGACTAAAACTTCTGATTCATTCTGCCTGTCCGTCAGCAAATCTATCAGCACTGGCACGTCGCGACCCAGTATAACCTTATACGGAGAATTCTGCATTACCCCAACCGTTAGCAGGTAAGTTTGCCCTTGTATTTCCATGTTTACCTCTGCTGTAGGATAGACTACCTCATCCCCGTGCACGCACTTTACTTTCAGTCTACCCGCTAATTTTAACATGTCATCCGGCAAGCAGTTGTTTAGAACGAGTGTCTGGCTGGCTCCCGTGTCTACCAACGCTTTCAGCTTTTTCCCTGCTATCTTAACATTGACTGTCATTTCTGTAGGCTTCTCAACCAAAGACACATTATCGCTAATTCCGGGGCTAATACCTAGCTGACTGGTGCCTCTAGCGAGCCTAGGACACACACTAGCTTTGTGACCGGGTTCGTTACAGTTAAAGCATTTAAAAACGCGCGATGTGCCTGGTTTGTCTAAGCTCCCAGCAGTACTTTCAGCCGTTTTAAAACTCTGGTGTCCCCTACTAAAGGGCTTGGAAATTTTAGGCTTAAAACCACTTCGAACCGCCCACTTTGACTCACCGGTCTCTTTGAAACGCCTGCCTTCGCTGTTGCCTCCGCCGAGCTGGAACGGTCCCTCCGCGCGCCTTGCCGTGACGTAGGCCTCCGCCATTTTGGCTGCTTCGGCCGCGGACGACGGACCCCTTTCCAGTATCCAGCTCCTTAGGTCGGGGTTGACAACTTTCAAAAACTGTTCCAAAATGATGGTTTCTCCTATTTGTTCTTTGGTCTTGGTATTCGGCAGCATCCATTTTTCATAGAGACCTTTGATACGGACGTAGAGTTCTCGTGGTGATTCATCTTCGCCCACTACATCATTACGAAATCGCAGGCGATATGTCTCAGGACTGATCTCAAATTTCTGAAGGATAGCGTTTTTAACACATGCATAGTCCAACGCGTCTCTCGGCTCCATGGCAACATAGGCTGAACGTGCCTTCCCATCCAGCAATGGTACTAAATGTATGGCCCACAGCTGCTCAGGCCATCCAGCGGCCGTTGCCAGCCTTTCAAACACAGTCAAAAAATGCTCAACATTGTCCGAGTCTTTTAACATGGGGAGTCTAGGTGTCGGCCAGGCTGTGACGGGCGGCCCGAGTTGCGCATATGCCGTTTCCTCGGCCGCTGACGCCATCCGGAGAATCCGCGTTGAGCTCGCTCTCTCCGTCGCTGCAACATTCTCACCGGCTACTTCACCCTCGGCTCCGCGTTCCGACCTTTCCTGCCACCGCGTCGTGCTAACTTGCTGCTGCAGCAAGCCAAACTGGTGCTGCATAGCGCGCCACCGCTGTTCTTGCCTCTCGGCCTCTTTACGTTGCAGCTCGTCCTTCTGTCGCTGCTCTTGCATGAAGCCGCTGAGCATTTTGCACAGTTCCTCGACGCTCGCAGACCTCGGGCCGGACGTCCCGTCGGAGGTAGAAGGTAAGTCGCTTTGTTGCTCCGTCTCTGTCATCGGCACCTGCTTCTTGGGCGCCATCACCCCCTTTTTCCCACAGTACCCTATCGCTGTGCTGGTCTAACTGCAGGGGCACCCGATGCGTCAGGCGCTGGGCGTCCGCAAGCCTTGCACGCTGCTCCGTACTTCTTACACTGCTGCCACCATTTGTAACGGTGCAACCTCCAAAAGAAGAGGCACCGGGATTTACGCACGGCCAAATTGGCGCTATGGGCGTGGGTGTGGATACGAGGAGGCGAGACTCCAAGTCCAAGTGCACTCGTACTTATTTTATTAGACTCAAAACAAAAGAAAAACTGAATTAAACAGAAATAAAACAAAAGATAAACTTGAGATTTCGCCGCAAGGCTAATCCTCACCACAGGTTATTCCCAAACTGTTACAAGCAGCTAACAGCCTCGTACCGGGATTAAACCTCTCCTCCCACAGGTAGCTGAGAAAACCCCCTGTTGAAAGAACATCGAGCGTTCTTATTGTCGAAGCCCCGCCCCGACTAAACTAATAATTTGCTTTAAGGGACGATGTCCCAGGGCTCTAATCTACATTCACACATAAACATATATACACACCCATATATACACATCTACTGACTAGTCGTGACTAATATATACATATTACCGGTAAGTATTCCTTAGTTAACTAATTCATTCCTTTGCAGGTTTTTCACTTTAGGACACTGAGGCCCCTTTCCTTCCCTGAAGGTGGATCCGCCCAACAGGGACAAGAAGCCTCGGTCCACTTTACCTCCCATTTGCCCTCATCCCCTTCTACACAGGACATCAAGGTAGGTACATACAATATTCCTATTAATTTCAGTGATGGGCATACACTGCACCATCACACGTCCATGTACAGCCGGAACCGCTGTTCCCATCTACGCCAGTTTTCGGCTAAGCTACCCGTGAGTATCAGCGGCGACGGTGGCTTGAATTGCTCCATTTCGCGCCGTTGAATTGCCGGATATAATGATGTAATGTTAGAGTATTGATATAATGATGGAATATTAGAGTATTGATATAATGATGTAATGTTAGAGTATTGATATAATGATGGAATATTAGAGTATTGATATAATGATGTAATGTTAGAGTATTGATATAATGATGGAATATTAGAGTATTGACATAATGATGTCATGTTAGAGTATTGATATAATGATGGAATATTAGAGTATTGATATAATGATGTAATGTTAGAGTATTGATATAATGATGGAATATTAGAGTATTGATATAATGATGTAATGTTAGAGTATTGATATAATGATGGAATATTAGAGTATTGGTATAATGATGTAATGTTAGAGTATTGATATAATGATGTAATGTTAGAGTATTGATATAATGATGGAATATTAGAGTATTGATATAATGATATAATGTTAAAGTATTGATATAATGATGTAATGTTAAAGTATTGACATAATGATGTAATGTTAGAGTAGAAGAGTAGAGACTTGTCAGTATGAACTGCACTGCTTGTAGCACAGAAGGAAAGATGCTAGAAAAGAAGCAAGCAAAACAAAACTGCAGCGTTATCACTACAGTCCCACAGTTGAGTGCTTACAGCGTATCAAACTTCTTTCACATGATTCACAAGTTACTTTCCCAGGGTTCAGACATAATCTGTAAAAGTCTTGCACAATAACGACATCCTTGGAAGCTGTTAGATAAACAGCCCCAGATATGGTTTTAACTGTTTCATAACATTAAAAGCATCTACTTGTTTCTATACTCATTATCCATTTTGTGACAACAGGTGAGTTACATTGTTGGTGGACCAACAAGGCATGTGTGTCGGACAGAGTGGACAGTGAGTGGACACTGCTGTGTCTGATTCACTTGCACCAGCACAACACACACTAACTAACACACACTTACCCATTAAAAAACATCAACATGCCATAACCTTTAATATGATTCTCTATGAAATAAAATTAGATTACCAAGGTTCAGGGGTACATTTGCCAAACAAAAACTGCCAGCCCTTAAACTGCAAGTAAGAATGTTAATTGTTAAGTGCTTTTACAAATCTAGACTGTATACAATCCTTTTATGTTGCTGGTGTTGTTGGATAATTCCTTCTGAACTCCTTTCTTAAAGAAGTAGGGAAGTCAGTTTTGTTACAAAAACTAGAATGAAGTAACCCAGTAAACTGTCAACTCAACTGAAACAAATGAAAGAGCTTAAGGTTATTTCAGGAATAAGTCGAGAAAACTCAGGGTTGTAGTGTAATTACTTACTTCCAATTGCTTCAGCTGTTTAAGATGAACATCAAACTTAAACATAGTTGTTCAAAGTTGTTCAAACCTTGAACTTATTATGGCGCTTTGTTCAGTTGCTTCAAGCCAATGAGGTTGCTTGATTTTTAAATGAAAAATAGCTGAATAAATTTGCAGTGTATTCTGACATGATTCATTTAAAATGTTAATGCCTTGATCTGAATTTCACTTTCACTTGCAAACCTGCTCATACCGACTGGCTTTGAATAGCGAGTCCAGGGCAGTCCAGAGCAAGCTAAGACAAGCAGAGACACACACACTTTACTCTGACAGAACAACATCTACAGTAGAAAACATTAATGTACTCGTTTAAAGGCAGAAAACTACTTCACAGCAATCTGGTTACAGATTACTATTTCTTGGGAGATAAGCTTCTTTAAATGGCCAGGAGTCACCAGCAGGTCCAGGCTTGTATTCCTCACTCCTATAAATAAAGAACAACTCAGCCGATTTACATTGTTTTTCATGGAATTACTGTCTTATCTATCTATCTATCTATCTATCTATCTATCTATCTATCTATCTATCTATCTATCTATCTATCTATCTATCTATCTATCTATCTAACTGTCTGTCTGACAAACTGTCTGTCTGTCTATCTAGCTAGCTAGATAGATAGATAGATAGATAGATAGATAGATAGATAATGTGTTTTGTTAATTTTCTTAGTGAAAATAAGTTACACATCCTCTACAGTGAACACACTTATGCACATTTGAATATTTGAAAAAATAGTACTTTTTTGATGAAAGAAATGGTGCACTAACATTTTGAAAATTAGAAATTAGAAAATCAACTAAACATGTAATTTCACCAGGGGTGTTTAAAGCTTTGCACATGACTGCATGTTTACGTAATATTGGCCATTTTTATTGTGATTCAAGATGACCAGCATTACTACACACATATAACCTAAGAATAGCTCAGCTGGTTTGCATAGTAGTTCACATAATGACTGAATAATTAGTCTTAGTATGTCATGAGTCTAGGTTTATAAGGGGTTAAGATGTACTCATTCAGAATGGTCTGAAGCGTATTGCTCCTTCCCAGAAAAACCAAAAGGCTGAGTCAGAATTAGTCATAGCTGTGGCGATGGGAACCAGATGTGTCAAGCACTTGATGTCTCAGAAAGCCTCTATATTTCAGCTTCTTACATGTTTTGGTCTAAAACCTATTTTTTATATTTAGTCCTGTAAGGCAAAATGGTTTCTCCCAAAAAAAAATGTATTCTTCCCGATTCCCCATCATTTTGCCATTATCAACATTACATATAAAATCTTGTAAAATATATTGTCACCAGGACAAAGCCTCCTATCTCGGTTTTTGTTGTTTTCCATTTTTAAAATGATCACATATAGGTTTACTGGTTATGATGGATACTAAACAAAATGACTATATTTGTGTTTTGTGTAGGCATCTTGACTTCTGGTTCCTGTCATTAAATCATTAATGATTTATGATGAGTCATTAAATTTCTGTACAATGAAGAATTTCACATGAAACCATTCAGAATGACATTGCAGGTTTCTGAATTAGTCATGCTGATAATTAATTCAGGAAGCTGCAAACAATGTAATTCTGAGTGGTTTCATATGAAATTCTTCATTTTCAAAAAATGTGTGGAATTTCCCTTTGAATAGCATTAATCCTGTGTAATACTGCGTGATTATGGGAAGTATGTTTTTTCCATAATCATAGTTCAATGTGTGACATCTTTTGCCCACCTTTGAAACATTTTATATCTACATTTTGTAGCCCAGGATTCAGGGAAAAATAAGATAAACCAGTAAAATCATGCTTCACCTCCCCCTCCCACCACCCCCACATAACTTTAAGTGAAACACACAGCTAGTTCAGAGACCCTTGCTGAGAACCTGTTTCACTCAGAAATACATCACAGTATGGCAGATATTTCATTTGGCTACATTTCATAGTCAAATGTCTTCCTTTTGACTCCGCTACATTTCATAGTCAAACATCTGGCTTTTCACACAGATGTTTGACTATAAAATGTAGCGGAGAGAAAAGTCAGATGTTTGACTATGAAATGTAACGGAATGAAAAGTAAGACATTTGACTATGAAATATAGTGGAATGTCTTACTTTTGACTCCACTACATTTCATAGTCAAATAATTTATGTTTTACTCTGCTACATTATGAGAAATCCGTTCTTCCTTTTGACTTATGTGTGCATAAAAACGTAACGTCAAAATGAAAGAAGCGTGAAGCGAGAACACCAATCAGGGCACAGTGCACACTTTGTTTTGAGCTTGTTTTGACCTGTTGGACATACTGACCCAATGCAAGCACACGGTTCAATATCATTGCAGCAGCAAAAAATTTTGGGAGTGTCTATTCAACATAAATGATGAAATGTGGTAAATAGACCACAGTATAGACATATGTACACATATGCAGTTTTTCTGAATTCATACAAACATTATTTCATTTTACATTAAATTTGTTTTTGCTAGTTTATGTTTATGAACAGAGACCTACAAAGGAAATAAAGTAAACTCGTTCATTCATTTATGAACCTGTGTTTAAAGGAAGATTCTTATTAAACATGTAACTAAGTTGCAAATAAATCTTAAACTGAAATTTTGCTTGTTTGCAAAGTTATTTCAGAGCCACGTGGTTTTACCTAATGGAAATTGTTTGCTTTCAGTGTTTCATGCTCATGATAATTTGAATAGATGTCAGCGTCAGATTAATTAATGACATTCTATTAAAAGACTGATTCATCAAAAGTGACACACAGTATTTTCACCTAAAATTAGTTCATGCAGGAGTCTTGTTACAAAAATGATAACAGGACATTAGAGTCATAATTAAGCATTTAGTACTTTTACTTTCGATACTTAAGTACATTTGAAGGCAAATACTTTTGTTATTTTACTCAAGTGGCGCTCTAAAGGGAGAAACCTCTATTTTAACTGGAGTAATATTTTACCTTGGGTATCTCTAATCTCTACTTTAACTCAGGTACATGATGTATGTACTTCATCCACCACTGCAGTATGGAAGGAAATGTCATCGTTTGCAATGCACATTCATTTAACTACTCTCTTGTGAATGTGTCTGCATAAGAATCCACTGTATTGTTTAAAAAATCTGTTTTGAGAGTGTTTAGAAAGTATGACACACTCAAACACACAATTATTTGAGCTCCTCCAATGAAAAACGCAAACTGACCATTCCACTGTTTTTTGGACTATCAGTTATTTTGTTTTCTGTTTTATTTTGTGCAATGTTTTACAAAGCCAAACTGTGCTTTATTTCAGTGACCTCTTTATTTTAAATATAGGGCATCAAACAATGCCATGCTGTGCGTATATGAGTTTTACAATAATTGTCACTACATACTGTTTTTTCTTACAAGGACTCTCTCACAATCTTGTCAGTACTGGACCATAGAACCTGATAACTTAAGTTTATTCAAACTATTAGAGGTTCCTTGCTGGCAAAAATGAATTAAGTCTTGAAACTAATTTTTTTTTAAAGTTGTCTGAAATGATGTAAAAGTTTGAATGTACTTACGCCTTTTAATTTAACCCCTTAAATGGCCAGGGCCCACAGACAGGCCCAATTTTATTTGACACTTCTTTAGCCTAAGAACAGCTCAACATTAAAGATCTTGTAGTTACTGAATAATGAGGCTTAGCATGTAATAAGCCTGGGATTTTAAGGGGTTAACATAATAAGTATAGACACAAACTAAACTGTTGCAGAGGCTTGAGTTTTTAAGTTGAAGTAACTACTACATTAGTTCATTTATGAATTTTAACATCATTAACATAATTATAATGAAATTGTTAAGTTACAGTTAAACTGACAAATCAGCAGAGACACTAAACACATTCATGTTTGGGACACCTTAAAACATGCAAAATGCATCCAAACTCATACATATCACATCTATATTGCTTACATGAGAACATGTTGTTTGTTTGAAAATAATATCTGAAGGAAAAATAAGAGCTAATAAACTAATCAACTAACGTGCTAGGAATTGTGGTTGACTCTGCTCTGTATTATCTTATTGCTCGTACTTTTGAGTTGAATTTTAAGACAGACAGTAAAAACAACTTGCCTGGATTAAACGATAGTAAGTATTTGCAAGAATGTAAGTACTTATAATTTGATTATAAATGTACAAATAACATCAGGGCTTTCAGTATTATTTAATATTTACAACCCATCATGGAGATTTCAAAGCTTTTTAGTTTAACCCCTTAAAAGTTTTATTACATACTTCTACAGCTTAAAAGTAGCTCAGCCAGTTTGTACTAGGCCTTGTAGTTACTGAATAATAAATCCTAGTATGTTACTAGCCTGCGATTTTAAGAGTTAAAATCATTTTACTGTGGAAGTAAACCAAGCCAAACCCAACAGAAAGCCAGCGTTTCGTAAAACAATGGAGCCGTTTGTGGTTAAACTGCTTTAGACATTTCCTACTGGCATAACTCAGTTACAAACTAACGGCTACTGCGAAACACTTCACACATTTCAACCAACTCTCTAAAACTGTTTCACCTCTCTCTGTCTCACACTATAAAGACACTGATAACTGAGGCAAATGTAGAGTGAATCGTTTAATTTTGATGATCTGTAAATATTTCAACTAAAACATGGGACACTAGATGGAGACAGAGCTCTGGATAATGTGAAGGAAAACATCCTGACCCTTGCTCTGTGGAATTCACATCATTTTTTTCAATATTTGGAATCACTGAATTTGAATTAATCAAAGAGACGGAGCTTTTTCTGAAATCATTTACTTTATAGTATCTGCAACAAAATCAAGTGGTGGATTTCAGCTTCTTAATCACAATGCAAGCCTTCAAACTTAGTGCCAATCAAATGAAAAGCAGACTTTCCGAAAAGGATAATGTATAAAACATGACATTATATATTACTTGAGTCACATCAACCCTAATCTTACATGTCTAGTTCAAGTATGGAGTCCACTGAAATCTTTGATTAACTGGACCGAGTATGTTAAACTGTTGAAATTCTGCAGTACAATGGGCACATCAGATTCATTCTCATGACAAAATGATTATGTTAATGATATTAACAGCTTTTTGATCAGCAAGATTTGCTCACTGCTTTTTAATTGTCGGGAATTCTGTATTGACATCATTTTAAAATGATATAATTCATGTATCTGCAACAAACTGGTAGTTAAAACAGTCATAGATCCAAACTGTTGGATGCTGGTGTATTAATTAGTAACCACTGTGCTTTCTCTTCACAGACACAATGATGCTTGAAAAAGAGGAGTTCAATAAATGCAGCAGCATGTTTCATCTCTTACAGAAGACGTAGATGAGAAGAAAACACAGCTCCACAATGAACTGTGGGGAAACAATGGGACTGCATTTCTCAAAAGCATCTTGATATAAAGAGTATTTTTAAATGGTAGAGCAAATGTCACAGTGAACACTCTCTCTACCATTTAAGATGATCTTAACACACAAGATGCTTTTGGGAAAGCAAAGAAGCCATTCTTCCAATGCAGATGGTGCAGTTTTTATTTGAAGACGTTGATGAAGTGGCAGGTTCTCGGAACATTATTGACACGTCTTCTAATAGCAGTCAAATAAGATCTGTTTGAATATACATCATCATCTTTTCACATCATTTTAAAATAAAGTTTTCTAGATGGATGTTTGCTTGGTCATACAGTCTTACACAAACGTTTGAACATCTCCAGTCAAATGACATGTTTTGTGATTTTTTAAGTAAAAGAAAAGACACATCCTATACAAGAACCAAACTCACATATGATGTTTTTCTGCTAATTTTAGTGTACATTTTCTATTTTTCTGCTTGGTTTAACCTATTGGGAAAAAAGAAAATGTAAAACATAGAATAGAAAATTATAGTTTTCCCCCCAATGTGTTAAATTTAGTAAATAAGCAATAATTGTGTATTTAAATGTGCAGGAGTGTGTCTCTGTAGAGGCTGTGTTACTTATTTTCACTTAGGAAATCAATAAAACACATCATTTGACAGGGGCGCCCAAACTTTTGCATGGGGTGCCCAAACCTTTACATTATGTGGAGATTCTTTCAACATTAAAAAGGTTCTTCACATTTATACATCACATTTAGAGAAAAACTTTAAAGAAATCTTAAAGAAATGTATGGAACCTTTAGAACATGACTCTAAAGAACCCCAACTATCAAAGAGAAGAAGATCATTTGTCCGCAATCATCAGTACAACTACTCATTAGGTCATAATAGGCAAAAGCAGATCTGATCGCACCTCAACACTCTTGCTTTAATGAATCTGGACCATTGCCTGACTTTAGGCTGTGTTAAAGTCATCTCAGAATTATTAGAATTAAACACATCCAACTGTGAGTCTGTTCATGCAGTGTCACTTGATTCGTTTTCCCAGTCGGAAGCACGTAATTCCCATAATTCTGAGATGACTTCAACATGGCAATAGCCTCTGGTGTACACTCATTTTCTGGTTGGCTGAGCTATCCCCTGTGACCGACTCATGGCTCTTTTCATCCTGTAATGTCCCTTGATCCTCTACAAGCTCATCGTGACTTAGAAGATGGTCTCTCCGATTTTCTGACCTAAACTAAACACTGAACTGCAAACACATACAACGTTAACACCTGCTGAACTGCAAATTAAGTAGCCTAGCGCTACTTAAAATGAAACAATACAGCAATGATTTTTATAAGAACTGGATCAGAAGCTGAAATCCGTGACAGTGAATATTTCTGAAAGGAAAGGTGGTGCATCTAAAATGAAAAATGTTATCAGAATATTTGTACGCATTGAATTATAACATGTTAGAAAAATCTAAAGATTTATCAGATAAAGTCTTTTTTACTTTATTGATGGAGTCATGATTACTTGTAGAAGCTTAGAAAAACACAAAATCTGAAAAATGCACATAATTTAAATAAATGCCGAGTATCAGATCAAATCTAGCCTCAGCTCTGTTGCAACACTGCAGTGAAGCATGTTTGAAATGCAAATGAAGAAAATTGAATTCATCCAGAAAACCTCTTCACTTCTTCCACTGTGTGCAAAGCTACTAATTAGACTGTGCTGCAGATTCCACTCTGCAAATCAGAACCCAAACCAACTCTTAGAGAAATATCACTGGATGAAACGACAACCATATTCAGTAAATACCAATACAACAAAATTATTATACAGTGGTGCATGTTGCCATAGGAGAATTGTTTATTACAACATATATGGTTGGTCAGTGTAGTGGTTAACACCTCTGCCTTCTACGCTGTAGACTGGGGTTCAATTCCCACCTGGGCAAACACCCTACACTATACCAATAAGAGTCCTTGGGCAAGACTCCTAACACCACCTTCGCCTACCTGTGTAAAATGATCAAACTGTAAGTTGCTCTGGATAAGAGCGTCAGCCAAATGCTGTAAATATACAAGGAATTTTACTATTAGACCTTAAACATTTGCAAAGAAGAAACATTTACCACCAAACTAAATCAAATTTAACAAATATGAGTGGTGTGTGATAATGCCAGTTTTAATTAAGGTAATAGCAAATAGTATTCCAACTAAATCCCATTGATTAACACATTTTCTCTCATTCACTTTCTCTTGGACTCTTCTCCAGTCTGTTAGCTCTAACGTATGTGATGAATTACAACAATCAATGCGATGAAACCTCTTTATTTAATGAGGTACCACACTATCTCTCCTATACATTGGCTTAATTTGTTTTGTTTGTTTGTTTTTTTTTGCTGAAATAACCTCAATTTGTTGTTTCCTTTAACTGTCTGCAAGTCTCTGACACTGACTGGAGAATGTTTTTCCCCACTCCTCCATGCAGAATTCTTTCAGCTGTGTGCTGTTTGAGGGGTTTCTTGCATGCATAACCCACAGCATCTCAATAGGATTAAGATCCAGGCTCTGTCTTGGCCATTCCAGAACTCTCCAGTTCTTTCTTTTGAGTCATTTGGTGGATTCCCTAGAGGGTTTTGGGTCAATGTCATGCTGCGTGGTCCATCTCTACTTCAGCTTTAGTTTTTGGCCAGGCAGTCTCACATTTTCCTTAAGCACGCTCTGATACAGTACAGAAGTCATAGTGGGTTCTGTGATGGAAAGCTTGCCAGGCCCTGCTGCAGCAAAGCAGCCCCACACCAAGACATTTCCATCCCCATGCTTCACAGCTGGTATGAGGTTCTTGTGCTCAAATGCTGTGTTTGTCTTCTTTGTGTCTTCTTTGGGTTCCTCTGTCCAAAGTACATTGTTTTAGAAGTCCTGGTCTTTGTCTTGGTGTTCTCTTTAGTCTTTTGTCTTGCCTATTTGTTTTTTTTTTCTTTTTTGCATAGCAAAGGTTTTCTCCTCGCACTTCCACCCAGAAAACCAAACTTGTCTTTCTGATGGTAGATGCATGTACCTTTACTGTGGCAAAAAGCTACCTGCAGGCCCTGTGATGACATTTTAGGATTGTTGGAGACTTCTTCATGCATCTTGCCCTTGCTAGGACTGCCTGACTTGACCATGTTGGCCGTTGTTTTAAATGTTCTTCACTATTAAACTACTAAACTGTTTTCCACACAGTGGAATGGGTGATATCTAATTGTTTTGAGGTCTTTTTAAATCCCTTTCTGAAGACCTCAGAGGGTCTTTGGATTTCGCCATGATGATACAACTCACTCCAACAGCCAAGAGCACACCAAACATGTCGTGGGCTGGAGGTTAGGGTACCAGCCTTGTGACTGGAAGGTCCCCGGTTTGATCCCCAGAGCCAACAGCACATGATTGAGGTGTCCTTGAGCAAGACATCTAACCCCCAACTGCTCCCCGGGCGCTGCAGATTGGGCTGCCCACCGCTCCGGGCAAGTGTGCTCACTGTCCCCTAGTGTGTGTGTGCTCACTAGAGTGTATGTGGTGTCTCACTTCATGGATGGGTTAAACGCAGAGGTGAAATTTCCCCATTGTGGGACTAATAAGGGTCACTAAAACTAAATGTTTGAGCTTTAAATATGACAGGCTCCTATAAAAAAATCTCTTACAACAATTTAATCAGTTGAGGCTGATGTGGTGCACTTGATTCTAATTTTAGGCATTTTAAGTAGCAAAATGTGGGGTGTCTTAACTTTTTCACAAGAAAACTGCACTTCTGTTAATTACATACAAAATATTTTTTAAAGACATTTCTTCAGTTTTATTTGTTTACTAAGCTCCATCTCTCAATATTGTTAAAATGAAGATCAAATGTCCATATATTTAAAAATGTTAAAAAGGACAAAGGTTTTTATGGGGGTGTCCTTTTTTTCACATATCTGTATTTTAGAGTAGGTTAGAGTAGAGTCCTTGACTCATGGGGGCCCTAGGTGGCTGCCTACCTTTGCCCAGTACAAAGATCACCTCTGTATAATACTGCCGAACATTCTCCTACTGTGCAAACGGTACATTTGCATATTCTGGGTATTTATTTGATCAAATTTTATAAAATGATTTTACATTTTTTTAAATAAAAATTATTATGGATCATACTGAAGTAATGAAACTGAATCAAACTGTGAACCAAAATTTGATTCTCCACGATGCACTGAAACCTTTCCCAAAGGATCATAACTGTGTTGAATCACATACTGTGCCCAAAGCACTCAATAATGACAGGTGCAACAACCTGGAGCCATGGCAGACAGTGAAGCATGAAATAGTTCTCTATCTGCCTCTGTCGAAGGCTGTGAGTGTTCAGCATACTGTAGCACTCTAATTCTGTGTGAGCAATTCCGTTTTTGAGATGTTCACAATACTTACAAACATGGAGCAGTTTGGCTATAGTTCATTAAAATCAGAAGTGACTGTAATTAAATAGTGCTTCGCATGCTGCTCGCAAAAGGATTTCCTTCTTAGGTCCTTCTGAAGACCATCATTCATATGTTCATTCCACACTATGAATAACTGGCTTTCATAAATCAAATACAGTGCTGGATTTACTCTCACACCGAGATCATTGATCACATGCCTCAAGTGATCACATGCTTCCTCCCTCTGCAGAACAAAAATCCATCACTGTCTCCTCAGTGGTTTGGCAGTTTTCTATTTCCTTGCAGATGGTGAGCATAAGCTTTGTTCATTGTTGCTTAACCTTCGTTTTACCTAGAGTTAAAGGAAGCACCACCCGCAAGCACACAGCAGCCAAAGTGTCCTTTTATTTAAACTCACTCTTCATTCGGGCCACCTAATCCTTTTCTCCTCACTGTTTAAACAGGTGAGCAATAGGAAACAGTAGAAGGGAAAACAGAAGAAAAGAATATGACGTGAATGCATCTGACTCAACTGAGAAAATACATAATTAAAAATATAGTTGTGAGGAAGAGAAACATGTTTAAACTGTTATTGATTATATTTACACGTTTATTTGTATGTATTGCCTGATTCATTTTTATTGCCACATGACATCAAAATGTAATGTAACTCTGTTGGAACACAATACACATAAACATACAATGTAACACACAATAAACCGTACACTTAGAATAGGAGGATGGGTTCTCCTTTTGAGTCTTGGTTCCTCTCAAGGTTTCCTCCTCTTGCTCTGAGGGAGTTTTTCCTTGCCACTGTCGCCATTGGCTTGGTCATGGGGGCTTGGACCTGGATTGTTCTGGAAAGCTGCTTTGTGACAACGCCTGTGGCAAAAAGCCCTATATAATTCCATTTTGACTTGACAGTGATTTCATATATGTGTTCCTACAAAAGCTGTAAATCTTAAAGACAATTTTGATATAAAGTACAATTTGTCTGTTCTCCAAGTTCATGTTTTGTGACAAATTTCTATTTTTCTATTGAGCCATAAACCTTTGGCTATTTTTATGTATAAACGTCTTGGGTATTATGTCATATCACTTTCTCCATGATCAACCTTAAAGAGAGGCATTTTTCTATCTTTATGTAGGAGCCAATGACACTAAGTACATTTTTGTGCCCAAACTTTTTATTTTCATTTCAAATAATTAACTACATTTGTGAGATAGAGCACATTAATCTACATCTCCAACCAAGTAAAACTCACTTTGGGCACTTTTGCTTCGCACAGTCTCAAAATGTCAGAAGGTGTGGCCATCTAGCCATATATGCAGATTTAGTAAACCAATACTATTATATTACTATTATTTTATTTTATTCTGACTTTTAAGAAGGGGGCAGGAAGAATATGAACATATGATATTACTATAGTGATGTTTATTTATTTGAAAGAAATGTATCTATAAAATTGAGTTAAAGGAAAATGGTTTATATGGGTATCCAAAAGTAGTTTACAGATGTTTAATTAAGTGTTAAATTACATAACTAATATAAAATATAATCATTTTAATTCATGTGTGGTTGCTCCACCTCACATTTCCATGGGTGGAAATTATAAAAGCTATGACACATGACACAAATAAAAATACATTAAATAGACTCTTGCACATGTGAAAAAGGCACATTATTATTTTTTATTCTTTCTTAATTATACATATGTATATACAGACTCTTATTGTCCCTTATACCCCTTATACAGTTTTCTTGTATGAAGTCTGCTGGGCTAAATGTAGACAAACCACATGCTTTCCATGTGATTTTAATGACTAAAAGGATGAATCACAGTTTGTGTTCTATTGCTCTACATTGTATATTGTAAATGTCTACACTGACAAATATTACTCAGACTGTCTCCAGCTTGCATTTTTGTTCACTGTTGGCCTCAAACCCTGTGATACAAATGCATTTCATTAGCCAGTCCACGTTCTCTTCATTTTATGATCTTCTTAAGCTGCTCTAAGATAGAACAAAGCGAGTGTAGACCATCACGAAGATGTTCATATCTGAAATGTTTTATGAAGAAGAAGTCATGCACAGAATTACATCATTCCTCACTTTCACTAAAGAAAAAGGCAGAGTGCAGAGGTGACGGTGTTGAATACTCTGGTTTTACAGATAATAAGGGTTAAGAGTCAAGACAAGAAGATTGAAACTCTGCCCACTGGTGAAGACTGCGAAAGCACTAAAGACCACGAACCGATAAAGACCTCCATGGTACATTAACTCTACTGCACATGCACACATTAAGACCATCATTTGCGAAACTGGTCCCAAAGAGAAAACATGAGGGACACTAAATCTCTAGAGTAGCATGTCAATATAATGATTTCTGCTAGTCACATTATTGAAAAAGCTAGAAACAGTTAAATACTCTCTCTTTGTCTCTCTCTCGTTCTCCCTCTTTGCAAATCGGCCTATCCAGACTGACTCTCAAGAGGTTAATTAAAAAGATGTGCCTGAGAGCGAGAGAGAGCACGTTTGAAATTGGGAAAGAAATTGCTTGTCAGTCCATGTAAGTGTTTATATGTGTGCCAGCTGTAAACAGATGAAAGCGACGATGTGAAGGAGGACGTGGAAGAGCTTGTGAGGTATGTGGGTTTTGTGGCAGATTTCAGTGAAGTGGCCACCAGTGCAAGTCGCCCCTGAACCGTCCACTTCATGTGCTCCCAACACACACACACAGATACCACACACACACACACACACACAGCTAAACACTCAACACCAGCACGATTCAGAGTTGCCAGGCAACCATCTGGGTTTCAGTGGGATGTGTTTGCCAGGGCCCTGGGAGGGCTATTCAACGGCAGACCAGGTCTACCCCCCCCTTTCCCAAATCACCCCTTCAGTGAACACCGCATCCCCCAGAACTCCCCAAGCTTTATTCTACATCTTCTTGATTTGGTCTGAAACTTCTTTGGCTGATCATTAGTGGACTTCCATTGCTACATGCTGTCTATGCTCCATTCCATTTGGCGAGCTACATCAAATCTTCATGTCTTTGCTAATAGCAGCTCGGTTGGTGAGACGCTCTCTGAGAAAACACCATCTCCTTCAACTTTAAGCAGTGAAGAAAGTTCTTTTCAGCTGTTCTTGTTATTCCGCTGAGAGCGAAACATCTGCAATGAGACTGAAGGTAAAACAACAACATGCCTATGTACATTTCCTCTGTTATGTAAACGTCATGCTTTTCTACATTTTGTAAGGCAGGTCACCCCAATGTGCTCAGTACGTTTGAGTCATAGCTTTTAGCCATAAATAAATACATGAGTAATAACTTTCCAAAACTGAATGAACACATTGCTGTGGTTCTTTTTACTGGCCCTTAGCCTCAATTTTTCTAGGCAATATACATAATTCACAGCATGAGTAAAATGGAGCCAACCATCCCCTTTTCTAGACAGAACATTATTTCAAATGCGAGCAAATAACAGACTATTGGGTCTTATAAAGGTTTTATTAATAATTGAGAAACATTTTTGATCTAATCAAAATTATTTAAACAAGATGGTCTTCACTTTAATGGAAGAGATTTTTTTGCTCTGAACATTTTGAATAGGAAACTTGGTTAGCCTTGGTTAGTGCTGATTTTGGTTCAATGCTGAGTAGGTGTACTCATTTCATTTATTTACTCGACTTACTGCACTTTCTGTCTATGCAGATATGCTGTTGTAAGACATGCAGAATGAGGCTTGGTGTTGTCATGTTGAAATTAGCATGGATGTCTCTGAACAAGTCACAGCATAGGTTGCTTCAAAATATGTTCAGTGTTAATGGTGCTTTCTCAAAGTTTCAGGTTACTCACTAATACGCTTCCACACCTCCCTTGAATTTTACAATCTGGGTGGCCCTTTACTTCTTTGGCCTGAAGAATGAAAAGTTATATTTATTGCCATAAAAAATTCATTTCACATGAGCCCAGAGAAGTCAGCAGAATTTCTGACGTGTGGCTTATGCTGTGCATAATACAGTTTTAATTTCCATTTTTGGACGCAGCAACAGACGGTGTTTATTGAGAACAGTTATCAAAGTATTCTAGAGTCTGTGTGGTTATATTCATCACAGAAACAGGCCAGTTTTCAATTCAGTGCCCTCCGAGGGATTAAAGATCATGGGCATTTGTTGTGGTTTTCTTCTTTGCCCTTTACCTTCAGAGATTTCTCTAGATTCTCTGAATCATTTGATGTTGTTATTATGAAGTGGGTGAAATATCTGAAATCCTCGCAATTTCCCACTAAGGAATGTCATTTTTAAACTTTTTTTAAATTATTGGCTAAGTGGTGAGCCTTGATGATCCTTGGTAAAATAAAGGACTAGTGATGTCCTGGATATTGCTTTTATACCCAAGCATGATTGCATCTACTTTTTAAAATGTTTCTTGAGCACTTCACAGTGTTACTTGTCTTACATTGCCTGTCCCAACTTTTTTGGAATGTATTTCCAGAATCAATTTCAAGATGAACATGTATTTACAAAACATAATAAGATAAAACATCATAAATATTGTCTTTATACTGTTTTTGTTCAAATACAGCTCAAATTAGATACATTAATAATTGCTTTCTATTCTTTTTTACATTTTAAGTACTTACCTAAATTTTTGGACAACTGAAAAAAACAGCAAAACAGCCTGTTTTGAAATTCAGAACAGAGGACATTTACATATATCAGACTTTAAAGGCACAGAAATGAAAACAGCCTGTTTAATTCTAGATAAGAAAGAGAGGAGGGAAAATGGTAATGTGAAAATCGATTATGACTGTTTTGTTATATAAAAACACACAGATGTTTAAGTGGACCTCAAGGGAAAAAATAAAATGTAAGAAAAGTTTAGGATAAGGATCTGTAAAACGTGTTAGGCTCTTTTTTTCATTTGAATGGAAGGAGCTTTATTAATGCAAATATATTGGGGTAATCCTGATATTCTTGTTTTTACAGAAATCAGATAAAGACAACTATTTCTGATTTAGGTCTTTAAACAGGCATCCATTTTTTAAGTAAAAGTGGCCTCTTTTAAAGTACTGGAAAAGTAAATAATTTCACACTGCTGGCAAACGTAGTTGGTTGTCAGGTTGTCAGTTGTCAGTCAGATTAGGCATTAACAAAAGAATTTCAGAACCAGTTACACTGACCATTGGTATCCCTCAATGGTGCTGTATGATACTAAGCTTGTGTTTTATATGTACATGATTGCAGATTTAAAAGCAGCAGGATCTTTTTCAGGACCTTTTTTAGCAAAGCCATGTAGTCTCAGTGCTGGTGGCCATTCAAAATGCAGATATACCTGGGAATATCCAGTCCTGACTAGTGTGAGCAAGGTCCTATGACAACTGTCAGCAAAAATTCCAGAGCTCCTTTCCACCCCACATAGGCCATGGTCCTGATTCCCTCAGAATTTAGTAATGGACCTCCCAGAACATAATTTACATGGAAATTGGGAGATGGACTGCACTGACTTGGACATCATGAACATAAGCCTGACCTTTGGGTGTTACTCAGGGTCCAGTGGCAAAGTGGAGGGGCTCACTCTGGAATTCAGTACAGTACAGTGGCTCAGTATTATCTCTGTTCATGCTATAGGGCAGGAGTTCTCAGACCTGACAGCTCCACACTATGTACATACTGTATTTGTGCATTGTCTTATCTAGCACTCCTGATTCAATTGATTAGCTAATTTACAAGAATCTCACGGACTTTGGTGTGCAGAGAAAACTCAAAAATGTGCAGAGCATGGTATTGCCAAGCTTGGGATTGGTAGGAGATAGACAGGAGTAAGTTTATGACCAGAACTCACTCTTCTATTTAATGTTGGATTTGATGGTCTTCTTATGTGCTGTTGATTATCAGCCTCTCCTATTTCCCTAGATACAAGACAGGAGGAGGAACAGAAGGAGGTCCTGGATAAAGGCAGTTAGTTCCAGTATAGTGAAGAGCTTTGGGAAGCAGCCCACATCCACCTAGAGAGGACTGCCAGGAGATAGACTTTTCAGGCAAAGAAGAGAGTTCTACCAGAGATATCAACCTGTGCCTGTGTCCAAGAAGCTGGATTCACAGGTTATCAGCCTTTTCAAAATCTTCAGAGGACAAACTAGGTGGTGTACCATTAGTAACATCCAATGCAGTTGAATCTTTTGCTGTCTTGTATTTTTTTCTAATACTCATGGTCCTTGGCTCTGAGCACACTGGCTTCCACTTGTTCCACGGATGGCTTGGAGAAGTGGTCTTTAGGGGGTTAAGACTAACCATCGTCTGTGATGATGGGTAGGCAAGCTCTGTGCCCCTGATGTCATCTACCTGGGCCAGTGCCTGGTCCTGGAGATCTTGCTTCCTGCAGAGCCTAGAGCCAACCACAATTTGCCACACCTGCTCTAGCTAATCAACCTCTTCCCAAGTCCCTGATTGGCTGGATCAGATGTATTAGAGTTAGGTAAGGGGAGGCAGCTTACTGAATACAGGTTGGAACTAAACTCTGCAGAAAATTTAGCTCTCAAGCAGGGAGAATGGAGGGGGGGGACCTTGCTATAGTCTTTTAGGCACAAACCACGATGTTCCTTGCTGCTTTGTACTCACTTCATGCATTTGTTGTAATCATGTATTTTGCCTTTTGCTTGTGAGTATATGCTGCATGCACCGGTAGCCACACCTGTCTGAGTCTTACATAAATGCTTCTGAAGCCAAGTCCTTATTGGCCCGAATGAGGTGAGAAGCTGAGGGAGACCCTGCAGTGGGAGTAGTGTAGGTGGTGTTTGGAAGCATGACACCTTTACTTTGACTGCCACTATAAAGGGCCTGGCTTTCTGTGAAAGCCTGAGGGAAGGTAGGGAGCTGGATTGGGAATTAGAACCAATGTTGGACTGGTTGACACTAAGACTCATCCTCCCACTTCCAGTTCCTTGCCAGCCTGACTCATCTGCAGCCCTCTTGCCTCCCCCTGTGTCTCTCCCGCTGCTGTGGCAGGAACTGCCAGGCTGTCATCAGGTTCCAGCATGGCAGGGGAAGGAAGGGGTTGCCAGCTACACAGTTCTACCCTTATTTTACCAAAGCAGCTATCCTACCTGCATTGTGAGATATTTGGTCATTTCGTGGCAAGCAGCCAACACCAGGTCTGCAACCAGGCTTAGATTGGGGGCAGGGGAGATGAAAGAGATTCTATTCATCTAGTCAATAAAAATCAATAAAAACAATATAAAAAGCATCCTCACTGTATTGCATTGCCTTTATATTAATATCATGCCATCATATTAATTTGTGAAGATGTCTGTTAATAGATTTATTCCATTTAGAGATTTACACACCAAGTTTTCTTGGATTTATTATGTATTTATGTCAAATTGACAAATTCCTACTGAGGTTGCTGAAATGAACACTTTTGGTTTACATTGGTTACTGAATTGAGTGTGTAGTACAACACATGCATTTACTAAGGCTCAAATTTCATATTCACAAATGGTCCTGTCCATAGGCAAGCTCTCTAGGGATGAAGAGATAATTGCTTATAGTCAAATAATTTTACATGGTCCTCAAGCACATATTTACATTATGTCACACATGGGAAGCAGTGGGGCAGGACATAGGCATCGGTTAAATAACTTGATTTAGTTAGCAGGAGTCAAAATTAACATTGAATGAACAAAAGTACATAGAAAGCCCAACCACATACACTATACTTCCAAAAGTATTCGCTTGTCTACCATCACACATATATGAACTTGAGTGACATCTTATTGTTAATCCATGTGGTTTAATATGATGTCGGCCCACCCTTTGCAGCTATTACAGCTTCAACTGTTCTGGGAAGGCTTTCCACAATGTTTAGGAATGTGTTTATGGGAATTTTTGACCATTCTTTCAGAAGCACATTTGTGAGGTCAGACACTGATGTTGGACAAGAAGGCCTGGCTCTCAGTCTCCGCTCTAATTCATCCCAAAGGTGTTCTATTGGGTTGAGGTCAGGACTTGCAGGCCAGTCAAGTTCTTCCACACCAAAGTTGCTCATCTGCGTCTTTATGGACCTTGCTTTGTGCACTGGTGCACAGTCATGTTGGAACAGGAAGGGACCATCCTCAACTGTTCCCACAAATTTGGGAGCATGGAATTGTCTAAAATCTCTTGGTCTGCTGAAGCATTAAGAGTTCCTTTCACTGGAGCTAAGGGGCCGAGCCCAACTCCTGAAAAACAACCCCACACCATAATCCCCCCTCCACCAAACTTTACACTTGGCACAATGCAGTCAGCAAGTACCGTTCTCCTGGCAACCACCAAACCCAGACTTATTCATCAGATTGCCAGATGGAGAAGCGTGATTCATCACTCCAGAGAACACTCTAGAGTCCAGTGGCGGCACTTTACGCCACTGCATTCAACATTTTGCATTTCGCTTGGTGACGTAAGGCCTGGATGCAGCTGCTCGACCATGGAAACACATTCCATGAAGCTCTCTGTGCTCTGTTCTTGAGCTAATCTGAAGGCCACATGAAGTTTGGAGGTCTGTAGTGATTGACTCTGCAAAAAGTTGGTGACCTCTGCGCACTATGCGCCTCAGGATCCGTTGACCCTGCTCTGTGCACTTTGTGGCTGAGTTGCTGTCCTTCCCAATCACTTCCACTTTGTTATAATACCACTGACAGTTGACTTTGGAATATTTAGTAGCAAGGAAATTTCACAACTGGACTTGTTGCACAGGTGGCATCCTATCATATTACCATGTTGGAATTCACTGAGCTCCTGAGAGCGACCCATTCTTTCACTAATGTTTGTAGAAGCAGTCTGCTGGCCTAGGTGCTTTGTTTTATACACCTGTGGTCGTGGAAATGATTGTAACACCAATATAGTGTACATGCAGGATCAGACAAAAAGGCAAAGGAACATAAGGATTTCAAAATGTTGTAATAAAACAAAAAAGAAAAAAGCAAAAACAGCCAAAATTAGTCTTTCTGCCAAATTGTACAAGTGAAGGCATTCTTGATATTGATTGGTCAGCTGTGGATGGTGGATGTGACACTTTTTTGTGGTTTAATTTAAGCTTTTTCAACTGAAATGTGCTAGAAAGTGCTCAGACATGGGACAGCACTGTTGTAACATTTATGCTGTTGCATGTTCAGAAAAGGAGTGCACTGTAAAAAAAAATTATAAGCATTCACAAACTTAGATGTTGTACAAAGGCTTCTTAGGAGGATTCATTTTAGACTTTAATTTCCTCTGGAGCTCCCTCTAGTGTATGACAAACTCAGACAACATTACTGAGTGGCAGTCATCCTAGTCAGAAATCTTCTGGTTTAGAAAAACGAAACACAAGTACATCCAAAATAGCAAATTTACAGAAGAAGGCAAGAAGTTATTTTCTCTAAAATAAATTCACACAAAATACAAACGGCAGCTTGAAGCAAAAGATCAACACAAATGGTGTTGATCTCTCTCTCTCTCTCTCTCTCTCTCTATACATACACATGCATATGTATATATGTATATATGTATATATATATATATATATATATATGTGTGTGTGTGTGTGTGTATGTATATATATATATATATATATATATATATATATATATATATATATATATATATATGTATGTATATATGTATACAGTACTGTGCAAAAGTTTTAGGCATCTAAGCAAATTTTTAAACAATTTACCTCAGCAGTGATCATCAATTACATATCATCAATTATAAACAGCAAGTTGCTTTTTAACTACATATAATACTGGGCTTCCTTGAGGAGACGTTTTAAAATGGTTAAACAAACACACTAACATCCATATCCAATCCAATAAAAAATATAATAATTATTATGTATTATAGTATTTGTTATTCATTTATATATATATATATATATATATATATATATATATATATATATATATATATGTATATGTGTATATAAAATGAAATCATAATCAATTAGTATTCTAGGATTTTGTTTATTCAAATATTAACACTTTTCTCAGCAGAAAAAATACATACTGCACAAATAAATATTATATTTTGAAAAAAGACTTTTGCACAGTACTATATATATATATATGGCATTTGGCTGATGCTCTTATCCAGAGCGACTTACAGTTTGATCATTTTTTTTTTACAGAGGTTGGCAGAGGTGGTGTTAGGAGTCTTGCCCAAGGACTCTTATTGGTTTAGTGCAGGGTGCTTACCCAGGTGGGGATTGAACCCCAGTCTACAGTGTAGACGGCAGAGGTGTTAACCACTACACTATACCAACCACATTATATGCACATTATAACCACTATATATACACTGCTCAAAAAAATAAAGGAAACTTAAACACAATATAACTCCAAGTAAATTCAACCTTCTGTGAAATCAAACTGTCCACTTAGGAAGCAACAATGATTGACAATCAATTTCACAGCTGTTGTACAAATGGAATAGACAACAGGTGGAAATTATTGGCAATTAGCAAGACACACTCAATAAAGGAGTGGTTCTGCAGGTGGGGACCACAGACCACTTCTCAGTACCTTTCTGCTTTCTGGCTGATGTTTTGGTCACTTTTGAATGTTGGTGGTGCTTTCACACTCGTGGTAGCATGAGACGGTCTCTACAACCCACACAAGTGGCTCAGGTAGTGCTGCTCATCCAGGATGGCACATCAATGTGAGCTGTGGCAAGAAGGTTTGCTGTGTCTGTCAGCGTAGTGTCCAGAGGCTGGAGGCGCTACCAGGAGACAGGCCAGTACACCAGGAGATGTGGAGGAGGCTGTAGGAGGGCAACAACCCTGCAGCAGGACCGCTACCTCCGCCTTTGTGCAAGGAGGAACAGGAGGAGCACTGCCAGAGCCCTGTAAAATGACCTCCAGCAGGCCACAAATGTGCATGTGTCTGCACAAACGGTTACAAACCGACTCCATAAGGATGGAATGAGGGCCCGACGTCCACAGATGGGGGTTGTGCTCACAGCCCAACACCATGCAGGATGCTTGGCATTTGCCAGAGAACACCAGAATTGGCAAATTCGCCACTGGCGCCCTGTGCTCTTCACAGAGGAAAGCAGGTTCACACTGAACACATGTGACAGACGTAACAGAGTCTGGAGACGCTGTGGAGAGCGATCTGCTGCCTGCAACATGCTTCAGCATGACCGGTTTGGCAGTAGGTCAGTAATGGTGTGGGGTGGCATTTCTTTGTTGGGCCGCACAGCCCTCCATGTGCTCGCCAGAGGTAGCCTGACTACCATTAGGTACCGAGATGAGATCCTCAGACCCCTTGTGAGACCATATGCTGGTGCGGTTGGCCCTAGGTTCCTCCTAATACAGGACAATGCTAGACCTCATGTGGCTGGAGTGTGTCAGCAGTTCCTGCAAGATGAAGGCATTGAAGCTATGGACTGGCCCGCCTGTTCCCCAGACCTGAATCCGATTGAGCACATCTGGGATATCATGTCTCACTCCATCCACCATCGCCACGTTGCACCACAGACTGTCCAGGAGTTGGCAGATGCTTTAGTCCAGGTCTGGGAGGAGATCCCTCAGGAGACCATCCACCACCTCATCAGGAGCATGCCCAGGCATTGTAGGGAGGTCATACAGGCACGTGGAGGCCACTCACAACACTGAGCCTCATTTTGACTTGTTTTAAGGACATTACATCAAAGTTGGATCAGCCTGTAGTGTGTTTTTCCACTTTAATTTTGTGTGTGACTCTAAATCCAGGCCTCCATTGGTTAATAAATTTGATTTCCATTGATGATTTTTGTGTGATTTTGTTGTCAGCACATTCAACTTTGTACTAGGATGCGTTATTTGAGTGTTCCCTTTATTTGTTTGAGCAGTATATATATATATATATATATATATATATATATATATATATATATATATATATATATAGTGCCTTTTATTGTGCAGTTGATGTTTGCATGGACATTGAGACAAAATACTACAACCTTACACCAAACCTTAATCATAAAAAGTAACCTGAAGTCTTACATGCATGTCCCAAAATATATTTGGCTAAATAGTACAGAGAAACTTACATTTGTTTACCATTTCCTGGCAACACATAGTGTTTGTGTAAAGTGGAATTGATGCTTGTTCAGTGGGTTTTCGTCCACTCATACTCCACACTACCCTCTCTGAGACTGTCCTCAACATGACAATGTGGCAAATCTTTAGTACATCTGTATTAAATCTGGAAATAGTGGGAAACCTATGAACGGTTGGCTACTTTGGAAGTGAAAAAAGGAAAAGTGTTAATATGCTCAGAAATCGTACTCAAAGCCTGCTGGTTGTGTAAAGCCAATAAACTCGGAATATCAGAGCACTAAACACCACACCTCAACTACTGAATCTTTGTTTAACCTTTAACTACATAGACGTAGAGTGCACCTGCATCTTTATCACACAAGCACATTCTGCCTGCCCTGTTTGGAAAAAGGTACTGCCATTTGACAGCTGTTGCTTTAGTGGTCTAATTGATGATATGAGGTTTTGCTTTGTTAGCAGAGAAGCACTTCACTGTTTATCTGAATTATTATCTTACTTAATTAAAACAAAAAGGAATTAACACTTTTTAATGACCACTTGCTCCCTCCCTCCCTCCAGAGAGAGAGAGAGAGAGAGAGAGAGAGAGAGACCCTTCATTAGTTTTAATAGCCTAGGATATGGGGTCTTTTCGTCTTGCCATTTTGCTATAATTAAATAGCTCCAAATGGCTAAGGTAACTATAGTGATTATCACACACTTTTTAATGAGGAAAAGACAGAGGTGTAGAACAGGGAGTGAGAGCAGACTCTAAAGCTCTGAAGGTTGCATTCAGCTTTCAGCCTGTACGCTTATCACACACTTATCAGACTGCATACTCTGTCTAAGGTTCAAATATCCAATCTAGCAACAGTAAAACCTTATATACCACCACAATATAGCACATACAATCACTGAACACTAATTATTTTCCATAGTAGGGGCTGACCACTCACGTTTTCATGAGAACAGCTTTGAGTTTGTGCTTCAAATGTATCAGGGAGTAATTAAAGAATTTATTTGACATGTCTATTTTGCTTGTTTTGACAGGAATCATTTTTGCTTGATTTTAATGGAAAAGAATGTGAACGTGGTAATCTCTTGTCTTGTTTACCTGGGCGTGAGTTGCTAGGTAACAGGTCAGTTTGCTCTTAAGCCTTCAGGTAGGCCTACAGGACCCCAGTCAAAAATGCAGATTAGAAGACAGTAGCATGACATACGTACTGGCATAGCATGAAGACTAAGACAGCAACATATCAGCAACTACAAATGCTGCTCTCCATGGTGCTGGGCAGGCCAGCGTCTTTATGACTGACTCCTGTAGTAAACAAACTCATCAAACTTTAATAGACCACTTACAGTTTTTATAGCCAAAACACAGCTATTCAGAAATGTTTGACAAGTTGATGAGAGTGACCGTTGACATCACTCAGCTGTTGTCTAACAGTCAAGTGTGATTTGATAGATGGCAGATAGTCACTTCACATCCTTTTATGCAATTATATTGAAAAATTGGGGATGTAAATATTTGCCACGTTACCATTTAACACGACAAGGCACAACAACAACTTATCAAATCTGTAATCTGTAATGATTAGAAAACTCTGTGTGCCTGAGAACTTGAACTTCATGAACTAAAACCTTGCTGACTGGATTATGGCATGCCAGTGTGGTCAGTCACGGTTAACAAGAGATCTACTGCTTAACTAGTAAAGGCCATAACACACTGACCTAAACCTGAACTGAACACTAACGTTCTAATGTTTGCTTTAAGCAGAGAGCACATTGACCCAACGTTCTCAAACAAAACAAAGTTCTCAACCTTTCATACTGCCATAGATTGTTGTTACCCCATTCACACTGTTAGAATGTTTTAGAATGTTCTACCCAATTCACACTGTTCTAGAATGTCACAATGACACTGTTATTGACAGTTCTCAGCTGATTCACACCGTTCTAAAAATTTCGCAACATGTAACCTATTGTATATTCTCACCATTCACACTGGGCTAGAATAATTTCCCCATTTACAGTTCAGTCCATTCACAGTGTCCTATGACATATCCCCATTCACATGGTTCCAGAATGATCTCAGTCCTTTCACACTGCACATTCTAATGTTTCTTTTGATTACAGAGCACATTGACCCAATGCTCTCAAACAAAGCAGAACGACGAAACAGAAAGTTCTCCACCGTTCGTACAGTTGTAGATTGTTTTTACTCCATTCACATTGTTAAGATGTTTTAGAGAGTTCTCCCCATTCACACTATTCTAAAATGTCTCCCTTTCATGTTCCAGAATACTCCCATTCAAACTGTTTTAAAATGTTCTCCCCAATTGGTACTGTTCTAGAATGCTTCCCCCAATTCACACCATTCTAGAATGTTCTCCCCTTTACACTGTTCTAAAATGTCTCCCTTTCATGTTCCAGAATACTCCCATTCAAACTGTTTTAAAATGTTCTCCCCAATTGGTACTGTTCTAGAATGCTTCCCCCAATCCAAACAATTCTAGAATGTTCTCCCCTTTACACTGTTCTAAAATGTTACAATCCATTCACTGCTCTGCAATGTTTCCCCTATTCATACTGTTTTAAAATTTTCTCGTTTGTTCGAGGTTCTAGAATGTTTCCCCTATTCACACTGTTTTAAAATTTTCTCGTTTGTTTGAGGTTCTAGAATGTTTCCCCTATTCACACTGTTTTAAAATGTTCTTGATCGTTTGAGGTTCTAGAATGTTTCCCCTATTCACACTGTTTTGAAATGTTCTCGTTCGTTCGAGGTTCTAGAATGTTTCCCCTATTCACACTGTTTTAAAATGTTCTCGTTCATTCGAGGTTCTACAATGTTTCCCCTATTCACACTGTTTTAAAATGTTCTCGTTCGTTCGAGGTTCTAGAATGTTTCCCCTATTCACACTGTTTTAAAATGTTCTCGTTCATTCGAGGTTCTACAATGTTTCCCCTATTCACACTGTTTTAAAATGTTCTCGTTCATTCGAGGTTCTACAATGTTTCCCCTACATGTGAACAATGTGAATAAGAAGAACCTTCTAGAACAGTGCAAATGGTGGCGAACACTGTAGTTCAATGTGAATGAGGTGAGAGCATTCTATAAGTTACTGAATGGAGAGAACATTCTGGGTCATTATGAATGAGGTGAGAACATTCTAGAATAATCTGGATCAAGAGAAAAATTCTAGAACAGAGTGAGGATATTTTAGAACATACTTAATGAAGTAAAACATTCTAGAACAGCATGACTGGGGTGAGAACGTTTTAGAACACTGAGAACAGCGTAGAACCATGTAAAAGCTGGAGAACACTCGAGTCTCACAGCATTCTCAGGTATGACACACCAACTCAGTGTTTGGGTTTGTTAGAGAACATTAGTAAATGTTTTCTGGCCTTAAGTAAACAGGCTGACAGAGCTGGCTGAACATGACTAGAACAGATTAAGAGATTCTTAGAGAGTGGGAAGTGTTTTGGATGTTTTTGGATTCACTCCAACAAGCCAATCTTTCACATGCAAGGAAGTCTATTATAGATAGGACTCAATATGAATTCAGACTTTCGTGTCTCTCAGACAGTCCGTCTGGAACTGAAGCAGGGCAATGTTGCGTGTTCAGTCTGTATATGTGCCAAAAGGTGAGAGAGAGAGACAGAGATGAGCTTTTCAAGTGGTTATTTGGCCGTGCTCTGTAAACATGCACGTCTCTTTGTTGATAGCTGAAGTGGCTGCATTGTATTGAAAATGATGGCTTGAGGAAATTGGAGGTTACATGAATTTATACAATAAGCAGTCTTACTTTGCTGCAGCTGATAACAGACACAATGTAGATACACAAACAGCTTTATACGTCAGTCTGGTTGGAGAAAGAATTTTCAAAGCCACATTCATCACTGTGCGTCTCATCACTGTTATTTCAGCCTAGTGTGTGCACTTCCTGGCTTCTTTAATCTAACAACACCCATTGCAATCTTCCTCCGTAGAATAACAACTTTCTGCTTCTGTGCCCTAATTTCAGCCTCAACCCTCACTTTAAAGCTGCTCCTAGCACACAGACACACACACACACACAGACACACAAACACACACACACACACACACACACACACACACACACACACACACACACACACACACACACATAGACCATAAATAGTACTGACCTAACTAGATTCAAGTAACAGAACAAACAATACCAAAAACACATAGATATGATTACTTGGGCCCAGTTTTTCAGAAGCACCTTATTATTAAGATAAATTTAAGTGGTAGAGAGAGTGTTTTTTTGTAAGGGTCAGTCATTTAAAACTCATCTTGTTCTGGCAGTTGTGCAGTATAGTGTGGTGTTCTGAGTGAAACTGGGATTTACAAAGTTTCAGGCAACATTTCTGTAGTGCCACTGTGATGATTCTACAGCTAAGAAACATAAATACATTTTCCCTTGTTACCCTCAGAAGTTGAAGTTGCCACTGGCAGTTATAACAGCGTGGTGTTATGTGAAATTAATTAGGGGAGCAGCCTATAACTCTTGCATTTTACTGAGACATATGATAATAAATCGGCTACTTAACAAATACCAGAAATCAACAAACATCTTCTTTGTCTGTTATTGTGAGTTTTGATGTATTTTTATGCCAATGGCAACATATTTATTTTAGTTTCAGATATCAGAGTGAATGTGGAGGGTCTGTCCTGATCACCATGGTCACCACTTTGCAGTTGCTCCTGGGGGAAAAAAATCTGAATTCTATTGAGTGTTTACCTTCTGCTTTCTTACAATCATGTTCACAAATTTTGAAATGCGCAATGAACCCACAGGCACTCTCTTCAGTATACTGTGTCATTAATCCCCCTCACAGTGTTTTTTCTCTTATTTATAAGCTTTTCAAATGAATAATTTCTCTGAAATAAAACAATGAATGAGCTTTTTAGAAGCACAAGTGGGCATACATAGTTTAGGAGCCCATTCAAGCCCAGATTTCATTTTTTCCTGTTTCCTGTTATTTCACAAGTAAATACATTCTGCACAATTTACTAAATTAAGTTGATTTATCTTTCATTTAATTCTAAGATAACTTAGATTCTAAGTACCTAGCTAAGAGACAAGGGCTGGAGGATCATTTGACCTTCCTCAAAACACAGAGATCCAAAAAGATATTTAAAACCCCATTTAAAGTAAATAACAAGTGTGCAATCACTGCCTTATAATACATGACATACACTGATCAGGCATAACATTATGACCACCTCCTTGTTTCTACTCTCATTGTCCATTTTATCAGCTCCACTTATTATATAGGTGCACTTTGTAGTTCTACAATTACAGACTGTAGTCCATCTGTTTCTCTGATACTTTGTTAGCCCCCTTTTACCCTGTTCTTCAGTGTTCCCATGGACCCTCACAGAGCAGGTACTATTTGCGTGGTGGATCATTCTCAGCACTGCAGTAACACTGATGTGGTGGTGGTGTGTTAGTGTGTGTTGTGCTGGTCTTGGTGGTGGTGTGTTAGTGTGTGTTGTGCTGGTCTGAGTGGATCAGACACAGCAGTGCTGCTGGAGTTTTTAAACACTGCAGTGTCACTGCTGGACTGAGAATAGTCCACCAACCAAAAATGCCCAGCCAATAGCGTCCTGTGGGCAGTGTCCTGTGACCACTGATGAGGGACTAGAAGATGACCAACACAATCTGTGCAGTAGCAGATGAGCTGTTGTCTCTGACTTTACATCTACAAGGTGGACTGACAAGGTAGGAGTGTCTAATAGAGTGGACAGTGAGTGGACACAGTGTTTAAAAACTCCAGCAGCACTGCTGTGTCTGATCCACTCATACCAGCACAACACACACTAACACACCACCCCCACGTCAGTGTCACTGTAGTGCTGAGAATGATCCACCACCCAAATAGTACCTGCTCTGTTAGAGTCCTTGGGAGTCCTGACCACTGAAGAACAGGCTATAAGGCTAACAAAGAATGCAGAGAAACAGATGGACTACAGTCTGTAATTGTAGAACTACAATGTGCACCTATTGATATCTTAATTATATGAAGTATTGATAAAACACTAACATTGTTGTGCATTTACAAATCAGTTGATTCAGCTTCTCTGGCAGAGTAACCTTACTTATTCACCAGCAGGCAGACAGAACAGGCATTGTTAGGTTAAGTGTTAAACACAGGTGAACAACAAAAAAGAACGATGAACTGGTCAGTTTTATGTTCATAAACTGCACACTTAAATAGATGGATCTTCAAGGGTTACTTAGTTAAGGCAGTGGTGCTATTTAGAACCATCACTTCTGAAAAAGAAACATGTCAGAATGAAATGGTTCTTCAGACTGATGGAGAATGTATTGCACATGGCTTTTGCAAAACTGTTCGATATAGCACCAAAAAGGTTCTTTTATTGTTACAAGCTTGATGTAATACCATTAAAAGTAACCATATGGTGCTATCAAGAACCATTTTCCGGAAGGTTCTATATAGAACATCAATCTGAAGAACCACTTCACCCCACAAAGAACTAATCAAGCATGAAATATTTCTATAAAGAACTCATGGTTCTAAACAGAACCATTGCTTTTACTAAAGAACCCTTGAGGAACCATCTTTTATAAGTATGTCAAAATTAAGAACAGACAGTGAGTCTATTTCAACTCTAATCTGCCTGTTCATTTTAGCAGCTGATCAAATAAAATAGAAAATGAAATATATTACTACACATTGCTATTGTCATGTTTTGGCACTAAAACAAACAAACAAAAAGTTTTATTTAACATGTTGATGTATTTGATGTCTTCCTAATTGCACTGCCACAATTTTCATTTTTTAAACCTTCCACACACACAGTGTTGAGTCTTGGGAGAGCGAGAGGTTGTGGCAGAGAGAGGTGTGTCAGGTTGTGTTAACAGGTTAGCAGGTGTTTTGGGCCAACAAAGAGATCATGGGTGTCATGAAGATGCCTGGCCTGAGGGCTGTGTGTGTGTGAATGACGCAAAGGATGTTCAGTCTGTCAAAACAAAGCATCTTCCCCAGATAAGTAAGAATGGAACATGTGCCAAACAAAGTAAATGGAGACACAGTATGTATGTGCACAGGTCTGGGCACACGTGCAATTATCAAGCAATTATGTACAGTCACTGTAGATTAAAGACAAGCCTGCTCTATCACAATCAGTGTTTCTTTTCTGTTCCAGTTTGGCTGAACGAGTGCGATTTTGACCCTCAGTCTACAACAGAAGTGCATTAAAGCTTCAGGTGAGCGGTTAGAAAGATAAGTGCCTATTACAGGCTGTACGTTCTTCACTTTTCTCACTGTAGAGATTTTTGTTTATAGTTGCTACATTAAGATTTTATTGTTCCCAGTTTAAAATGCAAGCATATAGGCTGCACTATGTTGTTGCAGCCAGTTGGTCATTGGAGCCCAGTCTTTTTTTTCACAAAGGGCTGTTGTGGCAGCAGGTTTTAGTTCCAAAGAAAAAGGAACTAACACATTTGATTCTATGTGTTCAATCAATTGGTCAGTTGGACTGAAAACCCATAGCCAGACCAACCCTCTGTGGAAAAGACAGCACATCCCTGTCGTAGAAGAATGGGTTTTTACAAACCACACATAGACATTTGCAAGGAAAGAAGTACGGAAAAACACTGGTCAACAATAAGTAAACAAATAAATAAATAAAAATGGTTCCATGCATAATAATGCATGTTCCATGTAAGCCCTTCGATTATCATCAAACTGTCATCCTGACCTTTGTTATTATTTAATGATGCATTATTTTTTCTCACAGTTAAGTAATCTCCAGTCTATTAACACTACATGATGATGAGAGCCACAGTAGTATTTGCAGCAGCACATGCAACTATTTCTCAATAACACTTATGTGTTCTTAAACACTGCTTTCTCAAAAGAGCACTTTTATAACGAGGCTTGAATCTGCTCTAGCGTAGACTGAATTGATTGTCAGGCAACTAACAGGTTAACTGGTTCCTCCAGTCATGTTTAGATTTAGGTATCCCTTGAAAACCATTACCATAAAACTACAGTATACACATAAAATATAAATATAAATAACTCACTGCCAGTTACTGTATTCAAACTAGGGTTCTTCTGCTAGCTTAGTGCTAACATATTGCAAAGTCCATAGAGCTAGCAAATTAAAATGATCTTAGCTGTTGTAGTTAATTATTCATTATTTATATTTTTAAGGTGGTGATAAATGATTGAGTTGTTTAGCACTTCCCAATACAAACAAGAGGTAAAACAAGTTACGTACTTTGTCATAGCTAAATGATGCTATGCTACCAAGTCACATTATGTTATTGTGTTGTTTATTCTCAGTTGGGTAGGTGGAGAGACGAAAGCTTTGTAGACACTATCTGGATTTAAACATGAACATCTTTATTTCAAATTAATAAGATAGTGTTAAAGCCCTGTGAGAGTCCCGACGGCCGAATATGGGATCCCCAACTTTTTCAAACTGCCTCTGCTCTTATATGGTGAATGTATGCACATACATAACATGGTTAGAGAAACACATACATCCATACATTCCCATAAGAAAACATCTGGAAAAGCTTATTCTAACACAATCAGATACCCCCGGCAAACACTGTTCTCATAACATTGGCATGCTTATTCTATACATTAGCTCCCTCTCTTGAAGGAGGGGGCGAGAGAGGCCCTCAACAGAACACACACACATTAACAGAAAGCCTAACAGCAGATATTAAAAATATAAAAAAAAACATGAATATGATGATATAACAAATACAAGATGAGTGTAAAGACACCTCAATTGCAACTAATCATAACTAGGCAGTTGGAAACAACAAGAACAGGTACTACAATGCTAGTTGTTAGGTCAAATACAAATACAAGATATAAAACACTAATTAAAAGCACTAAATCTGATCCATCCTAATAATATGACCTTGTATACTAAATAAACACCATTTGAAATGAATAACACATTCCAAATATAGGTATCTGGACAAAAACTGAGTTTGTTTTACAGATACATTTAGGGACGTTTAACAAGGCTTTGCAAAGTTTGTCCAACCTTGCAAATAGTTGCTATGAAAGAATGTATTTGTGGGCGGAGCATGGATAGATCAGGTATCATGTAAGCATGCACAGATGGTATAAGCTGAATAGAAGTCACTAATCTTTCAAAACAGTAAACAGTCAATTCAGAGTGGTTTAATGTGAAATGGTTCATTGTAGAAAAATCATAAAACAATGTTTCAAGCATCAGGCTGAGCACTCCTATCACCACCACTGTGAAAAATGAGCACTTCAACACAGTGAATGACTTTGCTTACATGTTAACGAATAAATGGTATAGAAAATGTGAATTCTCCTTTAAGGACGAACTTTCTTTATCACCTTTCCTGTTTTTACAATCACTGTTTGAATAAATGGCCTGTGATTTTGATTCATGGTCTACAAAGGAAGCGCAAGAGGAATACCCATCATAAGTCCCCATCATAAACTGTTAGTTCTTCACTTCCTTTACAAATGCAGCGTAAAATATCAGCTGGAATAATACCATCCAATTACTATAAGTGCCATGAAATTTTGAGAGAGGTCTACCCACTGAAATAGAGACTCAATGCATCACATTATTACAGGGCCTAGAGTGATGTCAGCTCTGTTCTTTCCATCAAACCTCCACAAGGACAAAAGGACAGTGGCACTGAGCAGATTGAGATGGAAAGAGAAAATAAATGAAAGATTAATTGAGGGAAAAAAACAGTGAGTGTATGAATGGAGATTAAGGCAATGACAGGGATGAAGAGGGACAGCAAAGATCCCACAAAGATAGCTGACAAACAGTGGAAGCAAATGAGCTGTACACCTCAGTGAGAGCTAGAATATTACAATACTGATTAATACTGACATTTTGCGTGATCATCCATCTAACGCACACACATGCAGACAGATTCTCACTATAATCAAGAGTCTGCTTGATTGTAAATTGCCATCGTGCGTCAGTCAAACAGAGACTGAAGAATGTGTGTGTATGTGGGTGCGCAGTCGTCAGGGCCTTTGACTGCATCCGACACAAAAAACTTCAAAAAGTTCAAGCAATGTTTCTGATCCTCAAGTCTTAACAATGCTATTTTGGCAGAGTTCTGTCTCTTTATTCTCCAGACATAAGAAGGCAACAGGATTAGATTAATGAACATAACCAATTTAGGCCCATATGTTCAAAGAGCAACACATTGTAAAGGCAGTTACATAATAACACAATTAGTTCTGGGAAGTAGAGGCATAAGTTACTGAACAGGACCATTTGTTTCTTCTGTTTTACAAGCCTGAAGAGGTCATGTGTTGATCATTGTCTTTAATGCAGGTTTCTGTAGAGTTACATTCTGCACAGTCTACAAAACTCCCATGTTCCCATGTTGAGGTTTTGTGCGTTCTTAAACCCATTCAATCATTGTATAATAGATGGCTGTATGCAGTTCTGTGTCTTTATGTGAAAAGTGCTAAAGCGGCAATTAAAACGTCATTTTTTGAAAAAGACTTTTGTTGAGGACTTGTGATGAGTGGGTTATAAGCCTCAGGTTTTAAACTGAAATGACAGCAGTGACAAAAGAGGAGAATAACACCCATTTATTTCTTTCTCTCACTGCATCTGTACCATTTTTTCCATTCTGTCTCTTCTTTTTCTTAGAATACTTAAGACAGCGAGTGAGCACCTTGCTCACTGCCCCCCTCTGTACCAACTTAAATGTTCCTGCCTGTTTTCATATGATGTTCTCACAATTTCTAATGATCATGTAATCAAACTGCTACAGATGAGTAAATAACTTTCTAATCCATTTGCCATCCAGAACTGTGGGCCAGTTCAGTCCAGTTCATCATTTGGTCCAAAATGGTTTTAATTTTTTTGAATAATCTCTAAACATTTCATAAACAGGACTTCATGAACTCATAGTTCTAAATATAACATTGGCTTTTCTAAAGAACCACCATTTTTAAGTGTTTAACAGAAATTTGAGGTCAACTCATGCTTTCAGATCTGAGAAAATCAAACTCAACACTATGAGTCTGAAAGGATGTGCAGCTGCTACTGAGAAAAGAAAACAGACAAAAAAATAGCCAAAAGAATATGATCTACTCAGCATCCCTGAATTGTAAAAAGCAGAAAATAAAACCAACGTCTATGACTGAGCTTTGGAAGTGTGGAAAAAAACTGAAAGCAAAAAGAATTTAAGCTGTAATAAAGGTAAAGTGTTTACACACTAAATAATTCATAACCAAATAACTGGAATAATTGATGTTATATTATTTATATTATGTTTTCTGTTTAACCAACCAAAACGGGCGCATGTCACCCCACTGCTCATTGAGCTCCACTGGTTACCGGTTGCTGCTCGTATCAAATTTAAAACTCTTACGATTGCCTACAAGGTGTTAACAGAGCAGGCTCCTTCCTACCTGCACTCGCTCCTAAAGGCTTACAGCACCGCCCGGCCGCTGCAATCCTCCAATGAACGTCGCTTAGCTTTGCCAAACAGTCATACAAAGCAATCGAGACTGTTCTCATACTTGATTCCCCAATGGTGGAACAAGCTACCTTCCGCTGTCAGAGCAGGGGCGTCCCTCGCTATTTTTAAGAAACTCCTGAAGACAGAGCTCTTCAGGGAGCACTTACTCTGATCGCCTCTTGCAAATCTAGCCACTACCAACCTCATCTCCTTCTTGCCCTCCTTCCCTTCTCTACCCCGCTATTACCCTTTGGCCTCCTTTAAGGCCTGACTATGTTTGTTCTATGTACCACATTATTTGTAAGTCGCTTTGGATAAAAGCGTCTGCTAAATGTAATGTAATGTAATATACACTGTATTTCTAGAAGTATTCACTCACCCATTCAAATAATTGAATTCAGGTGTTCCAATCACTTCCATGCCCACAGGTGAGTAAAAACAAGCACCGAGGCCTGCAGACTGCTTCTACAAACATTAGAGAAAGAATGGGTCGCTCTCAGGAGTGAATTCCAGCATGGTAACATGATAGGATGCCACCTGTGCAACAAGTCTGGTCAAGAAATTTCCTTGCTACTAAATATTCCACAGTCAACTGTCAGTGGTATTATAACAAAAACTGGAAGCGATTGGGAATGACAGCAACTCAGTCATGAAGTGGGAGGTCACATAAAACAACAGAGCGGGGTCAGTGGATGCTGAGGCGTATAGTGCAAAGAGGACGCCACCTTTCTGCAGAGTCAATCACTACAGACCTCCAAACTTCATGTGCCCTGCAGATTAGCTCAAGATCAGTGCGTAGAGAGCTGGTTGAGCAGCTGCATCCAAGCCTTACATCATCAAGCGCAATGCAAAGCGTCAAACTCTTAATGCTTCAGCAGATCAAGAGATTTTGGACAATTTCATGCTCCCAGCTTTGTGGGAACAGTTTGGAGATGGTCCCTTCCTGTTTCATCATGACTGTGCACCAGTGCACAAAGCAAGGTCCATAAAGACATGGATGAGCAAGTTTGGTGTGGAAGAACTTGACCGGCCTGCAAGAATCCTGACCTCAACCCAATAGAAGACCTCTGGGATGAATTAGAGTGGAGACTGAGAGCCAGGCTTTCTTGTCCAACAACAGTGTCTGACCTCAAAAATGGCTTCTGGAAGAATGGTCAAAAATTTCCATAAACACACTCCTAACCCTTGTGGAAAGCCTTCCCAGAAGAGTTTAAACTATTATAGCTGCAAAGGGTGGGCTGACATCATATTAAACCCTATGGATTAAGAATGGGATGTCACTCAAGGTCATATACATGTGAAAGCAGAACATGTGTGTTTCATAGTCATTTATGAGTCACTCTCACACTCACACACAAACTACAGTAATAATCATTGCTTTACTTATATATTGATTTGTAATCTAAGAATGAGTGAACAGAGATGAATCAGCATGTATTAAAGTTTAATGAGCACACACACAAACATAAATATATCTATCTATCTGTCTGTCTGTGTCGCTCTCGGTGCCTGCACCTAACACCAGTCACAGATAATGTGTAAAACTAATTAACTGAGTTTTGCTATTCAGCTAAATGTTAATTAGCCTATTTCTCTAAGCTTAAGAGCTAGTTAATTACTTTGTGCTATCAGAAAGAAGAGGTATTTTATTGTTTGTACAAACACCAAGCCTTGCAGGTCAGGGTAAATTATGTGCTTTATGAACCTTTATGTTTATGTATAGAACTCTGCTGCTGGCAGCAATATTTTTGCTCTATAATGAACTACAAAACCATTCATTTGTGTAAATTTTAAAGACTTTACTAACCCATTTCTTATTTTTCTTCCTGGAGCCAGGCAAATTCATCCATATCAATTTTTCCTTTTTCATGTACCAGAAGTATTTCACTTGCCTTAAAGACCCATGTTTTTTTAATAGTTAAGTCCTCTTGGATAGCTTAATAGTTTATATACATATACTGTATAGGAGACAGACTGGTATTTGTAATAAATGTGTTAATATAACAAGCAAGCAAGCAAAGTTTATTTATATAGAGCTTTTTACAACAGGTGTTGTCACAAAGCAGCTTTCCAGAAAAAGTGGTCCAAGCCCCCATGAGCAAGACAGTGGTGACTGTGGCAAGGAAAAACTCCCTAAGAGCAGGAAGAAGAAACCTTGAGAGGAAACAAGACTCAGTAGGCGAACCTATCCTCCTCTGGTCGACACTGGATAGCAAACAGTGTTAGTATAAAGTATTATAGTACAAAACGGGCAGCAGCATCACTGGTAGGGTCAGTTCATGAGGGTGAGGTTTGCACAGCATTGTACAGCATGAAGCTCAATGGTGGTCAAGCCAGTCCAGAAGGCTGGCGAGCAGTGGGCACCCGATCAAGGCAGAAGAAGCAACAGCATCAGACACACAGGATGGGCAGCTGTTCAACTTGGCAAAGTAAGAAAAAAAAAACACACACAGAGTTAGTTCTGTAATGAGTGACTGATCAGAGATTACAGTATTAACAGAGTATAACAGAGACTCCATCAGATTTAGTTATTACAGCCCTTTACTAAAAGGAAGAAACTAGAAGGTATCAGAGACATGAGGTTCCCTGACATGTCAGCACCCCTCTGCTCCACCTTCAGGAACCTGAGTGAATGTGTGAGAGTACCGAGACAACAGCACCAACATTTCCAGTTTACCATAATACTCTATGACCATGAACCCCCAGATCTGCACATTTTATCTAACAGGGAAAAATAATTACCAAAGGCTTGACTCTACAAGTTGTCACAATTGGCCCCTCCCAGTCCTCCATATGCTTTTGTTTTGCTTCCTTGTTTTTTCCCAGTCCTGCCCCCTTGTTTCTAGGCCCTGCTCTTAATTGTACCGCCCGTGTTTATCACCTGTCTTATTAACCCTCATTGTCTCTGTATTTAAGCCCTGTTTTTTGCCCTAGTTATTTGCTGGTATTTGTAGTATACTCTTTGTAGTGTATTGTATCGATTGGTGTTTGTTCTTCTGACTTCCGTTGTGTGTTTAGTCTGTGTTTCTTTTGTCATGTCTGTTCCCCGATCTCTCTGTGTCGGCTCTCTGACCCTGGACTGTTTTGACCCTGACTCTGGATTTGCCCCTAATAAATCTCACTTCTCTTTGCATATGCGTCCACTTCATCAACACTCCCCCACGTTACACAAGTAAGTTTTTAGCTTAGACTTAAAGACTAAGGCTGTGTCTAAGTCCTGGACATTAACAGGAAGATTATTCCCAAGGCGGGGGTGCTTTGCATGAGAAGGCTGTCCCCCCAATGTAACTTTATTAATTATAGGTACTAGTAGTAAGCCAGCACCTTGTGATCTAAGTAGCCGTGATGGTTCATAGTAGGAGAGAAGTTCACTCAGGTACTGAGGGGCGAGTCCATTTAGAGTTTTATATGTCAGTAATAGAATTTTATAATTTTAATTTAGCAATATTGCAGCGATGCAGGAAAGCTGTTCTAGTAATATTTGTAATATGTGTGTCGAAAGACAGATCAGGATCTGTTGTGACACTAAGATATCTCTGTGTTGGCTCCCTGAACCTGGACTGTTATGACCATGACCCTGGATTTGCCCCAAATAAATATCGCTTTTCTCAGCATGCGCATCCACCTCAATGCTCCCCACCATTACAAATGAGACTGAACCTATCTCGCTCCAACATAATAAAATATGCCAAACTTCAGTTATAGAGATGAAGAACTAAAATAGCTAAATCAATTTTTGAGATTTAGCTAGGTCAAAAATTAGCTTCACAGGTTCAAACTCAACTTGCTAAAGCTTCACTGATACAACTTTTGAAGACAAAGACTCAAATCTGAGGAGATGAATAGTTTGTTTTTGGTGCTGAGCCGTTAGCTATGCTAAAGTTATCCCATTACCCTGCTAGAAAACCCAGCATAGACAAGCATTGCTGATCACTATCAAAACTAGCATATGGTGTTTTGGATGCTAGTAAGTTGGTCAGCGGTAATGTGAGTTGATAAGCTTATCACCACCAAAACTAGTGTATAGTGTGTTGTGAGGCTGGTATGCTCATCAACCAGCATGAACATTAACCAATTAAACTAGCACCAGCTCAGCATAAATCAGTTTAGACCAGCATGAAAAGCAGAATAGCAGTTCACCTTATGGTTTAACATTTAATGATGATGATACAGAAAATATTCACTAGTTTATTTTCTGGTTGTTTAAGTTACCATGGTAGCTTACTTTTGTTTCTGTTTCTGTTGAGCCCTGTCTTATCTGCTCAGTCTGTTGAGATCATGATAGGTGTTAAATACAAAACTGATGAGTGGATGATTAAATTTCTATTCTTAGAGAAAGAGATAGAGGCAGAGAGAGAGAGAGAGAGAGAGATTTGTTTATCAGAGATAATTGTTACTTAAGCTAACATGTAGGTGCAGCTGAGTTAGAAGCAGAGGCTGATAATGGATGTTTGCACATTGAAAAAAGCGTGTTTTAAATGCAAAGATAATGTGTTTGTGTGTTTGTTTGTTTTTGTATATATGCTGGACAAAATAGCCTGACTGCGCACTGTAAAAAATGAACTTACCAAACAATATAAATCTACTGATGTTCTTGCATCAGCACTAAAGGAAATATTTAGTTACCAACTTTTCATCGTTTAAATTTACATCACATGTATGGTTAAATAAGTAAGTAGCAAGTAGTTGAATATAGCATTAGGAGTCTTGCAAAAAGTCATGCAGTTGACTCAGGAAAATAAGTTGGCAGAAGAATTTGGAATTAACTCATTAGATGTTGTCATATAATGTATGTTTTTTATATAGGTTAAAGAAGCTTAAAACACTTTTTTATTTAAAGCTTTTCCCCCAAGTTTTTATGAAATCGATAAAAACAAAATGTCATTCAAACTTTTGTTTCTAAAGCTTATTATTCAGTAACAACACTGAAATGTAAGTTATATACAGTATCGCACAAAAGTGAGTACACCCCTCTCATTTCTGCAAATATTTTATTATATCTTTTCATGGGACAACATTATAGAACTGAAACCTGGATATAAAACTAGTCAGTGTACAGCCTTAAAATAACTTAACACATAGCCATTAATTTGAAATAGCTGGCAACACAAGTGAGTACACCTCACAGTGAACATGTCCAAATTGTGCCCAATTTTGTCATTATCCCTCTCTAGTGTCATGTGACATGTTAGAGTTACAAGGTTCCATGTGTGAATGGGGAGCAAGGCTGTTAAATGTGGTGTTTTGGGTACAATTCTCTAATACTGGCCACAGGATATTCAACATGGCATCTCATGGCAAAGAACCCTCTGAGGATGTGACAAATAGAATTGTTGCTCTCCACAAAGATGGCTAGAAGAAGATTGTTAACACCCTGAAACTGAGCTATAGCACAGTGGCTAAGGTCATACAGTGGTTTTCCAGGATAGGTTCCTCTACGAACAGGCCTTGCCAGGGTCGACCAAAGAAGTTGAGTCTAGGTGTTCTACGTCATCTCCAGAGGTTGGCTTCAAAAAATAGATGGATGAGTGCTACCAGAATCGCTGCAGAGGTTGAAGAAGAGGGATGTCAGCCTGTCAGAGCTCAGATCATACGCCACACAATGCATAAACTCTGTCTGCATGGCCGTTGTCTCAGAAGGAAGCTTCTTCTGAAGCTGACACACAAGAAAGCCCGCAAACAGTTTGCTGAAGACAAGCAGTCCAAGAACATGGATTACTAGAACCATGTCCTGTGGTCTGATGAGACCAAGATAAACTTGTTTGGCTCAGATGGTGTCCAGCATGCATGGTGGTGCACTGGTGAGGAGTACCAAGACAACTGTCTCTTGCCTACGGTCAAGCATGGTGGTGGTAGCATCTGGAGCTGCGTGTATGCTGCAGTCACTGGGGAGCTGTGGTTTTTAAAGTTTTTCATGTGGAAACATGAATTCCAACATGTACTGTGACATTCTGAAGCAGAGCATGATGCTCTCCCTTCGGAAACTGCACCGCATGGCAGTTTTCTTACACAATAACGACCCCAATCACACCTCCAAGATGACAACTGCCTTGCTGAAGGTAAAGGTGATGGACTGGCCAAGTATGTGTCCAGACCTAAACCCAATTGAAAACCTGTGAGGCATCCTCAACCGGAAGAAGAAGGAGCACAAGGTGTCTTACATCCACCAGCACCATGATGTCATCATGGAGGAGGGGAAGAGGATTCCAGTTGCAACCTGTGCAGCTCTGGTGAATTCCAGAATTCCAGGGTTCAGGCAGTGCTAAATAATAATGGTAAAGTATTGATATTTGCAGAAATGTGAGGAGTGTACTCACTTTTGTGAGATACTGTATGTATATATGGGACATACATATGTATATATATATATATATATATATACATATATATATATATATATATATATATATATATATTACTGTTGTCAAAACAAAACTTTGTATCTTCAAAATTGTACAGTTGTGGTTATTTATATAGCCATTATATAGCTGAAGGGTTTGGAGTGGTTTTAAAGGAGCACCAGTCACCCATTGTTCTTTCGTCTGATAATCATCACAACAATAGAGCACGAGCATGAATAATGTACCTCTTTATGAGGAGCACCACTTCATATGACTCATAAGCAACATAAATAAATAAACTCTCTAAAAACAGGACAAGGGCTGAGAGTGTTACGAGTATGTTTATTTGATAGGTGTGACAACTGCAATGCATCTTTACCTTATGCTCTTAACCACACACTTACCTTACCCGGTCCAGTATATGATACTTGATGGCTTATTTACAAACACACAGTCACACATTTAAAGGTTTGCACAAAATGCAAATAATGCATTGTATATGTTACCTTTACATTTATGAATACACAAATATTAGTTTCCAAAAAGTTGGGACAGGAGCATATTTACCACTGCGTTACATCACCTTTCCATTTAACAGCACTTGATAATCGTTTTGGGCTAAAGACACCAATCAATCTAGTTTTGAAAGCAGATTTTTTTTGCCATTCTTCTGTTATACAAATCTATTATCGTGCAGCGGTACAGGTTCATTATATTTTGTGCTTCATAATACACCACAAATTCTCAATAAGAGACAGTTCTTGAGTGCATGTAGGCCAGTCTAGCACCTGCAGTTTGATGCAGTCACTTTTGTAACATGTGCAGGATGTGGTTTGCTGTTGTCATGTTGAAATGAGCATGGACATCATTGAAAAAGACATCATCTACAGGGCATTAATGGTGCTTACACAGATGTGCAAGTTACCCACTTAACACACCCCATACTGAAAAAGAGGTCTCAGCTTTTGAACTTTACACTGGAACCAATATGGACCTTTTTTTCTTTGGCCTGTAGACCATGATGTCCATGAGCTCCACAAATAATCTGGAAGGTTGAGTCATCAGATGAAAATACATATATCAACTGTTCATCAGTCCATTTCAGAGGAGTGCATTTCTAGATGTTTTTGATATATGGCTTCCACTGTACATGGTACAGTCTGAACTTGCATTTGTGGATGCAACAATGAACAGTATTCTTGAGCCTTGTGGTGATTTCCATCACAGAAACATACTGGAGCTGCTTGAGGGGTTGAAGGTCACAGATGTGGCCTTGCCCTTTATGCATAGAGAATTCTCCACATTTTTTGACAAAACAACCTTAGACAAATCCATGTATTAGATAATTTGGTGATGTATTTTTGGACAAGGTGATGAGTCTCAACCCATTCTTACTCATAAAGGTCTTTCTTGGATGCCTCTTTTTTTGCTTTAAACATTTCATATTGTTTCTAGTCTTGTAATGCCCCTGTCCCAACTTTTTAGGAACATGTAGACATCAATTTCAGAATTAGAGTATATTTAAAAAACACAATGAAGTTAATAAAGTGCAACACGCAATATCTTGTCTTTGTACTGTTTTCATTTAAATACAGGTCAAAAGTGGATCTACAAATCACTGTTTCTTGAAATGAACATTACAAAAGGAGCATATGTTCTTTATGTTAATGCACATCAATATAATGATATCACATTTTCTGTGACATTTCTATTGATCCATTGTTTGTGAAAAGTTCGCATAATGTCAAAAAAGGGAAGCTGATGTTTTCAAATGGAGTAAATTATCAATGTAGTTGTACAGTTTTGAAATGACAGCTTCTTGCTGCTCTCTCTCTTTCACACACTCACACACACACACACACTCACACACACACACACACACACACACACACACACACACACACACACACACACACACACACACACACACACACACACACACACACACACACATTCAGATGCACTCATTCGTTCATCTACATGCATATGTATACTGTTCTTTCATTTGGTCCTAACTCCATGATGCACACTTCCTTATGAAGTGGACAGTTCAATATTCCCTCCAAGGCAAAATCTGTAATATAGCAATATTACCATCTCATCTTCTGAATCTTTGAGTCTTAAATTAGCAGCAACCATCACCAGTGATCAGTATCTCTTGCATCAATTTCAACCCTAATCTGAATCCCTAGAACACACACACACACACACACACACACACACACACACACACACACACACACACACACACACACACACAGAGCAAGAGAGAGAGAGCGAGAGAGAGAGAGAGCAAAGCTATGCCAAAACCATGTAACCAAACCATTATCATTATAAATAGGGCATAATCATGTTCATTATGTAGAACCACTACATTAAAAGTTACACTTGTGAAAAAAGAAAAAGAAGCACCTACATTATGTCAAGGTTCTTTAAACCTCTAACACATTCTTCAAACTCTGTTCTAATGAATTTCCATGCAGAATGTCATGGTGCCACGCTCTTATAACCTCTTTCAGAACAATCTATCATATGTCAGACGGCTTTGATGGAAATTTATGTCAGTGAGAGATGACTGTCACACTCAGAAGCTAAATTAGCAGCCTCCGTTTTGTGCCAGCTCATTACGCTGCTCCCTCAGGATCCGCAGTAGACAATATTTGCATCCATCGCTAGTCAACCAAAGCGTCCTCACAAGAACACATCACTCTGAAGAGCCCTACATGTATGTTATTACAATCAAGTACATTGTGTGCATTTCTAAGTCTAATGCAAAAGAAATGAATATGTATTAAAATGACCATAGACAGTTTTATCTGCCGCAGGAATTCACTTCGGAGCAGCGATCCGCTTCACTCTGTTCTTGATAGCAGATAATTCCTGAGAGATGCCACCGTCTGATGTCTGCTTCCGGATGAAGCGGACAGGCCAATATTCCCTTAGGAACAAAAAAACGTTCATGTCGAGATTATCATTAGATCAACGGCCACTAAAGTGAAAGTTTTAATTTAGTCTTGAACGTCACAGGCCTTCAGCGTCAGGGGGATGGCACCAAATCACCCCTCCTCACGGCCAGAACACACACACCACTGTTGCTAAGTCATGCTGGTTAGCTTTGTTTAGGATCTGACCGCTAAGGCTCAGCTCTCCTTAATTGAAATATTAGTTGTGTTCAAAACGACGTGCCACAGAGTATATTTATATCAGTTACCAGACAATAGGACAACGTTGTGTCAAGAAAACAATACGTGAGCAGAATACATTAGTATGATAATTCAGTGTAATGTAAGCATAGGGATACATCAAGATTCAGACAACTGCATCGTACATAGCAGTTCATGTTAGCAAGAGCTTCCCCTCTTGTTCTTTGAATCAGTCCTTTGTTTTTGCGCTTCTTTAGCTGAAGGGTTTTTCCTCCACTAAAAATCATCCATTATGCAGCAGAAATGTTCACTTTATAAGAGATACAGAGTGTCCAGTCCTACACTGTATGCTCTGTTGTTTTTAGCATGCAGCTGTAATGCATTAGCTAAGTCTCAAACCTTTATGAGTTGAAGCAGGTGTTTTGAAGGAGTTCAAGTTAGTTATGATTGGTTGAAAAGTGTTCTATGTGTTTGATTTATTCATTAATCCCCCTCCCCACTGACCACTGGTAGCAGAAGCGCCGTTGCACAAAGTCTTTACTTTTTCAAACAACTCACTATTCTAACTTTCGGTACTTTCAGTTCTTTATTAAACCCCTTTGATGGCTAGGTCCCACTGGTGGGCCCAAAGCTTTATTACACACTTCTATAATCTAAGAATATCTCAGCCAGTTTGCATAGAAGTCTCCATAGAAATGAAATGAAATGAACCTTTATTGTCATTACACATTGTACTTGTACATTTGCGCAACGAAATTGGTTTACAGCCCCCCCTCCCCTCTTGGTGTAATAGAAATAGTTTAAATATAAAATAGAAAAGTTTTAAAATATAAACAAATTAAATGAAAGGGTTAACTTTCCTTTGGCCTGTCTCTATATATAATATAATATAATATAATATAATATAATATAATATAATATAATATAATATAATATAATATAATATAATATAACAGATTAGAGCTACGGTTAACTATACAGCTGTAAGCATAAATTAACTAAGCTATCCTATTTACACACTAAGCTTTCCTATATACACAAGTGATTTCCTATATACACAGTGAAGAAATTGACATTTGCAGCATCAATTATTGCACATCGTATTTTGTTTTTAGCAGCATGGGTCATTGCACTTATCCCTGTAGGCAGACAGAAACATCTGCCCACCGGTGAACTATATAGTTTTTGTTTAACAGGGATATGGCCCTGTTATAAAAACTGTCCCTCAAACGGTTTGTCCTTAGTTACTAATAATAGTAATAAGCCTTAGTATATGTAATAAGGCACTTTAACTTTACATCAGACGGAAAAAGAAAACGTTGTGAACTTTCAATGTTAGTGAACGTAACAAGAGTTTTCTTCGAAAAGACATGTTTTGTCTCCTTCCTCTGGTCCAATATCTGGGTGTCATCCTTAATTCTACACATAAACTTGAGTGTCATGTCAGCTCCCTTGTTAAACCCTCTTTCTTTTACCTGCTCAATATTTCTAAAATCTGACCACCTCTTTCCCAGCCTGCTGCTGGAGCTCTCATTCATGCTTTTATTTCAGTTCTTCTCACATAGAGAGCTCTCAGTGTTCTTGTGCCTTCCTATCTGTCTGACCTTCTTCAGGCTAACAAGCCCTTGTACACTCTCTGACCTTCTACAGCTGGACTGCTAACTATGTCCTCTTCTGACCTCCAGAGCTTTGGTGACCAAGCATTTTCCAGACTCGCTCCGCACCACTGGAACTCTCTCCCTTCACAAACTCAACAGTCAAACTCTCTGTCTTTGTCCTTAAAACACATCTGTTTTCTCTTGCATACAATCTTTCTCTGCCTTGAATTTATCATAACTCACATCATTTCATCCTCTGTATTGTGATTTATGCATTTCTGTCATTTGTTTTGTCATCTATATGGTTTCTTTGATGTTAGACATTACATATCCATCCAAATTGTAATCTGTAGGCATATATGAGTCTTTGAAAAGCACGTTGCAAATGTTGTGTATTATTATTATTATTATTACTATTATTATTATTACGAAACTGAAGCCTTTCTATTGGTCCATTCGTCTTGACATTCTGACACAATGTAAAAGGCAGCTGGTATTTTCATGTTGAACATTGAACATTATTAGATTTAATTAAAATTCATAAAATTAATGTTAAATTAATTTAAAATAATCAGATATTAATTAAAGATTTTAATCACTTTTTTTTCATTTAGTTGGCATGAAGTATTGTATTAGGCGGTATTGTGACAACCTTACTTGCCCACTTATGAGTAAGTAACTGATTTTTTGGCAGAAGAAACAGCAACTATTAAAATTATATTTGAAATGTATTTGTGGCTTTACTTTCCTCTTTACTTTACTTTTGGTGTACTTTTTCAACCTGTTGTATAAAAGGAATATTATGCATTTTTGGATAACTCATTCTGTCTCCATTGCCTCAAGAATGAGCAATACCATCTAAAGCAAAAAACAAGAAGGAATAGCAGTGAAATGATAAATGATGTAAGCAAGAAATTCAAATACATTCCATGTCTGTCCTCTGTATGTAATGACAAGTACATTTCAAATGGTGTGATAAGTAAATAAATAAATTATTTAGTACCTAGTTGCACAGAACAATGTATTTTGAGAAAACTCAAAAATGCAGTGTGACAAGTCGCTTCATTTAGGTCAAGTTTGAGTCGTCTGTTGAGAACTGTGTACTGGTGAGGCTTGCTGTGGCTTTGGGCCACTTTCTTGTCTTCAGGAGCTGTTACATCATAAAGTAGCCCAGGTAAAGCCTCAGTCTGAGATTAGCTCCTGGGTTGGCACTGACCACTGTTAATTTCAATAACCCTCCAGCCTTTTCAAAAGATGCTCTTTCAGACAACACAGATTAGATTGCTACATCATCAAAATAGGCTTCAGAATTGCTGAATAAGCTCTGTGTAGAGAGACACTAGGTAACTATTACAGTTGCAGTGCAGGGGAGCGTACTGCTGCCATCACAAGAAAGTTTTATTTTTATTGGAACACTTGGTACTTTACATTGTGTGAACATTTCATGATAAATGGTCCTGGGGTAAAATAGGACTGTAGAAATTGGTGAGATTTAGAGATCGGACATTCCTGCTACTTCATCTGGCACATGGTAACACCAGCTTTTAAGATTCTTTCATCTGAAAACACAATTACTTCATAACTCTGTAACAGTAAGTACAGTACTGTAATTTATATGAACATAATTAGATTTTTTTTTGGCACATTCTATTGGTCTGTTGTTATTATTATTATTATTAATATTATTATTATTATTATTATTATTATTAGTGGTGGTTTCTGACCATGCTTTCAACATGTGGTGGTAGTACGAGGGAAGATTGATTGAGGCAGGGGGAAGAACTGTGAGAACTTGGCCTGGAGTTCTGAGCAGCTTCTGCTTGTAGCTAGAAGGCCGGACCTCCTCCTCATAGCGTAGGACTGATGTAGGACTGAGGAACAGGGAGGAGATGGGGTGAGAGTGAGGACTGCGAACAAATTTGTCACAGGAACAGAGATGAGGATGTGAATGTATTGATTTATTGGGTGTTATATTGGAAGAAAGAAGGGTTTCAGGCATGTTCCCTCCCTCCAAACTTCAGTTACAACATATAACAACATAAATACATTTATTATTATTATTATTATTATTATTATTATTATTAGTAGTAGTAGTAGTAGTAGTAGTAGTAGTTTGTATTTTAATATTTATGTGAATAAAATACTCAGGATGGATACATTTAGCAAGATCAAATATAATGTAAAGCCCCCATTCACCCTCCTCTCTTGCTTTGTGATGAGTGCGAAGGGGAAAGAAATTGTCTCTCTACGTCACAGTTTTGTGTAAATAAAATGTTTGCAGTGGAGTTCTGAGAAATTGTGATAAGGTGGCTCTACTCTTGACCTTTTAAATGAAGATGGTGTTTAATTTGGGAGATCAGAACTTGAGAGATTCTTTGGAGTGATTACTGTTGGTGTCACTGTTGGAACAGAACAAATGTTCTGATGTTCTTTCATTAGTAAAAACAGTGTTGTAATACCAGCCAATGCAGGCGAGGGCTGTTACACTGGGAGCTGCAGTGCGGGGGCCCCTTCCCGCCTTTATTAGACCACTTATATCATTATTTGTGCAATATTACACCCATGATGACTCATAAGGAACCATTATAACTTATTAATACACTTCAGCCATTAGCCCACATTAGAGCACTAACTCGACTGAGACATACTTAGCGAGTAAGTAAATAAGCAAACCACACTGTCATTTTTATTGATTGAAGCTCATTTTCCTGCTTGATTTATTTATTTTTGTTTGTTTGTTTTATAAACAGCCCTACACTGTTAGAAATAAAGGTACCATGCAGGTACATGATTTGCTCATCAAGGTACAAACAATTGCAGTGGTACAACCTCCAATACATTGTTCTACAATCACAAATGAATCATGCTTAGTAGACCTGCAGGTACTCCAGTCTACGGTGTGCAGTCGCTGTTTGCTCAAAGATGATGTTTCTCCAAAAAATGATCAAAGGGATAATGCTTAAAATGATTCAAACTACAGAATTTGCACGTATAAGCGTGTTATACTGGCTCTGGTGGCCTTTAAGTGAGCAGGATTGAACAAAGCAGTATTCATACCTCGTTGGAGTGGCTGTAGGTGTGTTTCATAGCCTAAATCAATAGCTTTTATAGCAGTGTAGAGTGCTGGCAGTGGTCAATAACTGCCAGAGAAAAGATACAAAAGTAGATGAAATGCTGGAACAAAGGCATGAAAGCAGCACTGCGCTTACGCTCACGACTGCAGTGAAAAGACTGACATTGACCATCGTCACCTCACACTGAATTAGGTGACTGTGGGTGAGAGCGAGAGCATATTGACCTGTAAAAGAATTATATGGGCCCTGTGTGTGTGTGCATGCATGCATGCGTGTGTGCTTGTGTGTGTGTGCGTGTGTGTGTGTGTGTGTACGTGCATGTGCATTGGGGAGAAAATCTCTATTTTCTCTATATCTCTCGATTTTCAAACAATTCTCGATTTTCAATCTCTATAGCTTTATATTTTTCTCTGTATTTGGCACTAACAAGCAGTGCTTATTTTTATATAAACTTTAAAGTGTTTTTTACTTTATATAAAGAACTGTGCAAGAGTCAGAGAAGACCATCTATTTATTCAGTTTTCAGTCATAATTGCCATTGAGTAAACTTATTTATCTTACGGGAGATATTTCTGAGGAGATTGGATATAATATAGTGCACTTGTATTGGAAAAAAACAGCTTTTTTAAGTGTGTAGACCACCAACACTGCATCAGATAAACAATACTTAAAGCTTTCTTCTTTGAGAGAGGAGAAAATCAAGCTCCACTCTGCAAATCTGAAAAAAAAAATAAGACGCTGGTGTGTCTGTCCATCCTTCCACTGTGAGACGAGCTCAACACTTTGGGTCTGAAAGGATGTGTGGCTGCTAAGAGAGGAAAACAAAATAGACAGAAAAAAAAAACAAAGAAGCTGATGGTGCTGTCAGAACAATGGACTGACTGCATCAGAGTCCCTCAGCATCACTGAATGTGTTTGAGATGACTCGGATCAAAGCAGAAAATGCAACCAACTTCTAAGACTGAACTTTGGAGCTGTGTGAAAAGAGGCATTTGGGCAATTTTGTAAAAGAATATTATTTGCATTTGATTAATGTAATAATAGGAAATGTAATAAATGAAGGGAGGACTCTGGCTTCCACACAAAACCAAACAATTTGTGACTGCAAGCATGTGTGAGATCTTGCAGATCTTCTTCTTCCTCTTCTGAGCCAAAGTATCTGACTTTATAACCTCTCTTGTGTGTGTGTGAGTTTAGAGAGCCCTTGAGAGTGAATTCTAAATCTTTCAACGGAGAATGGGGTGCATCTTGGACTTATTTGTCTCACCCCAGTGTGAGTGTGGATATGTGTGTTCGGCATGTGCGTGTAGGTCTATCAAGTCCAGCGTGTGTATGTCTGTGCGTGTGGAGTGTGTATGTTTGGCCCTACGTCATCTGCTTCTTGGCTCCACACAGTGAAAAGCTTTAATGGAATTGGAGAGAAGGTTTTGGTCCATTGAGCTCGCGCTGGGACATGATTTAGTAGACAGCGACTCCTTTGCCTTCGTCTTGACCTCCTCTCCCTCTCTGCCTTCTGACTCTCTTCATATAATTAGCCGTGAAGCGGGTCATTATACAGTAGCACTCCTCGTTCTCGTGCGTCATTGCGCGTCAGGGTGAGTTTCCCCGGCGCGCGGAGGGGAACCTCGCGTAGCGCCTTTAAAGACTGGACGGGACTTTCCTTCATCAACTTCATTCACACGCGCCCCGCAGAAAGAGGCTCAATAGGAGAAAGAAGCGGCTCAGCGAAGTGTGCAGTGAACGAGGCTGAAGTGGAGCGCAGACCGTGACTGCGCAACCCCTCCTCCATCTCCATCTCTCTCTCTCTCTCTCTCTCTCTCTCTCTCTCTCTCTCTCGCTCACTCCCTCTCTCTGGGGACATTTAGCCAGATTTGTGGCTCCAGTTCAGCACGAGTCTTCAGCGGCATCACACACACGGCGCTGGGACTGAAGCGGACCCCCAAGCAGAGCGTGATGATGAAGGTCAGTGAACGCGTCTCTCCAAACGGCCTCATACTGTCATCTGAATGAGGAACGCCAGACAGTCGTTTACAGCTGTTTTTCCATATTTCCACGTTTTCATTGTTCCTTCTTTTCTTTTCCAAAGTAGTGGAGCACTAAATGTACTTGGTACAATCGAACAGAACATCTTACATCCGTTTTCGTTTTACTTTCTTTTGACTGATGGAAAGGAAAGCTTTGTTCACCAGTGGCCCCTCACCGCTCTATTGGTGGCATTAAATTGCAGTTCAGTTAAGGAAGCCTGTAACAGTGTTTTCCTCTCCTTTTTTACCTCCTCTAGCCGTCGTCGGTGGTGCTGGTGAACTCCAGGTGGTCGTTGCTGCTGTTGCTGGTGGTCGCGTGGCTCGCGCTCTCGGCGCGCGCGGACTGTGGCGCGGACTGCGCGCGCTGCTCCGGGCGCCTGGGGCTTCAGCAAACGCACATCAGCTCCATAGTAAGTGCGCCGGCACGCACAGCACACACTGCATGCTGTTCGGGTACACACACACACACACATACACACACCCACCCACCCACACACACAGCGGAGCGCTGCGTAAAACAGTCACGCTCTGTGCCAGTTTGTGCCAGAAGCCGCGCGCGTCGCTCTGGGAGCTTAAAGCCGTGACGAAAGCGCTTCAGTTGAAGCTTATTGCTTGTGATAAACCATTTACCCTCTTTTAGGCTCCTATAATACAGCTGACCTGCTGCAAGCCTTGTCCTACAGCGCTAGATGTCTGGTAGATGGAAGTCAAAACGACTGGACGTGCGCACTGACTGACCACTACTGGACAGTTCAGTGACCTGAACGGAAACGCTCAGGGCTTGTTCTTTTAGGCATGTTTCTTATAAGATACAGTGAAAACTGTCATGCATTGAATGTGTGCGTTCATTTCCACGAGCATAAAACGTACAATCATCACATTTACTACCATAAGGAAAGTCGTGTGTTAATGTAACATATATTTTAAATGTACACTTCAATTCAATGCATCGCTCTGTTCAGTGTATTAGGACCCTCTAAAGCCAGAGGGCTTCTTTGTTAAGTTGATAAAAATAATACTGCTACCAACAACATAATATTATATAACAACAAAACAGGCAAACAGCAACAGAACAACAGCAGCAGCAATACTACTACTACTACTACTAATAATAATAATAATAATAATAATAATGATAATAATGGTTTGGTGTTTTGGTATTGTGTATTTACACTTTGTAGTAGACGACTTTTTATAAGAAAAGGACATCAACGTGTTTACCGGAGTTATTTAGATCTTTTTTATTAGACAATTGATTGTATTGGAAATGAACTTGTCTTACTGATCATTTATTGAGTGGCGTTTTCTAACCACTGCATGCTGCCTAAATCCATGATGATGTATTGATCAAAGCTGCCCTAAAATTTTTTTTGGGGTGGTTATCACATCACAAAGCTGTCAGTGTGAAACGGAATGATGGGGAGAAAGAGAGAGAGCGAGAGAGAGAGAGAGTGTAAAGTGACTGAATTGGAAATCAAATTTTACACCAATACTATGCAGAGACATCTCAGTAAAGTTTTATATATATGTGACTTAGTTTTCCTCACTCTTATCACTGAACACCCTGATTTTTGAGTGTGTGCGTGTGTGTTTGTATACTCTGTTTTACTCTATTTATGGAGACCTAATCACAGAAAAACCTGAACAGCCAGGTGTTGTGAGTAGCAACATTTGGCTGGAGGACAAATGAAGAAAAATAAAAGAGCTTCATTTTGTTTACTGAGGTTAAGTTTAGGTTTAGTCGCAGATGTGGTGTAATCCAGAGTAATACACATTACAAGAATCTTGATGAAGATAGTATTACAAGACTGCATGTGTTAAGATAATTCTATTTAACGTTTTCTTAAAATTGAGCATCATGCTGCATTAGCATTCATATGTTTGCCCACGAGCTTATCACTGCCTCACGCCCACACACACTCACTCACTCATTTACACCAACCACACTGCTGTGGAATGAAAGGGGAAGCAGTTACTGGTGTCATATATTCCTGTTTGATGTTAATGGAGACTGGACAGAGGGCTGACATTTCCGCCCACAGCATCAACACTGATGCGCTTAATTATGCCAGAGTGGCTGGAAGTGTTGGGTGTTTATCTGTGTTTGTCAGAGTTGTCAGATAGTGTGTGTATGTGTCTTACAGACTGTTCTCATGCTCATATGTTTTTGGCAGGCGTGTGTGTTGCAGTGCGAGGGGCGTCTGAATGTTGGCAACTCTTGGGGCTTGTGTCAAGGTCTCCTGCAGGCCACCGAAAGCACACCTGAGGCAGAGCAGGTAACAGAAGAAAATGAGCCCCAACAGCAACACCAGGAGGAGAAAAAGTATGGTGGCTTCATGAAGAGATATGGCGGCTTCATGAAGCGTTACGGAGGCTTTATGAAACGATACGGAGGCTTCATGAAGAAGGCGGCGGAACTCTACGGCCTGGAGCCAGATGACATCGACCATGGCCGAGAAATCCTTTCCAGCAGTGATGTTGAGGTGCTGGCCAATCAGGTGGAAGATGACAGCGGGAAGGAGGAAGCTGCAATCAGGGACTTTCTTAATGCGAGGGGAGGGGCTGCAGGGTTAGAGGGCATGGCTAAGCGCTATGGCGGATTTATGAGGAGAGGTTATGACCCTGAGGCTCAGAGGTTACTACAGAAACGGTATGGGGGCTTCATGAGGCGAGTGGGCCGGCCAGAGTGGGCGGAGGAGAGCAAACGCTACGGAGGATTCCTCAAACGCTCCCCACAGGAGGACGAAGAGGAGGAGGAGGAGGAAGAAGAGGAGTCGTCAGAGATGGAGAAGAGATATGGGGGTTTTATGGGATTTTAAATTCCTTGCAGACTTTGATTAGCCATTAACTGTCGTGTTCTGTTCCACTCTGTCCTCCAACTTGTAGACGTTACTCTATGATCACAGCAGAAATAAAAAAGAAACATGCTTACAGTCCCAACACCGTGTTTATGATTTGTTCATAAAGTCCACATAGTGCTAAATATGTATTAAAAACATGAACAAGATGCACTCAAAGAGTAAATACAGTGGCTTATGGTGGGTAACAGGATTTATTTTTGACAGATGCAAGCCTGTGTAACAGAATTAAGACAATAATATGATGATAATAATAGTCATTTCCGTTATTATCTCTCTGGTCTGCCCATTGCTCCATTTGTCCATTTGTTCCTCTTTCCTCAGCCTCACCACAGTTAAAGACTTTTGCGCCAAATTCAGTTAGCTACTGATCCAGTGACAGAACGAGGTATGGCAGCTGAAGAGGGTAAACACATTGTTTATTTGTCCACAACAGAGTGATTTCCCCCCCTCGATGCCTGTATTTCTCATAGTCTGTTGTTCTGATGTCAGTCTGAATTTGTCGTATGCTGTACAGCTTGAATAAACTGCTCGAAACTGCACCAGAATGCCTCTGTCTCAAATAAATATGTCAATCTGCTGCGTCAGCGACATATCCTGTCTCATCTCTGAGTGGTGCTTTCAGACTATTGTTAGTGAGCAGAAGTGAATGACTTTACTAGAGCATGTCAAGATGATGCCTGTCATTATAAAGGCTAGCCTAATCACTTGATCAATGTTGTGAAATGATGGTGCAAAGCTTTCATTTTAATAGTCTGACTAGAATAAGGGCACTGCAGCTAAACCTTTGGTAGCTTACATAATTTACAACTGAGATACAATCATTCTCTAAGTAAGGCAAGAGTCAAAACCATAAACATTTTCAGAATGAGCCAGTTGAACTGCTAATGCTACAGCATGCTCAGAATACAGTACCAAAGTCCAAAGTCTTTCACCTTCATTTCCATAGTAGGCTAATCTTAAACACTTCAACTGGATCTAATCGGCAAGCCAGACTTATGAAAAAAACAATTTTTCCTCACTTAAATAATGTTTTACAAAAGTTTGATACAGTCTGTAAATAGGTTTAAAATACACAATTCACATTTCCTATATGCAAACTAAGCTGTTTTAACTCGTTTTTGTGATGTAACAAAATCCAAAATATAAGTAGTGTTTAATCCTTTCTGAATATCAAGTTTTGGAATGAGGCATATTAATTGGAAGCCAATCAGAAGAGATGGCATTTATATATCAGTCTGACAGGTGCACAAAACATTTTAAAAGGATACAGAGAGGCTGGAAAATGTAAAATATTACATATTAGTTTTAAAATGTAAACAGATCCTCATTCATCACTGATGTGAAATGCGTCATTGTGAGAAACTGTTCACAGTGGTGGTGGTGATAAGACCCAGAAACATAAAGTTAATGCCTCTAAAAGCTGCCTCACAGATAGCTATCACATGAAACGGTTAGGAATACGCTGTCTGAGGCCTGAATTTTGATTCTGAAATAAAGATTTGATTTAAAGCATAATTTTTTTATTCATTCATGGATGAGGAGGTACATGTGGGGCATTATAGGGCAAAAAATTACTACAAAAAATATGTTTGCTTTAGCATCATGAACATCACATATACAACTCAAAAGATTTGTAGGTCACTGGTTGTTTTGGACAACAAATAAAATGGCTTTACTTGAGTTGTAGACAATGTGACATTTGGTTCCTGTAAATATTTACCACTGTAAATAAAATGAGAGGTGTTCTCTACCCTGCGTCATTTCACATTAAACCACTGAAGCCCTTTACATTTGTGAGGAAATATTACTTACATCTCAACTATAATTAGATTGATACTGAAATCTTGAACATTTAATGAAATTGGTTAAACAGTATTATTTGTATACACCTGTGTGCACTGTCAATAGTCTAATGTCTGTTCTTTCTCATGCAGAAAGTGACACAGTCACATTGGCATCGATTTACATGCTAGGTAGAGTACCAGACTAGGGAGAGCAGGGGTGTCCAATCTTATCTGCAAAGGGCTGGTGTAGCTGCAGGTTTGCGAAACAAGCAGTAGCACACCTGAGTCTACCCGTTAAATCACCGAGCACATGTGCTTGCGTTTTGTTGGGATGAAAACGTGCAGCCGCAGTGGCTCTCTGTGGATAAGCTTGGACACCCCTGAGGTAAAGGGGTGTTCACACATACAATTGATTCCATGGACATCCATGGATGTTCGCTTATGTTGTATGGTAATTTATATGAGCTACAGTTGTATGCAAAAGTTTGGGCACTCCTGCTCAAAATGCATGTTTTGTTGAATTTTTGTTGAATGTGAAAAGTTTGCATATCATCTACATGGAACAGTTTTAATGCAGGATTACCATTTATTTGATGAATTAAATATTTTGGAAAAAACTCAAATAAAATGTACCGTGTGCAAAAGTTTGGGCACCCTTTCAGGTCGATCCACTAATTATACTTTTTGTAAGAGCTTATTTCATTCATTAGGCCATAAGCCAAGTCAGGTGTACACAATAAACAATATGAGCCTTTAAACCTCTGTGTTGTGTTTACACTCAACAGCCACGGGCTGATCTGAGAGGCTGAATGAGGATCTGAAACTAAAGATAATTCATTCTTACAAAGCAAGAGAAGACTATACGAGAAGTCTAAACCGTTCCTGGTTGTGATTTTTCACTGTGCAAAATGTCATTAAGAAAGGGAAGTTAGGAGATCTGTGAAAGTCAAGGCAAGATATGGAAGACTAACACCATACATCCTCTGAAAAGCACTGCTCATAGACTGGTCAGGTGTGCAAAGCAAAACCCCCATATCACTGTCAGAGACCTACAGGAAGATTTGGTTGACATGGGAATCTGCAACAGCCAGTGTTATTGGATAAACATCATCTGCACAGAAGGGTCAACAGAAGGAAACCTTAACTGTCGTCTCACCACAAAAGTCAACAACTACAGAATGCAAAACAACACCTAGATAATCCAGAGGCATTACAGAGGTGCTGTAATCTGATTAAACAAAAACTGAACTATTTGGCTACAATTACTGTGAAGTGAAGCATTTTAATAAAAGAAAACCTTGCCAGCTGTTAAGTATGGTGTTTGGCAGCCAGTAAAATATTGAGAATGGACAGCTTATATTGCATATTACTAAACATGAACATATCCTCGATAAAAATGTCCCATGGGCAGCAAAGATTAAATTAAAGAAGAAAAAAAGCTGAATATTACAAGACAACGATCCAAAACATACCTCAAAATTAACCTTGAACTAGTTTAATAAAAACAAGATTACGGTTCTGAAATCACAGTTTCCATGACTGGAGCATAATGAAAATCTGCAGGTTTATCTCAACCATGTGCCTGCCAGACAAACTATGAACATTTCTGAACTAGAACTGTTCTGCAATTAAAATGGACAAAAAAATCACACCATTTTTACTTTGTTCCATGCTGAAATGTTTTAATTTTTAAATCAACAAAATGCGCCCACTAGGCCAAAGTGTCTGTTTACATAGTACACAGCCAGCAGCTACGTAACCATGCAGCTGAATAGCCTTTCAAACTGTGTCAAACATTTGCTCAACTGTATAACAAACTCATACCTCACACTTCTTACCTGCATACTGGAAAAAAGATACCAAAGAAAATATCTGATGGATTTGAACTTTCCTCTGTATTTTGAAATGATAATACTTTCACTTCTGCTCAAGAATATTTGTGAGGAAAGGAATCTACTTCCACTCAGTTACACTGTAGTCATTACCAGTTAGTTACTAATTCCATTTTTGTGTTTAATGTCATTCTGTTACAACATTTACACAGCTTTCGTTGTTTTTCAGTTTTTGTACCTGTGGTCTCATATATTGCGTGTAAGTTTCATTGTGAATGGACCAACAATGAGCCAAAATTACTTGGAAAAACCCGATTTACATTAAAAGTAGAGTATGCTTTGTAGCCTTCTCCTGTAAGGCTATCATTTTGGAGGTATGAGGTTTAATCCGACAACAGCAATATATGTATATATATATATATATATATATATATATATATATATATATATATATATATATAGAGAGAGAGAGAGAGAGAGAGAGAGAGAGAGAGAGAGAGAACCATTCACCATATAAAGAACCATTTAAGCATGGCTTTTCAAGGGTTCTTTAGTAAAGACAGCTGTTCTATACAGACCCACGAACACTCAAAGAACCATTTGCATACTTCAATGGTTCTCTGCCTGGTGAAATGGTTCCTCAGATTGAAGGCGAGTGTATTGCATATGGTCTTATATAGAGCCTTTATTGAAAATCATTCTATACAGAACCAAAAGGGTTCTTCTATTGTTACAAGCTTTACATCGTAACAAAAGAAGAGAAGAACCTTTTACGGTGCTGCATTGAACCATATAGCACACACTCTCCATCAAACTGAAGAACCGCCTTCTTTGAACGTGAATACTTTTATCACTTGGCTCACTTCTTACGTCACTGCGATGCCTCTATATTTGATGTGCTGTTGATGTCTGAACGAAGTACTAACGCCTCAGCCCGTGTTTCAGGGCTATCTCTCCACTAGGAAACTTCTTCGGCTCTCGGCGTGTAAACGGTTAAGCAGAGGCCGCGCCCTCCACGTCCTCCACCGTTACCGCGGCCCAAACGGCCGCACTGACCTTTGTACTGACAGCACGGAGAGAGCTGAGTGTGGAGAGAGAGAGAGAGAGAGAGAGAGAGAGGGAGAGAGAGAGAGAGAGGGAGAGAGAGAGAGAGAGAGGAGCGAGCTGGTCTGTGCTGTAGTTTGCTAACTGAGGTAAGTTCGCTGAGCGGAGCTGCATCTCCTCAGAGGAGCGGAAGTCGGCGCAGAACTCGAGCTCTCTGAGGCTTGAGGGTTGAGGGGCGGGGTGTCCGTGGCTGTTGTTGCTGACGGGCAGCTTTTCTCTGAAGTGAGTCAGAAAGTCTTGTGTTCGTGTTCAGGGCCGTCATGAACTTCCTCCTGGAGACGCTGAAGGTGCTCCTGCTCTCGCTCTGGTTCAGTCTGGAGGCGCTGTGGCGCACAGTCGTGCCCGCGCGCAGGAAGAGCGTTGCCGGGGAGACGGTGCTGCTGAGCGGCGCGGGCAGCGGGCTGGGCAGGCTGATGGCGCTGGAGTTCGCGAGACTTGGCGCGAGAGTGGTGCTGTGGGACATAAACGAGGAGGGCAACAGAGAGACAGCGACACTGATCAGAGAAACGTACGGGACCCGCGCGCACTGCTACACCTGCGACTGCAGTCATAGAGAGGAGGTGTACAGAGTGGCAGACCAGGTACACACGCACACACACACACACACGCACACACACACACAGGCTTGCTATACTTGGTGAGGACTTCCATAGGCCTCTACTGACTTTTGCATTACTGCAGCCAAATAATGCTGCGTCTGCACTCAGATCTAACCCTAACTTTAACCTCAAAGAAAGAACTTTTTGGTGAAAACAAAATGCCATGTCCTGTCAGTGTGAGGACCTGTGGTCTTCACAAGTATAGCAAAACAACACACATACATACACACACTCTCACCCATGAAACTGGATGCTTATTGAGTGTACAATGGGGGTGGGAGCGTTAGTGTGTACAGTTCCCTGTGGCTGCAATGAAAACAGAGCAGGTGTATAGCATGACAGACCGCACAAACACACATATTTCAATGGGGTTCATGGCACAGGGGGTGCTTTGGTTACCTGCGACACCCCCCCCCCCCCCCCCCCCCCCTAAAATTGTACACACCTCATAGGTTCTCTGACAAAATTGCACTGCATCAATTCCATTTTTTTTTTCAAACTTTCTGGATAATTAAATCGTCAAGGTGTGATCAATCGTTCTGAATAGTTTAATGGGAAATGGTTCATTCTAGAGGAGCTTATTGTGTCAGAGTTGTTCACTGTGGCGGTGATGGGAAGCAAACGTCTGAAGAGTTTAATGCTTCTAAAACGTATATCCCAGAAAGTTATTACATGACATGAGCAAGAATGCACGACCTGATGTCTGAGACGTGGCTTTAGGACAGTTCTGAGATAACGTTTTGTTCTAAAATGTGCTTTTTAAGACCTATTATGACGCTGAAAAAACGGTGCTGTCGCATACTTGAAGAAATCAACTTAGGTTGCCTGTTTTCTTTGTGTGCATCTACGTGGTACAATAAAATGATGAACCTTTTTTCCATGCAGAGCATTTTGAGGCAAAATAGTCTCCAGAGGAAACGTTTTTTCACTTTTACCTCAACATGATATATTTAGTATTTATAACTCAAATCTTGAAGAAGTAGTCTAAGGTAAACATGTAAATCTGGCTAGTGCATCACTGAGATCAACTTGTTGACACAACAGTAGTGAGTAAACAAGCAAATTACATTTTCACTGGATCAGGTGGGAGTTCAGCGCATGAAACACAGCTTCAGCTGTATACACACCCAGGACACGTTGTAACTGACCTACAGACAGATCACGCCAAACAGACAGACACGAATCAACACAAGTGTAAATAGGATGCGCTTTCTTTATCTGCCTAACATTTACATAACTTTTACCCCCTTACATGTCCAGGGCCATCCGCAGGTCCAAAGTTTTATTACACGATTCTGTAACCTAAGATTAGCTCAGCCAGTTTGCACTAAAGCCCCTGTAGTTACTGAATAATAAGCTTATGTTTAGCAGTATGTAATATGTTAGTGGTAACAGGTGAGAAACCATGTTTACAGTACGTTATCAAAAGCAGAACAGAATAATATTTATGTTGATGTGTCTTTTATGTGGTGATTTGGCTGGTCACTTGATCACCTTAAGGGATACATTTTTGTGGAAAGTGTAAAAGGAATCCGACCAAAGTTTAGAGATCTGCACAGGCATGAAATTGAAGCACATGCCAGAGCTACACTTGCAAGTTTCAAACCTGACTAGTCTTGACAGGTACAGCTACATTTTAAACCTGAACACACTAATACACAACAGATTTGATTTACTGAGTTTTGATTTACTAAGTACTGGAGTTGATCAACAGGAAAAAGTTTTTATAACTCTACTAGGCCTGGGCGATAGGGCAACATAATCAAATATTGTTGACAATGGATAAGTAACCCGATGGCGATGTTTATAAGACGATAATTGCCAAAGATAATTGATCAAAGAACTGAGAGATTATCAGAGAGGGCTAATTTACCTTTAAAAAAACTTGTAAATATGTTGAGAAATTGGAACTCACCGAAGGTGTGAAATATAGGGGGTCCTGGGGGGGTGGATGGCCTTAATTAGCTTTTAAAATAAAACTTCTGGGGTGTCCTGGAAAAAAAATTTATGACATTATTTTAGGACAAAATACACACTTAGACACAAATGCAAGGATAGGTCATTGTTAACCTGCTTCAGACATGAAGTGCTTAGCTTCTGTCTTTTGTATTCTAATCTAATTAGAGATGCAGTGCTCTCCTCAGGGTGCCACTCTAGCAAATTGGTTCAGCTGGCCTGTGGCCAGGGTACCCCTGAAAAATTTCACAACGTGCTGTAGCATATTTGTGAATGAGGAAAACTTGCCCCTTTTCCCAAAAGTGTAGTGGAAAGAGTGAACTGTTAATTACTTTTCAAACTGAAGGCACAAAAGAAGTGTAAGACCTCAGTTAATGTGTGGAATACAGCGTTACAAAACTACTGTCACACATCCATCCGATTTGGTTAGACCGAATTAGAAATCCCTCATCATGTGACTGATGACTGATTAGTTAGACCGTTGCAGGGGATTGCTTACCTGTGAGCTACTGAGTGTTTTCTCTTGTATTTGCCTACTTGTTTTCATCTGACTATTGTTCTGGATTTTTGACCGTGCTTTTTGTCTCTGCCCTTTTTGGATTTTGATTGCCCTCTGCTTATGTTTGTCTTTTTGTGTTTTTGGACTTTGACCACTGCCTGTGTTTTGACGACGAGTTTGGAAAGCCTCTTTTTCTAACTTCATCCGTGAGCATCTGATCAGTTCTGGAGCGTTACAACTACAACAGAGCATTTCCAGAAGAAGAATTGTTAAACCAAACATTTGCTGCCATTGAATCTAGCATCAGCAGTATTATTGCTAATCTTAATTTTGTTCTAGAAAATAGGCCAAAACTCTACACTTTGTCTAAAAGCTGAGCTTTTGCTGTAGCTGACACTGACTTCACTGGTGTGAGGAAGTACTCTAACGCTAGCGGATTCACCAGTTCACCGGATTCACCGGAACACCAGTTCTGAATGGAAAAACCCAGAAAATTGAAAAAACACATAAATAAAAAAAAAAAAAAGAGTTTTACGCTAGAACGAGGTGCATCCACACTCAATGCTCTGCTCTGCTATCATAGCTCAGAATATTATTGCAGTCCTTACATGCAGTATGTGACCAGTGTGCTTTTTATCTGATGTAATGACCACGTCGTAGTGGTCCTCATTTATCATAGTTGTGTGAAAAAAGAGCGCAGATTTGACCACCTTTAATGACAACAAACTACCCTACATCTGATTCCTGAAACTTTTATACCACGTGGAAGGAAGTGGAGATTTGAGTGCTAACAATGAATCAAGACTCCGCCTACCAGCACCTCATTTACATATCTTTTACATGAACCGTCCTAATTCATGCAGATGTCTGTATGAAGCCAGCCAATTGCTGTGCTTGTAGGTGGAGTTTGAGGTCTAACTGTGACTGTACCTCTCCCCCAACTGACCACAAATTTTAGTGTTATTTTACCCTGAAGTCCTAAGTAGAATGACATGATTGCGTATTGTGATTATTTTACTTACAATAACATATTTAAATGCTGTATTATTACAGTGTATGAGATTACAGTGTATGCATGAGCTGTGTTTTGTATTTGTAATTTTTTTGGCTGGTGTATTAGTACAAAACAAAAGCAAAGGGTAATATGTCTTTGAATGGAACATAGAACAGTTAGTGTTTGTTTATACCACTGTGCATGTAAAATAAGTACATGAAATTTTTTACTGGGTTGCGATGCACACAAATTGTTATTGTTATTATTGTTACACAAAGTATTATTGTTCTTTTCTATTGTTATTCTTTTTACTGGTATTCTTGATGATAGTGATGATAGTTTTGGTTATGCACTCATTTTACAGTCAGATTTTAAGCATTTAGAATTTATTACTATTAAAATTAATTTATTCCATCTTTGATGGGCCAGTGTTTCTACAATGAAGATGTACTTGACTTATTGGGAGTTTTAAACAGTTCCACTTTAGTACGTTTTTGTTAGTAAGACTAGCTTTATTTTGTCAGCCCGCATCACGATAAGCTGGAAACACATGTTAAAGTAAGGTGTAAACAAGCGCAGACTCAACAGACACACTTGCAGTCTTTATCAGTTCAGGCTTGTGTAACAGAAAGAGGAGCTTTTAATCTCTCACCAAGCACATAAACCACATAACCTAGTGGCACCAGAACAGAACAGTCTATTGACTCTAAATTGCACTGTAACATTCGTCCTGAATGGCTGTAAGGGTTGAAAACACTGACTCATTGTATGTAGTCCAGCTGGAGAAAGTTGACACTGACCCAATTTGTCCTGTAGGTCAAACGGGAGGTTGGTGATGTCACTATTTTGGTGAACAATGCCGGCATCGTCACAGGCAAGAAGTTCCTGCAGTCTCCGGATACTCTCTTACAGAAGACAATGGAGGTCAACACCATGGCCCACTTCTGGGTTAGTTATTCTGATTTACTCTCTCTTATTTTGAAAAAAAAAAGTATATAATATCAGTTGGTTATACATGTAAAAATGATGTTTCACTGATAAAACTGCTTACATTTTTGGCCAACAATTGTTTTGATGCAAGACTGTTCATGTGAAACTGACAGGAACTTTGAATATTGTAAAGTCAAAGTATATATTTTTTCATTGCACTTTACCTTTTTCTTTATTACACACAAAAATATCCATAAGTGTGGCCATGGCATGTTCTACCCCGGGCTCAAGGAGGACGCTGGAGGCAGGGTTCAGGGTTGCAGCAGCCATATTTCTTTATTTGACACCAAACAAACACAACAGCGAAAGCCTAAACCAAAAATGTGCTGCACACTTTTCAGTACTATTCTGTCTCTTGCAGCAGCCCCACCCCTCCCTCCCTCCCTCCCTCCCTCCCTCCCTCTCTCTCTCTCTCTCTCTGTTCCCTCTCAGCTCACGCTGCCAGCCAGATCTGCATCACCTGGCTCTCATTAAGGGCAGCGTGAGCACCACAGCCGAGCGGGAACGAGAGCTTGCCACTCCGCCTCCTTGTCACCACCCCCAGCTGACAACTCGGCCGCTTGGGTCGACCATGAGGTATAGTGAAGCGGCTTCGCTGCGTAACGTGGGGGGGGGGCAGGCAGCTCGCTCCTTCCTCTGGTGCCTCTCATGGCCAGCACCAGCGTCTTCGTCCTCCTACCGCCGTCACTCCCGTGACTTGCGTCCATCGGGGAAGCTCGGGCTTTTTCAGATGTTTTAAAGGTGTTAAAAAGTCACTACACTTTGACTGAAGACTACATGAAAGCAAAAATTTTGTCTTTTAAATGATGTAGAATGATATGTGCTGCTTAAGGCAGCCGTGAAGATGAAATAACAAGGTTTCAAAAAAGGTCCATTTTGATTTCAAGTTGATTTTAGGAATATTTTTGATGGATTTGTGCTTTTCTGAGTATTTTCAAATGGCAAGTCATGACTATTTGTACGGGAGTCTGCAATTTACCCAGTTTTGGGTACCCAGTCCCACATTTGGAGTTATTAGAACAGCCACACTGCTTTGATGTGGCTCACAACTCTTACTCTCAAGTTTTCACATTTTATTTTTGAACGAAGAGAAGAAGGGCACCTCACATGCTTCAGTTCCTCTGCTGGTACATGCAGGATATAATAAGAAGTTCCCCTGCAGTTTCCATGGGGAACTCAAGACAGAGGAGTTTTTGATCTGAGGTTGCTTGTTTTCACTTTTTACGTCTGTGTTTTTATGTGTTCATTTTTTTTATACTCTAGGCCGCTTTTACTTCTGCTTGAGTTATTATTTCATGGCAATAGCAATACTTTTACTTGTGTATGGGCTTAGGCTAGATAGCCACATCTGGTATTCAACATAATGATCCTTTTATACAATTATGTTGCTTTTTTTCTCCTTAGATGTACAAGGCATTTCTCCCAGCAATGATTGCTGGAAACCACGGTCATCTGGTCAGTATCGCTAGCTCTGCTGGACTTGTTGGAGTCAGTGGACTGGCAGGTATATACTCTCCCCCATAATGACTGTGACTGTAAACATTAACTCCTCCACCCCAGCAACACTCGGAAAGTTTCCTGTTTCACACACGTGTGTCTGTGTATGTGTGTGTGTGTGTGTGTGTGTGTGTGTGTGTGTTTGACAGATTACTGTGCGAGTAAGTTTGCAGCAGTTGGCTTTGCAGAGTCTGTAGGTTTGGAGCTGCTGGCTGCAGGCTGTGATGGAGTGAAGACCACCATAGTTTGCCCCTTCTTTATCAACACTGGAATGTTTGATGGAGCCAACACAAAGTAAGATACACAGACAGTGTGTGTAAGCGTGTGTTTGTTTTTGTATATTTTCTTTTTCTAAAGAATTCAGAGGAACACACGGGGAACCTGCAATGTGAGAACCAGCAAAATGGTCCTGACTTTGTAAAATACTTTTTATGAAAGCTATTTTATTGGTTTAAAACTGAAAGCCATTTCTTTTTGTTTACCAATATTAACATAAATGTGTCATAAATTAACCTTAGACAATTCTCATTACATACAGTGGGGTTCAAAATCTGAGACTACTTTGAAAACCTAGGGTTGCTGTCATTTAATCCTGCAATTACACAAACAGTGAAAAACATAAAACAAATAAAAACAAATAAATCAAGTAAAATGAAGAAGACATTCAAAATTCTGCACTATTTTCAGGTTACTATTCACAATTTAACACATTTTGACACTGACCCTGTTAAGGCCTTTGTACAAACAGGTCAGATTTATTTGTTAGTCTTATTCCTTCTGTGGAAGCCTGCATTCAGATGACACTCAGGTTGTTTTGATCTACTCAAAAAACTAATGTATCTGCAAAATAGAAGCTTTACAGAAGACAAAAACTTTTGCAACATTTACTGAAAGATAAGGTGCAGTAAATAAATGTAAAGAGATTTTATTTCAAGAGATTTTGAATAATTTCTGTTGATTTATTCAGGAAATTTTCAAACAATGTAAAGAACAGCTGCTATGTTCAAATGAAGTATAAAAATAATTATAAAAAAATGTTGATACACTTACAATACTCTCACCAAGCATTTTATTAGGAACATTACTAATACTGGGCAGGGCCTCCTTTTGCTCTCAAAACAGCCTCGCTTCTTCATGGATGGATTCCACAAGATGTTGGAAACATTACTTTTAGATTCTGGTCTAGCAGATTTTTCAGGTGCTGCCAATCTCCTGTTCTACCACATCACAAAGATGTTCTACTTGATTCAGATCTGTTTACTGGGAATGCCACCAATAAACACTGAACTTATTGTTCAATTTCTGTTGTTGGCTGACAGAAGTGGAAGCTGTGGTCTTCTGCTGTTGTAGCCCATCTGTTCTGTGAGCTTGAATGCTCATTGTCATGTTCATATAACCAGTTTGTGATGATTTTTATGGGACATACTGTTACCATTACATATAAGTGCATGTTATCATGTATAGGTACTTACATATAGTAAGTATAAAGTATAAAATATCAGACATTATTCTTACATATAAGGTGCTTAATGATTGTGACTGGTGGCATTTGGGTAGAATTGCCCACTCAAACAGACAAGCGACTGTTTTCTTTGTTTTGGTTTCCTAGTCCGGCACGTATTGTGTGTGCACATACCGTGTGTGCACGTACTGTGTGCAGTTTGACAATTTGGCATTATTTGGATTCCGTGTTTCTGTTTGTCATGTCTAACTTTTATTCTTGTCCGTGTTGGCTATTTGAACCTGGACCGTATTGACCATGGCCCTGGATTTGCCCGTAATAAAAGTCACTTATCTCAGCACGTGCGTCCGCTTCCTCGCCCGCCGTTACACTTTCATGTGGGTTCATGTGTGGTGCAGACCCTATGAAGCCATAGACCCTAGCTGTCAACAAAACACTGTGCACGCTGGTGTTGGTTCAATACTGGTGTGGAACTGTCCACTTGTGCAAACGATGACATGTCGAGCACTTTGCTGGGCTAGAGGGGGTCCTACATGATACTAGTTCCTGTCCTGTGACTTTTGGCATGTCAGTGTATGTACATATATGGGACAACGTTATGTCATCACATCCTGACATTATATAGAAACAAAGTAGTGTAATGTCCATTTACCACATGCTGTGTCAGCAAATCAATATGCATGGCTAGCTCAGTGAGCTCCTTTTTAATTATAAAAAGTTAAAGCTTTATATAGTGCATTTAAAGCGCTGCACAATTTGCTTGGCTCTATCTTCAGGCACTAGATCATTTCAGCTTCTCAGAGATAAACAGAGAAAGGGAAAGATAGAGATGGAGTGAGTGAGAGAGCGAGAGAGAGAGAGTGAAAGAGATGTAGGTGGACTGACAGGCAGACAACTTTGGAGTCTCACTAGCCCAGAGCAATGTCTCAGGTGTCAGGTTCTATTTGAATGATCAGTGTGTGTTTGTCAGATGTTGCTGAGGTGAACGTGTGTTTTGGTGTTAGGGGGCTGCGTGGATGGCCCTGCCTCTTCAGAAGTTCTGTTGCTGATTATTTTAATTAGTATCTGTCAAACTCAACTATTATCTTTTGCTCTGCTGGATGCTCATTTAAACATTAGACATATAAGTGAGCAGAACGATCACTATTATAGTGAACCAGGGATTGCGTTTATTTAAAGCATCACTGAGGAGGCAGGCTCATTGTGAACTAGAGCTCTGTAGCATACAGTTTAAAAACAATGAATTTATAATATACTTGCAGAAATTACTGGTGCATTTTTATGTAAAGTAAGTTTATGTAAATAGTCAATTCCATTGCTCCTTTAACAGTAAATATTCTGGATATGTACAGAATAATTATTTTACTTCATATACAGATTATTCCATAGTTTTACATTTTATATGTAAAAATCTCAAAAGAGAAAAATCTTCTGTAAACTCCACTAGAACCCAACCAGTATATCAGCTGACTGATAATATTAGCCATTATTGATAATCGGCAGATTTGGCAGTGTCAACAGAAATATCATTGATGTGCCAATAATTAGTGACTTTTTTGGGCAGTGGCATCACCAGGATTCAAATGTCTGATATCCTGACAGTAAAGCAAAACCTTCGTAAGGTTGGCTGTTAAGAGTCCCTTTAGCAACTGCTAAGTCACCACCTGTTTACATTTAGCACAGCAGGACATCATGGTAAACAAAACAGAAATGTGAAAATGTACAAACCTATGGGGCTAACATGATGAAACACACAAAGTTTGAAACTGAACTCATGAAATTGGCACATGCTGACCCTTAATAGATTAATGTTAATACTGCTGTAAAAGGCCACAGGAAAAGAATCTAAAAAATAGTTAACCTTATGCTAGTTTTTATGCTATTCTTTTGTTGTTAACAGTTACTTGAATTATTCTCTTTTCAGCTACTATTCAATACTGTAGCCATATGTGTTCATTGATGCTGTGCATATCTATCATATAGTTCCAACATTATTAACAATATATTTGCATTTATGCCACACACACACACACATACACACACACACATACACACATTTTCTGAGCCGCTTCTCCCTCAGGGTTCGGGGGGGGGGGGGGGGGGGGTGGGGGGGGGCGCTGGTGCCTAACATAAATGCAGACGCGTTTATGTCCATTATGAAAATTAGCTAGGTTCTCTCTCTCTCATTAGGCAGGTGCTGTTTTGTTTCATTTTATTTGACTATCTAGCATGTTACAATGTTACAGTTAAACACAGAAATGGAAAAGTTTTGTTTAAATTATTCAGCAGAATAACCTGTAAAAAGACACATTACATAGATCATTAGCCTTGATTTGTGATTTTTCAAAAACTAGGATCTGACAGATATTAAAAAATTGTACTTTGAAGGGGCTCCCAAATGAGACAGCTGTCTTAAACATTGGGCCTATAAATGGGAGATCATGAGCGATGCAACAGCCGTCCGTGGACTTGGTCTTGCTCTCTCTGGTTTCTGGTTATGGTCCTCCCCTACCCTCTGCCCCCCATCACTCAGCACAATGCTAGCCATCACAGGTGTCTGTTAGCTGACATAAAAGAATTAGACGTGAGAGATCTCCTCCAAGCACTGTCAAATGATGTTGTGTTAGCAGCAGTTCAAAAAGATCTGTTGATGCTTCACATGACTCGGAGGAAGCATATGTTAGCTTTCACCCTCCCGTTGTGTGAATGGGGGAGACCTAGCTAATGGGTGAAAAAGGACGACTACATTATGGAGCAAATTGGGTCGAAAAAGCACATTTTATAACCGTTACAGATACCGATTTTAGGGGCTAAAGATTCTGGTAGCCCATGAAATCAGCAAACAGTTTTTGTTCTATGTTCTGATAGTTTAGGTTAAACATTGTTTTATTTACTGATATGATTGTCAGAACAACAGAAACTTACAGTCTTAAATAATATAAATGTTGTAGCATGGGGGTAGAGCTACCCATAATGCTTTGCTTTCTGTTTTTGTGTCAAAAGATTGCATTTGGATCCATTTAATGTGTTTTTGTAATACTTACCATGACAGTGTTTTGTGTTCAGATTGTCTAGTTCAGCCTGTATTGCCGGAGTCAAGGGTGCGCTGACTAGCCCTGCACACCTCTAACTGCATAAACTTCTCCGTAAAACAAGAAACTATCTTACACTTCTCACAAAAGCTGCTACTAACACTGCTGTCACTAGTGACAGAGAGAGAGGCATAGCTAAACATGCTGCACTCAGAGTAAAGCAACAGACCACGGTCCACCATACTGATACTTATGTTGCTTCATCGGCTGATTTGAGCTCTATCCAGATGTGTCACGAATGCGATGAGAGAAAAAGGTGACCTCCAAAAGTTGGTGGTTGTAATTGTGTGTAATATGCAACTACTTTAAAATGTAAAAAAACAGCCAGTCTAGCAAGACATAACGGAGAAAACAGCAAACACTCCAGCCAGCAACCTTTGAAAACAGGGACTACGTCTTTACTTGACTTGACCTATATTGCAGTCATATAATTAATCTGAGACCTCCTTATATTGATCTATATGAGCTATATATCATGACAAGTTTGAATCCCAAAAAAAACAAAAGGTGCTAATTACTGACAATATCATCTGCCAATATGATAACAACACAGGTCACTAATATTGGTCAACATTTTCAGGCAACCGATATATTGGTAGGTCTTAATACAAGCCCAGATCTTTCAGTAATCATTTAAAAAGTTCAAATAATTCCTTATTCATCGTTCCTTGTTCATACATGCACTGTCTGTTATCTTCTTTCAACTGAGCTCAGGTCTGTATAAACAAATTGCCCGTGTAAATTATTAACAAAGCAGTCAGTAAGAAGTGGTTGCTAGTTGTGAATATGTGTGTGTGTGTGTGTGTGTGTGTGTGTTTGTGCAGGTGGCCCCGATTGATGCCCATTCTGGAGCCGGAATATGTGTGTAGAAAGATTGTGGATGCTGTTAGAAGAGATCAGGTCTTACTGTGTCTTCCCCGCAGCATATATCTTCTGATCGCTCTGAAGAAGTAAGTTGGTCTTTACTTTTAAGCCCTTAAATGGGTTTTATTACACACTTCTATAATCTAAGAATATCTCAGCTAGTTTGCAATGAAGCGCCTGTAGTTACTGTTAATATTGAGCCTTAGCATGTAAAAATCCAGGGATGCATGGCCCATTAAAAGTATTAGTTAATTAATATATGATGTTTAATGATACTTTTCTGTTAAGTAAGTAAAAATACCTCCAAACAACATTAACCAGCTCTGTACTACTAGTTTGGATAAGTTTTGCAATGCAAAATATCTTCCTGTAAATATGAACAGCAGGTTTTGCCTAGACAATGATTTGATAGTTTTTTTTTCCATACTATTAAAAGCTGATGCTAAAATATTTTGCCCCAAAAGTGATTGAACAGCATAAAATCCCAGGCTTAGTATTCAGTGGCTGAATAATGGACTACAGTGAAACTGGTTATTCTTGAGTTATAGAAGTGTGTAATGTGACGGTTCAACTGAAAGGTTTGAGTGCTCTCATAACAAGGTGAAATAGCTTGTGAGGTTTGCCATTATTTCAGTTTTCAGTGGTTTTGCAGTTATTGCTAAGACAAAGAGGCAAGATCTGCCTAGTTTTTCATTTACTAATGTAAGTTAATGCAAATTGACGTTGAAACATTCATTTATGGATGCTTAATAACAAAAGCATGCTGTAATTTTGTACTAATTCTGTCACTCATAGATGCCTAGTTTTGATTATTGACAGTTGTTTCCATGAAATGTAGCAAATGTGAGACTATCAAAAGAGAGTGAGATATATATTATATATGAATTATATATATATATATATATATATATATATATATATATATATATATATATGTGAGTGTGTGTGTGTGTGTGTGTGTGTGTGTGTGTGTGTATATGCGCCAACTATATATATATATTAAACCTCGTATCTCATTCTTATATTGTATATAATTTTTTTCCATTTTTCACTTTTTGATGTAATTTGAAAATGTTTGTTGCCCTTTACATTGTGTGTAAATTTCACGATACAAGCAAATACAAGTAAAGTATGTTTTTTCCTTCTTCTGCAAAGCTCTCATTTTGTAGATACAAGGTTTTGTTCTTGCGATTTATAAATTGTTATAGTTCTATAGTTATAGAAGAACCCAGTTAGAAGATCTAATATAGTTAGAAGATTCCATTTAATGAAAGACTGAGAAGCTGAAGTAGGTATTGGATTATAACTGTAAAAATTGTAAACATTTCCTCAAGGAAGCAAATTCACTCACACATACAAAAGTGTGTTGTTTATTTGTATTTGCTCTACAGTCTCAGAATAAAAAGTACTAAACTGTCACTGGACTTGGTGCCCTCAAGAACAAGTTCTTAGTATCTTTAATTAGGGAACATTGTGCTGTTTTATTGTACTGATTTAAAACATGCATACATGTGTGCTTTGTGTATATGTGGGATCACTGTCCCTTGTGTGTGGGTACAAGTGTGTGTGTGTGCTCTGCTGTTAATGCTCAGAGCTCTTTGAACTCTAGAATAATTATGCCAGCATTTAAGATTTTAATTAGCGACAACACAGCTGATGCTGCAGCTATGATGAGACCATGATGCAGTAATGGATAAACCACTTACCAGCCGACTGATTGGCTGCCAGATTTCTGCCTCATTGTTATGTGTGTGCATGTACATGATGTTTGATCATACTGCTCTTTCTCTCGTACAGTCAGTCCCCTGCAGATTTACTCCCAGTACTTACTTACTACTATTTTTGAAATATAAATACTTGCTGTATTTATTTTTACCTTTTGACTGAATGACCTGCTGAGCTGGTACCATGACGAGTCTTATCTGGGGGTTATATATTTGCTTCTTCTCTCTTTGTGTTGGATGTAGGTTTTTATTTACCACTGTTGCAGTTCATTTAAGCAGTCTGGAGTCAGCAGTCAGTTCACAAACACTTCAGTCAATTTACACTGAAAAAAGTAATGCACTGAATTTACTCCAATATTTACTTCTTTACACTTCAGGAATCAACCAGGATGTCCAAACCTTTGCATACAACTCTAACTTATTTCTATTTAAGGCCAAATTATGTGGCGATTTAGTAAATTCTACTCTGATGCCACACTAAGATTTCCCTCCGTTCCACTTCCAGTATGTTTCCGTAAATCATGTTTACACTGAAACGTACTGCTGAATCAATGTACGTTTGTGTTTAGCTGTATTGCTGTCAGGTTGTTGGTTGTTTTGATGCTACTTTCTCATATTTCTTCTTTTTTGTCTCTCAGTATTCTGCCTGTTAAACTGGGATTGCTCTTGGGTGCATATATGGGAACATTTGACTTCATGGCCAAGTTCAATGGTCGCAAGAAGAGCGACTGAGTTTGCCAACAGAAGACTGAGATTCTGAAGAGACTGGCATCTGCTGCTGTAAGCAGTGTGAAGATGAAGTGTATAAGAGGAATAATAAAGCTATGGACAATTACCGTTTTAACTATGCAAGTCATTAGCAAACAAGGGCATTCCATTATAACTGTTCTCAAAAGCACTTAGTCATTTTACTGTACAACTTGAGTTCTCTAGGCTATGTCTATTTAACGATTTAATGATATAGCTCATGTGTTACTGGATATTACTTTAGCATGTGCAGCCATTATGTCAATGCTATAACAGTAGCGCAAGTCTTTACATAGATAGAATAAAGCTGTCTGCATTTTAAGAAAATACTCATATATAAAATGTTTCATTTTGTAAAGCAAAGCAAGCGCTGTTTACAACTGTGTTATGGCTTATGAAAGATGTATACTACTTGCATGAATATGCCTTGACTGAACCCTTTAATAGCTCTTATAAAAACGATGCCTTTAAATACTAAATTTGATCTTCACTTTAAAAAATGAGGTTTAAAAAAAGAAGTTTACAGAATAAAACACCTCTTATAAAACCCACTAATGCAAGACTGATGTGAACAAGACTGAAATGCATTAGTTTGATGTTGTGCCTTCATTGCATGAGATTCCTATTTGGATATTTATAGAGTGCTTATTTTAATTTGCCTTTACACTAATTCTCATCACCCAGTATAAAATGCCACTGATCTTTTTTTTTTGATGGTGTAACTCCTCTATACCAAGCAATATAACTGCGTTTCACTGTACAGACACTCGGGCTTGTGATGAATTACAGGTCTTTGAAGAATAGTTACTTGAAACAGCTGAAAAAGGAGCACTTCAATCAAATCTCCCTCAATCCTCTATTATGATAACACAACATTGCTCCGTATTATATCATCATAACCTATAGCTGTTTAAAAGCTATTTTAGTGATTGCTCATTTTTAGCAATGACCATTTGCTCACACTGTGAAATGTTTTAGTATCAATGTGAGGGCAGATGGTTTTGCAGTGGCTTCAAGTCTGAACAACATCAGAGTATTAACAAAAATGTGCTTTTTTCAGCTCTTCCAAGAAATTAATGTAATTAATAATGACTTTTAATAATGACTTTTGTAGTACTGACAATGTATACTAGAATCAGTGTTTTCAACCATGCAAAATTAATCTGGCAAGAGATACAGGTATAAAATGATACTAATATTTTAGTTCTGTGCAATGTCACATAAGCAGGAGGACAAAAGGAAGCTGTCAATAAAAATATAGGCAGAATGATAAATGCAGCTATAGAAGAGTCGAAACTGACTGAGAAATCTGTGCAGCATTAAGATTTATAATAAAATGAATATAAATAATGATTGTGTTTCCATGCACTAAATAATCCGATCATAATCAGATTTCTGCAGTTATCTGATTAATTAAATGGGCATGTAAGCAGCGTACTCCAGGTTCATAGATCGGAGTATGGTATAGAAATCTGATTATGAAATCTGATAAAAAGCTGGATTTTACTCTGCTTTCTATTGGATTCTCCATCTGCGCATGTGCGAAAGCAGACAGGGGTAGCAGAAATAAGCAAGCAGTGTTGCTGCGAGACAGCAGGAAAACACTTTTGGAAGAAACCGAATACATGCGTAATGAAATGAAATTTTAATTTTCTTTGTCTTATAAATAATGTATGCTCATATTTTCAGGTAAAGTGGCACAAAGCTGCAACATGAAGTTTGAGTTTTACATTATGTTTATGTCACGCTTTCTTCTGTGAGTTTAGTCGCTGGTTGCAAAGCAGAAATCCAGTTCTTGTGTGACTCATGTATACCCAGAGTTTTCCCATTATCTGATTACCCAAGTGCATGTAAACGCATTGATCGGATTATTGACAAAATCTGAATGTCATGATTTTTCAAATCAATTTCTGCAGTGATTGGTTTATTAAGTGCATGTAAATGCACTCATTGACAGAAAACAAATGTAAGTAGATAAATATTGTATATTATTTTTCATTTAATAACTTTACAGAATTCCTGAAATATTAAATAAAACACCAAAAGCACATTTCGGTGTCTAGTTTCTAATGCTTAAATCCACACTACATAAGTTAATGTTTACAAATTTTGTTAGTGTGGCTAGTGATTCTAAACAGTAGTGTCACTATATACAACTATATAACAGTGCCTGTAATCCTGCGTCCTTACAGTAACAGACTGATAGTCATGAGGGAGCGTGACATGCAACATAATATAACAGCTTGTCCACTTGGGAACAGATCAAAAAGATTGGGAGTTCTTACTACACAAAATGTTACTGAGACGTTCACACACACTCTCAATTACCTAATGACCAAACTACTACTGAATCACAACGTTAGAGTGAACCTGCTTCAGTTAAATGGAGATGACTCAAGTATGACTGAGTCATGACCTACGCAGGAGCACATGTAGGATTTTATCGCCTTCATGTGGTCATTAAAGGAACTGCAAGCCTTCACAGCCTACAGGACTGCGTTGAAGCAACATTTCATCGAAAAAGCAAAGTTTTTACCCCAAATAGACTCAATTAGCCAACAGGCCAGTGTCTGAAGTTTGTTTCTGTAGTTCTGCACCAGAGTTGATGAGGCTGATGTAGCTAAAAAGTAATATAAGTCTGTCACCCAAAATCCTTTTTAGTAACAGATTTGTTTTATCTACCTTGTAGCTGCGTTACAAAACTGAAGAAGCAAACTTCCGACACCTGACATGTCTTGGATGGACTACGTTTAGGGTAACAATGTGTTTAAAAGAAAATTTTCCAGAAGCATCAACAACCACATATAGAATTCTTTTTCGTTGTTTTTGTCCACCTTTTGCTTTTATTACAGCTTCCATTCTTTTCAAGAGGCTCGCTTGCAGTTTTTCAGAGAAATCTGCAGGGATGTTTTTCCATGCCCCTTGTAAACCTCTCCAAGTTCAGTCCTTGAAGTTAGAGTTAGCGTTATGATCTTATGAAGTTTAGAACCACACTCCACTCATCTCACATGTGCAGTTTCTGTGTTCAGTGATCTTTTCTGTCTAATTACCTTTTTCAGTAAGAGCTTTTTTTTAGGTACACATCATTTCAGACCCACAGTGTTGAGCTGTTCATACAGTGGAAGGACAGAAACAACTGGATTTCTTCAGATCTGAGGAGTGGAGCTTAATTTCCTCTAAATCAACGATAAAGGCTTTTAAGTACTGTTTATCAGATCTGTTTATCAGTGGGTAGCACTGTCGCCTCACAACAAGGAAAGCCTGGGTTTGATTCCCCGGTCAGGCCACGGTCCTCTCTGTGTGGAGTTTGCATGTCCACTGCCAGGGTTCAGGCAGTGCTAAATAATAATGGTGGTCACACAAAGTATTGATATTGAAATGTGAGGAGTGTACTCACTTTTGTGAGATACTGTATATGTATGTAAATGTATATGTACTGTATATAAATGTATATGTGGGACATACAATGTATGACCTATATATATATATATATATATATATACACACACACACACACACACACACACACACACACTCACAGGCCACTTTATTAGGTACTGTTCAGTTAACACAAATAGCTAATCAGCCAATCACATGGCCGCAACTCAATGTATTTAGGCATGTAGAGGTGGTCAAGACAACTTGCAGAAATGTGAGGAGTGTACTCACTTTTGTGAGATACTTGTATATAAAACAAATACTGAACAAACATAGGAACGCAACACTTCTGTTTTTCCTCCCATTTTTCGTGAGCTGAACTCAAAGATCTAAGACTTTTTCTATGTACACAAAAAGCCTTTTTCTATCATACCTTGTTCACAAATGTGTCGAAATCTGTTTTAGTGAGCACTTCTCCTTCTCCTCCATCCACTTCACAGGTGTGGCATATCAAGATGCTGATTAGACAGCATGATTACTGCACAGGTGTGCGTTAGGCTGGCCACAATAAAAGGCCACTCTAAAATGAGCAGTTTTATCATACAGCACAAGGCCACAGGTGTCATAAGTTTTGAGGGAGTGTGCAATTTGCATGCTGACTGCAGGAATGTCCACCAGAGCTGTTGCCCGTGAACTGAATGTTCATTTCTCTACCATAAGCATGCAATCATGTGGGTTTGCTGATGTCAACATTGTGAACCGAGTGGTCCATGGCGGCAGTGGGGTTATGGTATGGGCAGGCATATATTATGGACAACGAACACAGGTGCATTTTATTGATGGCATTTTGAATGCACAGAGGTACCGTGATGAGATCCTGAGGCCCACTGTTGTGCCATTCATCCACGACCATCACCTCATGTTGCAGCATGATAATGCACGGCCCCATGTTGCAAGGATCTGTACCCAATTCCTGGAAGCTGAAAACATCCCAGTTCTTGCATGGCCAGCATACTCACTGGACATGTCACCCATTGAGCATGTTTGGGATGCTCTGGATCGGCGTATGCGACAGCGTATTCCAGTTCCTGCCAATATCCAGCAACTTCCCACAGCCATTGAAGAGGAGTGGACCAACATTCCACAGGCCACAATCAACAAGCTGATCAACTCTATGCAAAGGAGATGTGTTGCACTGCGTGAGGTAAATGGTGGACACACCAGATACTGACTGGTTTTCTGACCACCCCCCTGGACCCCCGCAATACAGTAAAAAAATTTATATGCCACATCTGTGAGGTGGATGGATTATCTCAGCAAAGGAGAAGTGCTCACTAACACAGATTTAGACAGATTTGTGAACAATATTTGAGAGAAAAAGGCCTTTTGTTTATAAAGAAAAAGTCTTGGGAGCAAATGGGAGCAAAAACAAGTGTTGAGTATTTTTGAGCAGTGTATATGGATCATTCTACCGTTTTGGTTCACAATCAGAGCTGAAAACCCATTTCAGACTTTTAACTTACTTGGACTTTAGACAAAAATCCCTTTGCTTTGAGTGCCCCTATACTTTACATTTACTGTATTAAAATAAATGACTAAACACTGTGTCACTACCAAAACAATCCTAACACTACTGCAACCTTTCTTAGTCGCGGCAAAGACTTTCAGTTTGACAAAAGTCAAATGGCTAGTCAGTACATGACTAGCAAACACAGCTTTCAACAGTTGTACACATATAAAATCATAATAATCTTCATTAAAAGTTCCCTTCATTGCAGAAAATATGCGCTTTGGTAGTGACAGCTCTTGAGGTTACAGACTGGTTTTTCAGACTTTGGGACACATTTACCTGAAAACAGTGGATCTAACTGCTCATCATGTGGCCATGAGGGCCAGAAATACAGTGTTCCTGCTCTAAAATGAGTTTTTATTCATTTGAAAAAATATTGCTCATGACAAATCTAACTTCAACTTTACAACTTCAGAACGATTGTTCAAAAAACATTTATAAAAACTAAAAGTCAAAATCTGGTACAGCCACCTCCATAGAAAGCATCCTATAAATGCTGATTTTGTATATATATTGAGCTCATTAATATCTCAACCAATGCACTGGGTTGAACAGAACATAATCCTTGTAAATACTGAAGGTCTGAAAACAATTTGTTAAACAGATTTTTCACTGCAGGACCACAGTTACATTTTTACACAGTACATTTTTTATTTCTTTATTAGATCCATTTGCATATATATAACCAATGGACGATGTCCATCTCTTTTGCAGCGTTCAATCACATTACCCTGCACTTTCGCTGGTGCTGTGCATTACTATACACAATGGAAACACTTTCACACTTTATTTCACACAAATATCTTTAACAAACACACACACACAACCCCAGTGTTTGGCAGAGTAAATAAAGTCTTTAAGTCTTCGTTTTGGAAGGACGTGCTCATCCACGCGTACAGCACCTTCTGGAAGGCACAATATATGCTCCACTAATACATGACAAGCACAATAGAAGAGCACTCTGGGAAACTGAGTTCACTGTGTGTCAGTAGGGCTTCCCTCCCAGAGCAGCTATTATTTCTTCCCTCTCTTTAAGTGTAGGCATGTCTGGCTTTATTCCTTCACGCCTGCGTTGTAGCATTACACCATGCTGAAAGAGAGAGAGAGAGAGAGAGAGAGAGAGAGAGAGAGAGAGAGAGAGAGAGAGAGAGAGAGAGAGAGAGAGACCATTACAAATTCAGACAATATAACAAACTACCCCTTTACATTAAAAAAAAGTGTAATATAATAATATCATTACTAAATAAGTCTCTTATAAACATATTAATAAACCATGTTAATAAATTACTTCATTGGATCACTAAGCTTATATCACACTTATTACCAAATAATAAAAACGGTAATGGTTTGATAAATTAATACAAACAAAATTAGTTTTAACCAAAGTCTGAGGAAGAGACTAAGCCACCTGATAACATTAGTTGTTGTACAATTTGTAGTAGTTTCTAAAACAGTGGCTAATTATTAGTAACTGAACTGTCATAAGTATTTCATAATTGTATTAATATGCCTTTACAGCAGTTACAGTTTAAAAGCTAGTTTTAAAAGCATGAGAAGACATGGCAAATGCGCACCGTTCTCCAGAATTCTCAATGGATATTTACAAGACTTATTATGACATGACGAAGCTCTGCACAGATCACAGCTCACGGATCCAACTAATATTAGCCAGCCAGCTTACATTACCTGACAGTTGTTTTGCTGGCTAAAGCTTAGCAGTAAATGCCAGTGTACATGGCTCCCACTTCGTGAAACGATGAAAATGAGTGAATGTAAACAATATGTTGTTTAAATAAAAAACTAAAATTAACTTTGTAAATGTCCTGTGAAGTAAAAGAACTTCCACTTGTAATTTGCCACCATCGTTAAACATTTTTTAATCAGAATAAAAAATAAAATGGAAATAAATCTACACTTGAGCTTGGAAAGCTCCACTGGATCATTCTGATTTGGCTGATAACGTGACAGATGTTTTGGTGCACAGGGTTATAGTACTCACCCAGTACTTCCTGCAATTCTTATACTTCAAGAAGTATGCAGAGCACATGTCCTTATTGTAGTTATATGCATCCAGGCACTTTTGTGAACCATCGCTCTCCTGAACACAGAACCAGAAATAAAGCACATTAATAGAAGAAGCTGACGTACACAAAGTGCTTAAACACCTAAGACCTAACACCCAAGTAATATTACTACTCAAATGGAATGACTTTTTTAAACATGCCTCTCCTAGTGGACGTAATCTAACTATGCCCTTGTTTGACTGCTGCTAGTTCCTGATGTGCACTTGTTCAAACAACAGATTCAAAGCATAAACAACATGCATGCATAACAAAATTCACAAGATTCCACAGCAAGTACAACTGATGAGGAAAGGCACAGATTCAACATGAATTCATCAAGTAAAACCTAACAAAAACAATAATCGAGGAACTCATTATGTTAATTATACCATTTTGACCCTTTGTCATGACTTTTGTCACATTCAACTGGGCATCTATCATCTATCCAATCATTTTGGCAATTCTGCATGCTAAAGGTTTGATAACAGTCATTGGGAATCGCACTGCATACCATCAAGTACAGGCTACCACTACACCAATCTCACAGACTGACCTCAATGCAGGGGTTGATGTCCGCATTACGAACCTTTCGGGCATTTGATTTGTCATTCATCCTTCAGACACATCCGTCTAACCTGGAATTTCAGAGTTCAGTATTACTGCCCAAGGTCCAGTCATCTTAGTGAAACCAAATGCATACAAGGTAAATGTTTTTCACAATTTATTAGTTACCTAATTTGTTTCAGATACCAAGATTATGCAATTTAACATAATCAACGCTTACAAAAACAGGAAAACATACTGTATAAACACAGCCTTCTACTAAAGGCAATGTCACCCAATTTACTTCAGCAAAAACTATAAAAAAACAAAACTGGAAGATCATTGTTCAGGCAGTTATCAGCAGCACTGAACAGATTACTGGATTTGATCACTGTTTGATAACGTACATTAGAAGAGCAGAGCGTTTAGGTGACACTACTAAAATGGCAACATGTCATTAATTTTACTGTGTCTGTGACCCTATAGAAATAAACGTATTTTTTGATAATGCTAATCCAGGTAAACGTAGACCCAATTTCTGCATTTCATATAATGTCTCTGCATCGACAAACACATGCATGAAAAACGCTGAATACTGGTCCACATGTTGGTGCACATATTAGCCTTATATTGACGCCTTGGTGTCATACACAACAAACGTCCAACAAATATTATGACAGGCAAGATAAAGAATGTTTAACATACTCTAAATGTATGATATAATCATCTGTCTGCTGTATTTCTTTGCAAGCACACATGTCTAGAATATGAATGCATTTGTACTTTCCCCAGTGCTAACACTACACCTGCGGTTCATTCATCCTGACCTTCAGCGACTGTTTACAACAAAGTTAACACTAGAGTGAGCTAAGCTACAGCTAACAGTCAGAGAAATGAACCGACACCGAGACAACACTGGAGAAAATACATGAGGGCAAACAACCCATGGCTTTACACCCAGAACTCACGTTAATACAGACAGACAAGCTCACATACAGACAGTGTCAGACCACCACACTCTTGGGCAGCTAGGTTAGTTAGCTGCTTAGCTAAGCGTGCTAGCCGCTTTCAGGGACTCTCAGTAAGAGCAGTGAGGCACTGTGCGCTTTAGCCTTAACGGAGTCGGAGTGGCTAATAATGTAACCTACTGGCACGATCCTATTCGGGTCAGACATTCTGTATAACTCACCGAGCAGCGCGGAGCAATCCGTACAAACAGAGAGAAAGGGGAGGTCTGAACGAGAGAGTGGCTGTGCTCACATCTCTGAGTTAACCTACAGACATACAGGAGCTTTCCCCCTCATGTCAGAGAGAACGTCATACAACACACACACACGCACACACACACACACGCACACACACACACAGCACAACCCAACCCGAGTACGATACGAAAAACTCGCTGACAGGCAGAGCGGCCGACCAACAGACGGAGACTCTCCGCAAACACGCCGGTTGACTGACGCCCCTTTCGGCCACTGAGACGAGGCTCGGGGCAGCCTTTAAGCCCACCTATCTATCCGCTGTTAAACGCGGGGTGAGGTGAAGTCACTGCGATTGACAGAAGCGCCGGCGAGTCCCAAAATTTTGAATTTCAGTGGCGTTCGATCGGGGACGGTTATACGTGAGAGTGACAGGTGGCTCGGCCACTCAGGAGCCGCCGGTGGGCGTGGTGTGCGTGGCGAAGGCCGGGTTGGGGTGCACCGCAGCGCATAGCCTACACAATGGCTGCTGGAAAGAGGAGAAAGCAAACAATTTTCAGGCCCGCCGCGTCCAGCAAAAAATATGAGAAAAAAATTATTAAAAATTCGGAGAACAGTTGAAAGTCCAGAAAAACGCCCCAGAAAGGATGTTAAGGCTCCCACGGTAAGTTTGGCGGCAGTTAAGCAAACCGTTACGGCGTTCTTGAATTAAAATATCGGGGTTATTCAAATTATGAGAGTGAGGGTGAAGCTAAGGGGGAGAAAAAAAAGTTTGTGTTAATCAGCGCCCAGCTCGAGACGTGAGAGAAAAAGCAGCGGAGGGAAGAGAAATGCGCAGAAAAAGCTAAATAAGCTGTGTTATGAACTTCTTGTCGCGTCGCGCCGAATGCAAATGAACGTCAACAAACAGAGGAAGTGCTGGAGTTTTTAAAAAGTTGAGAGAGCGAAAAAAAGTTTTGCAATTGAGTCCAGTTTTAGTTTTTTTTCCTCGCTTTTTCTCTCTGTGAATATAATAAACGACGGAGCCGCGAGGACAGTTAGCCGTGACGAAGACCAGCGCGTTCAGGGCAGAAAGAGGTGATCAAACTCAGAATGAGTGCGACGCGGCCGCCGCTGCAGCTCGCAGTTTGACACATTTACGTGCACCGCCAGACGAGCACCGTAAACACGGCGGCGGCGCGTTACAGCCGAAGCGCGTTCACGGTCGGTCCCCGCGCTCGGCTGGAGTTGTTGGGCTTCGCGGCGAGGAGAGAGTGCAGAGAGGAGAGGAGAGGAGAGAGAGAGAGAGGCGCTCGGGTCCGCGCCTCGTATCGGACGTGATAACGGCGTTTTTCCCGCGGAGCGCCGTGTGAAGGGGGGAAGGGGGGCTGCTTGTCAATATCGCAAACAACCAAAATGGAGGGAGAAAGTTTAAGGGGGGACTAATTGTGAGCTAAACATGTGTCCGCCTGCTTCATAACACCTCACACACTCACACAAACACACTCACTCTCTCTCTCACTCTCGGCGTGTGTACAGGACCCGGTGAGTTACGGCGCTGAGCTCTGCGTGACCGCGATTGTGTCAAAGTTTGTGTGATTGAGGGAGGGGGGCAGCAGGAGGAGGAGGGGTTTGTTGAGAGCCTGTTGAGTGGTCGGCGGTGGTCTTCTGGCGTGTGTGGATGGAGTCTGAGTCGTGAGGGGTTTAGCATGTAGCTCTGCGATCCTGCCCTGTTGTTGTCATATGAGCGGAGTGAACTTGCTGCCCGCGCGAGCTCTGCTGGAGAGCCTCTCGCGCACCGCCGTGTGTTTTAACATGGTTTTAAACGCAAATTTTCCGCGCGAGCTGCTGGTGCGGCGTGCTGCTCCCGCGAGGGGATGAAAGGAGGAGCACGTGTGGCATGGCTGGGTGTGTGAAGTGGAGGGGGGGTGGTGGTGGTGTGGGGAGCGGTGGGGGGTTGATACCCCTCATCCTTAATGCCCCCTGAGTGTCCTTCTCTGCAGTGACCGGGTTCAAAGTGGCGGTGTGTCGGGGGGGCTGCAGCCCTCAGACGCCGCGCTGGGGGGTTTAAATCTTCTGTCGTGGTGAAAAGAAAAAGGTTTTCGCGTCTTTTCCCTCCGTTATTCCTGTTTTCCGCGCTGGTCGGTCCTGTCGGGGCTCCACGTGTCCGGTCGCCTTTAAAGCTCGCGCAGCTCCGCGGGCCGAAGGCAGCGTCTTAAAAACTTTATTCCACCGGGTTGTTTTGATCAGCCTGTTGTGTTTGTAGGAGGAGGGGGAGGTGTGGAGAGCGCCGAGCAGCTTCGTTTGAGGAAGAAAAGCGCGTTTGTGGACGTTTGGGTTGGGCAGCAATGAAACGCTGTTTTTGTTGTTTTATTTGATCGCCCTGTTTTGTGTTCTGCCCGTTATAATCTAGAAAAAAGAGTAAAGACGTGTGGTTTAGTGGAGCGCCTGCTGAAAGTGTTCCACTCCTTTCATTTTTATCCTCGTCTGCTGCGTTTTCAGTTTCAAAATAATTAAAGCTGTGGATGAGAGAAAAGGCACCTGGGCTGGTTTCACATTCAGTCATTTTCTTGCTGATAAATGTTGTTTTTGTGGTGTATAATAAAGTCACAGTTCTGTTTGTGTGAATACAAAAATGTGTAATTAGGCTTTAAATGGAGAAATGTAAGTTTATAAAGTTAAAATACATAAATTGTAAGGATGCATGTAAAAAAAATGATGTGCAAGAAATTCAGGCTCTAACTGTGATTATTTTCTGTAATTTCTAAAGTTGGGCCCTGAAAATTATTCATTCAGTTTTTAAAAACAACTTTTGTGGTGACTTTAATTTAGATTCTGTTATTAGATTATTTCTGACTAGAATAAAATAAATCTGATACATTTACAGCTCATTAAAATGATGAATGAATATGAAACATTTCTGAGAAATGATCTGAATTTTGGAGACTTCATCTTCCATAATTAATGTGAAACTAACTTAATATGCAGCACTGTTTATCTAATTCCCTCTGTTTATACAACACAACTTATTACTAGTTTATAAATTACACATCTCATGATGACCCTGAAAATAAAGATTTTCTTTGTAATTAAATTAGTGATTTTACCAAAATAATGTCGAATTTAACTGTAAATTAACAGAGTTTACACCACAGAATTGAATCCAGTGTAGATAATTCCACAAGTCCATTCTTCTCCATTACTTGCAAACATTTTACCTAAAAAAGTTGGAACATAATTTATAAGGAATAAAAATGCATTTCTTATTCTTTTTAACCTAAAATGTTTTTGTATCTGAAGTAAATGGTTATTAGGAAAAATAAAGCTGAACTGAAACTGTAGAATGTAAATGTAAAATTAAAATGCAACCTAGATTTTTTCTTTAGTTTAATGTTGCTGTCTAGTCAGTACAGTCAGGCAAACTGTGCAGGAGAACCATACAGCCAAAAGTCAGAAGGTAACTGAAGCACCATGCCATAGAAGAACCCATTTTGATTCCCTAAAGAACCTTTTAATGGATCTTTCCTTTTGGAAATGGGATGAGTTTGAAGAACGTCTTTAAAATGTATAGAAGCTCAAAATAAAGGAGAGGCTGTGTACCAATTATAGGTTTTCCTAGAACCATAAACCCAAGACTAGAACCATTCAGGAACCTTTATTTTTAAGAGTGTGGGCAATTGAGTCTCATGGTGCTGCTGAAATTGAATCAAACAGATAAAATGATGGATAGAATAGATATAGATGACTAATGAAAGTATAAAGCAGCTGGAGAGGATGAGTATGTATTGTTAGATGCAGAAATACGAAGGTTCTCTGAAGTCCATGACAGAAAAAGAACATTTAAGCAGCTCAAAATATCACTCACTGTCTTGATGGGGGTTCTCAGGCTGTCAGTTCCTTCCCTGTATTACCAAAAAAAAAAAATATATATATATTATCTTATATAAAATAAGATATATGTTGGTAAAATACTACTGGAGCATCAATAAAACCTGCAACACAGAATCTTAATAACTATGCATTTAGACAACATTAAACACTTAACATTAGTGCTAATTGCTAAAAATGTAGATTTTTATTTGTATTTTTCCTTTTTGAAAAGCAGTATTTACATAGTCTGTTTATTGAGTCATTTTGTCCCATGATCTACTGCTTAGATGTCCCAAAATTCCTTTTAGTGAATATACATGCTTGTCGTAAGTCCAGAATAACCTACTATTAATCCTTAAACAGCCTATGAATTAACAGAATGGAAGAGGGTTTGTAATTTATTACGCTGGACAGCAGTTACTGAAGGACACTTCAGGGCATGATTTCTGTGGGAAAAGGAAGAAAATGTAAAGTTCGGTCATCAGACTGCACAGCCATTGCCTTGAACTTAAGGGTGCCACATGGTATTACATTGTACCAATGGATCATGGACCGCTTAATACATAGAATATGATTAATCTCTTTCCCGTGGGGTTGTAAAAAGCTGCAGTAGGCTGTTGAAAGCTGCTTGTCTAAAAGCTGTGCATGTTTCACTGTCTGATCTCTGTAATATCACAGTCATGGTGCCTCCACAGTCTTCTGCCTGCTTATCAGATGCCCCAGGTATTTGGTCTACCTAGGCTACCCCTATATTACTGTGACTGCTGTCATTTCACAGTGTATAGCGCATGAAGAGTCAGTTGTGATCTGGTTAGGATTTTTGAATGCAGTGTACTTTATTTCTGTAGATTCCTGTATATTCCAATATGTCCTCTATTCTGTTCAAGACTCATTCTGGGTTCTGGACAAGTAGGGAAGCTTATTTATGTTTGATTATGGTTGCTTCCTAGTCTGGACTTGATGCAGGACAAAGATTGATGTTGTTAAAAAACATGTCTACTCTGAAATTGCGCAATCATATTTTCTAAAATGTAACCACTTGAGGTTTATGTTGCCGTTTTGTAGCTATTTTCATATTTTATCTATGCCGGACACCCAGAGCAGTTTTGTTGCATGTTTTGTGTGTGAATGTAACATCATCTATAAGAAAAAAAAAATAGAAATATGGCAAATTTCTAATTCAAAGTTTCTATTTATTTGCTTAGTTTAACACATTGAGAAAAAATGTTTGCACAGACCACATTTTGTTTTTGTTCCCCCAATAAGTTAAATTCATCAAATAAACAGTATTTGTGCATTAAAGTGCACAGAAATGTGTTCTCTGTAGAGGATGTTTTCACTTTTAAAATCAACAAAACGTGTCATTTGACCAGGGTTGCCCAAACTTTGGCAGACAACTGTACATCCATTTCGTGCTAACTGTGTAAAATAATTGGACAGTGTGGTCAGTCTTGGCTAGCTGTGTGTCGTGGATCATTAGGATCATTCGTCTGTGCACAAGAGAACTAACAGAAGGTCTAGGATTGATTCTATATGTGGCATTTGCATCTAAAGTTGCTGCTGTCTCTCAATATGAAGTCTCAATGTAAAGCCGGCAATCATGATTATTGCTATGAGTTAGATCAGCTATTTGGTAAAGTGGTAATGTCAACATAAGTCACAAATCATAAAGCACTAAGCCACGAGAGGCCAGGCATTACTGTTGTTTTATCACAGTTAAGGGCTGTTCTTGGGCATGAAGCGAAGAAGATCCCATTCCCCGTGGAAATAAAAATCATGGCATCAAGTGGCTCATTGCATTTGCCAACATGCATTTAAAAAAGCCTGCACAGTTCTAGGACAAGGTGTTATGGACAGATGAATTGGTAATGATCTTGGATAAAGTGGTGGGAAAAGTTTGGTAAATGAGACCATGTAATCTTTGAAACATGGTAGGATGGGAGCGTAAACCCACTCTCTCACTTCAAACTCTACCTTTATTTACCTTTGACCAGTTGGAGCAGCAGGATGACTTCTCAAGTGTACAGAAGATTCTTCAGTGCTCAAATCTGACCAAATGCCTCAAAACTCAAAAAGGTTTTAAAATGTTCTTGACTGGTCACCTGAGCTGAATCTTACTGAGTAAGCATTTCACTTAGTGAATACAAGACTGAAGGCAGAAAGTACCTGAAATAAACAGGAAGTGAAATTGGCTGCCTGGCACAAGATCAACAGGGATGATATGCAGCATCTGGTGATGTCTATGCATACATGGATGTGTGATATAGCTTGGTCAATAGAGATGTAAGACATTTTAAAAATATTTGAAATAATAACTGTTTCAGCATTTGGTTGCATTCTGTACACACTCAAGTGCCTCATCTAAACAGAGACATCTGTGAACAATTAATTCCTCATAAAGGATCTGAATACACGTGAAATATCTGTCTGAGCCCTACAGGACATGACTATTCATTCAGGGTCTGACTGGGTTCTGAGATCAGTTCTCAAATGTTTGTCAGGCTCAATTAGGGTTCAGATGTAACATTCGGGTTTCTTACAACTCGTCCATCACTTTTAAAGTATTTTAGCCTGCATTTACTCTCGCATTTCTTCTGACTTTATTGTTACTTGTTATTGGCTCTTAACACTGGCACTGGATACAAGGGAACTTTAACAAGCCCCCTCATTAGGAGTTATGGCCCTAAAGAGAGATTTGTTCCATTTAAATGCAGGTCATTAAGTTATCAAATCAAATCTTCATCTACATAACACTTTTCCTAAAAGCTGCTGTAGTTCAAAGCGCTTTACAGATTTCCAAACAACATTTGAATGAACAAAAAAGATGACTATTCTACTGTGGCATGATCTACTAATGGGACAAGAGCTGAAAGGTTGCTGGACTGGGCTGGTGTTTGGTGCTAGTAGTTTGCAAACTTCAGAACAATGAAATTGCATTAGATGGAAAAATTAAAGGAGAATTTAATTGATTTTTCTAAAGTTCTGCATAAATGAATATTTGGAAAAAATATACAAAATTACAAATATTTTTCCTTATAACACCCTGCCTCTACATCTCCACCGTGAACGGATTTAAAAAGTATCTAATGTGCCTACTACTATCTACTAAACTATTCATTTATATCCACTCTATAATTACTTCATGCAATAACTGTAATGTTGCTTTTAGAGGCTCCGATTCCTATCACCACAGCTTTGAAAAATTCTGACTTTAAGTTTCTCTAAAACAGAGCTTTTCACATCAAACAATGTGAAAATAATAATAACAATAATAATAATAATAATAATAATAATAATAATAAGTTGGGCATCATCTCCTTTTTTAATACCTTCAAACGGTTCCCAGAAATTCCGGCGGTATATGATATAGGGGGCAGGGGATTTAAGACTGCACAAAGCGTTGTTTATCAGAAAGGCAAAATCAAGCCTGTTCTTTGGTGTTTGGATCAGCAACCTAAATGGCTACCTTAATGTTAGCTTAGCGAGCAGGCTACAGACCCCAACAGTGCCACACATCACAGTACAGTTTTGATTCTGAAAATTGGTACTCTTGACAAGTTTAGATGATAAAATTGCTTGAGAGAGCAAAAGTAGAGTGACTTGTTCTATGATGTTTTGGAGAGAGCTTAGGTAGCAGGTGAATACAGAGAATGCGGTTCTGATACTAGCCTTTTGCCATGGCTAAGTTGCCATCATGTAGAGATGAAATTGTGTGGTATAAACTGTGCTGACAATATTCAAAACCTACTGATTGTAACAGGGAGTGAGGAGGCGGACGCGTATGCGGAGATAAGCAAAATTTATTAAGGGCAAATACAGGGTCATCATCGAAACATTCCAGGTTCATGTAGCCAACACTGATCGATTCGGGTACAGACATGACGAGAAACACAAACAACCAACCAAACAGTTCAGATAGAACATCCCACACAGTGCAGATAAAGACCAGCAAAGGCAAGGGGCAAACACAGGGCTTAAATACAACAGGGCTGACAGGGACAGGTGGAAACAATCAGGGGTGGAGTCAGGAAACGAGGGGGCTGGACCAAAACAAATGCACATGGGCTAAACCAAAACAGGAACACAGACAGGACTGGAAGGGGCCAATCGTGACACTGATGCACAAACAATCTCACCAAATTGTATGTTGAAAACCACAAATTAAATTAGCAGCACTATAAACTTTTTGTTTGTGTAATATTGTACATATTGTGTATATGTGGTAACATTAAAGGTGGCACCATTTAGCCATGAGAGGTTCAAAATGTTCAAACATGAGAATGTTGAAATGTTTTACTACTTTTTTAATGTTAGTTCAGTACAGACTCAGCTTAATAATGGCTCTGATTTCCCCCCATTTCTGTTCTCTACCTATAGGTAACACCAATCAGTGCGCCCTCTAAAATATAAATGTATGGAAAGTATTTATATATCCGTTCAGACCTGACACAGAACTTTGACATATAATTTACAAATACTAATTTAATTAATTAAATTACTAAGTTAATTTAAAAACAAATACTATGTTAAATATTGAAGTATACTGTATTATTGTCATACCACCTAACTGTACTCTGAATGATTGTTTACACTTTTGCCATTTAATCATGCTGAATATACATATGTATACACACATGCGCACAGACACAAGCATATCTCATGTTTCTATGAGTGTAGTCTCTTGTTTCAAACTGCAGTTCCTATTGTTAGTTTCTCTCCTGTGAGCACTGTCCAGTGTAGCCTGCTGAATTTTCTGATATTGCCACATTAGCAGTGTTTTGCTTATAAAAGATTCTTCAGACTTGGCGTACTTTGACAATAAATAAGTTCACGCTATTGTGGTAGCTAACTTTGTTTTATATCAAGAAAGCCATCAGTGGAACAGTCCATAAAAAATTGTACTTGCACAAAAGTACTACAGTAGACTATAGTCCAAGCAGCTGGGCTTCAGGGTGGAAGAAAAGATGATTTGAAGGGCAAACTAAAAACAAAACCGTTAATTGCATAAAAAACTAGTGATGTTAATAATTCATCATGTTAATTTGTCATTAAAGAATGTTGAGTTATATTCAGTCTCCAGTAGGTGGAGGCTACACTTTTTTGTCAGGCTACAGCTGGATTTGGCTTCAAAATGTGGTGTGGGTCAGGCTGGACTCCTGCAGAATGCTTTCAGGCTGTTTTGTTTAAGTTTAAAAATTCAGGCCTGATTAAAACTTTGGTTAGACCTCTGCAATGCTGGGATCGGGAGTAAGAACCAGTGTGTGATTTTGCTCTTTGACTATTATTTTCCTTCAATTTTTGGATCTTAGCCTGCATCCTCTCTTATTCCCTCAGGGCCTGGTCTCTCTGTGGTGTTGAAGATTCCGCCTCTCTTGCTCTGTCAGCATTCGGACACATTTCTCGTGTCCACCGCGTGGCCGGCCCGTGCTAAGCTGCCATGGCCACGGTCTCCCCTGATGATGACTGCCCCAACCCGGCAGAGCGCGACCGAGTGAGGAAGAGGAGGCCAGAGGGCAAAGGGAGGAAGAACTTCCTGTGTCAGCTGTGTGAGAAGGCCTTTAACAGTGTGGAGAAACTGAAGGTGCATTCTTATTCACACACGGGCGAGAGGCCGTACCGCTGCACGCACACCGACTGCACCAAGGCCTTTGTCTCCAAGTACAAACTGCTACGGTGGGTCTCAAACATTTTTCTCAGTCTCATTTTGGCCAACAAAAGCACAACAAACAAACATAATGAAACAATGTGTGCTCTCTTACACTAAAGGACAGGCAAGCATTAAAACAAGATAAAGACCTGCTCCTTTATCCTTGGGGAACCCCAGCAGAAGTGAGGGGGCACATTTTCACAACTTTATGACCTTGTGCAATATTGTCACAACTCCAAAAATACCCAAGCTAAGCAGGGATAAGTAAATAGGATCAGATAAAAATATCTTCTAAAGAATCAGGATGGTTGACATGAAAGTCCAACATACTCCAAAATACTGTATGTGAATTCATTCAAGTTCAAACTGACTGACCAGCTTTATCCAGTAGAGTCATGGTCACAAAGTTTCAGCCTTGGACACTCTATTTACGTATTTTAGAATCTATTCTGGCCACAACTGTAGGGATTTTGTCAGGTGCTTTCTGACTGACTATCCACACTTCAGTGTGTATACAGTAGGCTGTATCTGTCCAATGAGAAACACCCAATTACAAGAACTGTGACCGAGACTTTCGGAGCAAGGACTGGACTGAAAAAAATACTGTGTGGCAATCGCAGCATTACATCTGAAAGTTGAGTTTTTTTGGAGGCATTAAGTAGCTTTAAAGTGAGTCATGCTTGTGAGTTTGTTTCTTGAGGGTTTTTGTTGCAGTCCTGTTTTAAAAAACTGCCCACCCATACTTGTCATGCTGAACTAGTGGCCTGTGGCTGGTTATATTAAGTGATCCCCAAATGGCCTTTCCTGTCATGGTACTGGTTAAGTGGCAAGATGTATCAGACTTTCTGATGATATGCACATTGCTTATGAATGAAATAAATACTTCAGTCACTTACATGAACAATGTAATGCCATATCAAGTTGGACTTTCTGCGGTGTCCTATATGGAAGGAACCAAGCCACTACCCAAAAAGGGGGAGCATAATGAAGTCCTCTGTGGCATATTTAATGAGGGAAAAAAATACAGGAGCTACACAGAAAAAATTGTTTCTCTGTATTTTCACATTTATCCTAGGCCTGGTGATGGTAAACCGAGGTGCAGTGACAGCACTTGTTTACAACAGCTTTATGGTTAGAACATGACAAACACTAGCCAAACAGAGCCAAACATTACGCAAATCTGTCCATGACAGATGGGAGAAAATTTCCCAGGTTAGCTGTTTTTACCAGATGGTTAAAACAGCACTCACACACACAGCATGGCCCCCATTTTTGTAAGATATATAATTCATAAAGATAACAGATTATTTATAGCTGTCTGGTAACCAACGCTAGGCTATGTGGTTATAGGTGCTAAACTCAACAACATCAGCTTAGTGTGAGCCGTAAACATTAGCTGGTTCGGGACATCAATGATGGATCACTCCGCCTTACTCGCATAACTCCTACCACATCTATGTCAGAGCATATCACAATAGTTTGAACATGAGTGAGAAGACGCTGCTTCATGCTAGCCAGCTGCTAAAAACAGCTAGCCTTCAAAGATAGTGTTCTTCCACTCTCCCATTTCCCACATAGAGCATCCTCAGTTTACTCTTGTTTAAATCAGTGCTATAACTAGCACGAACCAACTTTCACTTTTGCTGCTTGGGAATACACTAAAATGACTATTTGAGCACTGTACCACAGAGACCACTTCGGCTGTATTTATGTGGAGCAGGTGTGATTTAATGCTGCTAAAGTTTGTTAGCATGTTGGGATAGACGCGAGTTCGCTCTGGGCCAGTACAGTTAAATACCGCTTATCTTGTCACTCAGACTTGCTCACAGAAGAACAGACTGCCAATCGCTCCACTCAAACAGAAAAGGTATTTACCTCTGGCAACCCATTTTAGTCCCCATTCCCTTCCTTGTTGAATCATGTTGAAAAACTCAGAAGTGCACCCTCTCATGGCAAGAGTAGTATCATTCTTCTTGCAGTGGAAAATGCCACAAGGGCTGTAGCTAGAATGAGAATGGTCTATTATATCAAACATTTATCAAAAATTTATACTGAGGAAAGTTATATCACAACAATTATTGTTATATCGCCCAACCCTACACTGATACCACATTTATTGTACCTAGTATAGATAAAATTGTACTATGAATGCAGCTGGTTAAATGTGCTCGGAGCAGCAGACTTAACATGCCCGTACAAAAAGCTGCTTATGTTAATGTATACATTTGAGGCCACAGCATCAAGTTTCACACAGGTAAAAAAGTAACATCTCAGCTCTCGTAGATCAGGCAAAACTGGCCTTTTCAAATAGCCTTAGGCGAAATAGCTTTGAAGAAGTAAGTATTAGACATGGTGACCAAAAAGACTGTGCTTGTGTACAGTTTTGAACTTTCTTACTAGATTAATTACAGTATTGTGGCCAAATCAATGACAACATACCACAATGTTCTTTAACCTGACAATGATTAAGCTCACATGATATGTGCTTTAACCTGTATCTGCTTCAGTGAAATGACCAAAATTTCTGGACAAAAGGGTTAAGGAAATACCCCTCCTCCTCCCAGCCTGGTTTAACCGTTTACCACAATTACTTTCCACACGCTTACCCGTATAAGAGGACTCTGGCACATATTCAGTATGTTTCCTACAATCCCCAACGCAGCCCTATTATTTGTCATTATACCTGCACTCTTGCTTGTTTCTACAGGCACATGGCCACACACTCACCAGAGAAGACCCATAAGTGCAGCTACTGTGAGAAAATGTTCCATCGCAAAGACCACCTGAAGAACCACCTTCACACGCACGACCCCAACAAAGAGGCCTTCAGCTGCACGGAGTGCGGAAAGAGCTACAACACCAAGCTGGGATTCCGCAGGCACCAGGCTCTGCACGCCGCTCACCGTGGAGATCTCACCTGTCAGGTCTGTCTGCAGCCGTATCCTAGCACCCCACTGCTGCTGGAGCACCTACGCGGCCATGCTGGCAAAAGTGCTGCCGGAGCCAAGGAGAAACGGCACCAGTGCGAGCACTGCGAGCGTCGCTTCTACACCCGCAAGGATGTGCGGCGTCACCTAGTGGTGCACACAGGCCGCAAGGACTTTCTGTGCCAGTACTGCGCCCAACGCTTCGGCCGCAAGGACCACCTGACCCGCCACGTGAAGAAGAGCCACGCCCACGAGCTGCTGCGGGTGAAGGCAGAGCCAGTGGAGCTGATGGAGCCGCACCAGTCTCCTACGTCTGGGTCCCTCGCGTTACGCTATCCGCTAGGTCACACTTCCTATTCTCCGCCACCCCCTTTGAGAGCTGAGCTTGAAAGCTATCTCTTAGAGCTGCAGGCGGAGGAGACGCCCAAGCTGAATGCTGCTGCTGCTGCCACGTCTGCTGGAGAAACTACGCCATCTTTGGACTTCCTGTCTCCCTTGTTCAATTTCTTGCCCTATGGTCAAGGGGCAGGGCCTGCCTTGGGGGTCTCTTACAGCCAGGAGGAGGGGCTGCCTGTGATAACACCTTCTCAAGACCCGGCTGACCCTCTAAGCTCGCTTCATATGCTCCCACACCCACCCACGCTTACACAAACGCATGGGCTCACTGCTAATTACACGCACTCACAAACCCTGAATACAACCACCACCCTGCCTCGCTTCCACCAGGCCTTCCAGTGACCCAAATATATATGTACACTTGTACTTAGCTATCTTAGCACTTACTCAAAAGCATACCTACACTTTACCGTCAACTTGGCACTTAATTCTAAAGAAGAAAAACACAAGGCAACACTCGTTTCTCAAGCCAGTAACACATTTTAAAACGTGCCTTTGAGAACATATCACGTACTTGTTTATATCTACTTCAGTCTATATCTGGAGACGTTTTAGCAATAGAGGATGTTGAACATCATCTGATAACTGTCATTCAAAATGAAATAATCACTTTGTCATAAAAAAGCATGTCTGCAAAGCAGAGCTCAGTTTGCAGTGAAGTTTTGCTCTCAGACGCTGAGATCATGTAGCTTTCAAAACCCTCCCATTTAGCACTTTGAACTTCAAGTGATGAAGTTCCATGAAAGCTAAAAAAAATTGAGATTTTTTTTTGTTGTTGTTTGTTGGCCCATAAGCTGTTGGGTACTGAAATGCCAGCATTTGAGTGACAGTGTCAGAACTCTACACAGCCAAAGGCAACCAAACCCCTCAGAGCCAGAGTGAGGAAGGCTCATCTCGTTTTGCTTTTAGTTTTTACTTTATTTTTATTATTTTTTCTTGTTGTTGATGGCCATTTGCCTTCATGCTGCTGCTCATTTTAAGGGCCTGAAAGTATCAGTGCAGATCTGCTTCACAATACAAAGCAATAAAGGGAAACATGGACAGACTTTCTATTTACAAAGACTCTCAAACGTACACACCAACATTAAGCACTCTTCTCCGTCTCTTTGTCTGTCATTTCCGTCTTCATTTTCCTTCTCTTTGCTCTTCAGATACCAACACAACTCGCAACCTCATCCACCAGAATGCTGTCCATTGCACTGATTCAAGTCAAAAACAAAACAAACGCATTAAGTTCAATCTGTGCATACACAGAACTCTTACGGACAAATGCAGTTCTACAAATATTTCTACAGTTGCCATTTACACAGGCTGTAGAAGCCCATCTACGAATGAAACAGTCCTTTTTATTTCCACAAAACTCCCAGCCAAACCTCTAGGAACAGATTTTGTTTGTGTTTGTGTGCGCGTGTGAATTTTTGTGAGGTCATGTTTTAGGTGACTATAGACGATCGAGATTATAGATGATGCGTGTTGAGTAAATGGTTCATGTTGAATTTACGTTGGGAGCTGAAGGTTGTTGGGTGCTGGAAAGCCTCCATGTTGGGCATATTTTTCATAATAGCACTTTCTACAAAAATCGGATGCCTTTGTTTTGTCCTGTTATTTTTTTTGTGTGTGTGTTAAACCCTTTATCATGAACGGTTTAGATGTCATATATAGCTCTTTATCAGATTGTTAGCATGTATATATGAAATGCTACGTGTAATATTTTTACAGGTACACTTCAGACAGTGTTTTAACTTTGTACATTTCTCCTGTTATTTTGCTTTATTGCACAAAATGTCTGTGTCTCTCACTGAGACTTTACCTTTCATGACAAAAAACAAAGGCTTGTTCCACCCATACTTCTTCAAAGCACTTCCTTATTTGTTTGTTTTTTTTTCTTTCTATTGGATTCTAAAATGGTTTGTATAAATCTACTCATGAATCTAAAGCAGTTTGTAAATACTTCAGTATTGATGAAAGTGTACAGAACTGGGAAGACCAGAATGCCTCAAAACTTCAAGGTGTAAAACAGTGATGTCATTGATGCTGCTGAGTGAATGACTCTGATTACATGGAGAATCTGATCTGAATTGCTCTGTTCCAGGGCGTTTTCACTGGGAGACACAGACCTTTAGCAATTCAACTATTCAGTTACAGTGGTACCATCATTCTGCGTGTGCGTATGGTGTATGTGAGGGTAACACAATCTCTCTGTTTGGATAATGCTGCTAATGGACAAAGTATAGCCCTTGATGGCGCAACAGAACTTCTCTCCTCTAGTTGTTGTTTTTTTTTTTTTCCTTTTCTTTTCAAATCCAAGACTGTGTGCTACGGAGGGAGCAGGAGTGTCCGTCTGCGTTGTATTGGGACATGTTGGGAAGAAGGCGAAGCCTTTATTCACAAACCTGTTTGGGAGCTGGACGTTGCCATAGTAACGTTCACAGGGTCCGAGCAGAACTGACCTCTTAATCTCGCAACCTGTTGAAGAAGAGAAGGAGAGAGTGTTTAGTTCAAGAGACAGCATTCCAGCCATAATGGTGTTTTACATTGTGTCCTTTTATGTCCTTATTGTTTTTAATCGCATTTCTGTAATGCCATCCTGTGATAGTGGCTATTGCTAATCATGTATATGTTACTTTAATGTACTTTTACAAACTACTGTTGTATGTGTATAGCCCAAGACAGAATGATTCATATATCTCTATATGTGCGTGTGTGCGTGCGTGTGTGTGTGCGCGCATGTATTTGTAATGAGAACTTGCTGCTGCAGCCTGCATTTCCTTTCGTCTCCTCCAGATGACATCATCCAAAGAGAAAGTTATTTATTGGCTGGCTGGGTGAGCCAGGTGTGTGTCGTAGAAGGTGAACGGCTGGCTGTTAGCTTGTGTGTCTGAGAGAGCGAGAGAGCAGGAGAGAGAGAGAGAGAGAGAGAGAGAAAGAGATTGTGTGTCTGTGTGCATTCAGACGACCTTTGCTGCTATGTGAGGAGAGGAGAGATTCGGTCCAGTGTTAATACTGTCCACAGTACTGAGCTCAATAAACATACCAGAAGGACTCACTTTACTAGGCTTTTTTCCGTCTATATTTGTAACAGATCCATGTGAGCAGTCATCTTAAATAAGGGTCAGTTTTTCTGGCCAACATTGCAATTTAAACACGAATACTGCCTACAAATTAACCCCTTAAATCTCAAGGGTCTGTAGGCTGGGCTCTCATTTCAGTTTCAATGGCTTGTAGGAAGTTGTAAAAATTAAGATAAAATATTTGATGATAAACAGCTGTGGATGATTCTACAATAACTTACAAAACTGCAGCACTGAGAAGGAATTAAAATAATAAACTTAATTTAAAAAAAATAATCCAATGAATCTATAGATTGCCTCTTATATAAAATGCTGTGATCAAATCACACTGATCAAAGATCCATTTACAATAATTATGCTACAAGAAATTACTATAAATCAATTAAATTGGTTTTAATTTTTTATTTTTTACATCATAATTTCTTGTTCCCAAAATGCTTTAAATTGAGAATAAAACATTGGTTTACATTGTAGTATATAGTTTTATATTATATTAGTCTACACTGTATAACATGACAAGTGAGTGCAAACTATTGAAAGGTAAAGTACATGCTTCTATACATTTTACTGATTTTTTAAGTTAAACAAGTTAAACAGCTTTCTTTCTACAATTTCTATTTATTTGGCATGTTTGATGTATTGTAAAAAATAAGACATAAAATATTAAATGTGCCATACATTTTCAAGGCAGGCCACATTCCGTTTTATTTTTTAGCAAATAAACAGTAATTGTGCATTAGTAACGTGCAGACGAGTGTTCTCTCTAGAGGATGTGTCATTTTCAGAAAAATAAACATGACGGGTGCATCCCTGAAGTATACACAAAGATTCAAAATCACTGACTAATATTTTTTACTTTATATACAATAATAACTATAGTTGTGATAAAATATTATTGCAAATATTATAAACAAAACATCAGAAGATATTTTATGTTTTATCCAATATTTAAAAAGTAATTGACAGACTGATAAAGAACATACTGAATTAATCTATTTATAAACTTTTCCTCCCAAATGTTGCCACTCTGGATATTTAATTACACTGCTGACAGTTTTCTCAGTCATTTCAGAATCTTCCACAGCCCTGATCACAAATATAACATTTCTAAATTGTTTTTTCCTCGCAGTTTTGTACACAAGTCTGTGAAGCTACACAGTGTATTAGAATCATTTTATGCATTTATACTACTATGCAAGTCACCTCAGCAAATTGTTTAAAACTATTTATCTGGACAATAACTTTGTATTTGTACAAATATTATACACTACACTATGTACTGTATAACACTATACAGGATTTGAAGAAATGCAAACAAATTGTAATGCAGTAAAGATAAATAAATTCTCATTTTAAAAAGATATTAATATATTTTACATTAAAAAAATAATTCTTTTAAAACTTTTTCAATTCTGAAATGAAATGGTTTTCTTCAAAAATAAGGCAATATTGTTGATCCAATAATTTACTAAAATCTAAGCTTTAGCTGCTATCAGCTCAACTCTAACATTCACTGAACTTCCTTTGCTACTGTTGATGCAACTTTTATTGGTTTAACTTATTAAACTTGAACGTGGTCCATGTAGAGCCCAGTTAGTTAAGACCACATTGAGCAATAGGCAGTATGTAAACATGCTCTTCCAACCAACAATAATAACACAGAGATTAACACAAATGCAGAACGTAAACACACACCCAAAGCAAGACTGGCTACAGGAGGAAAGACAATATAGAGCTGGCATGAAAAAACAAGGGAAAATCTTTGATTTTCTTTATCTTTGAAAACAAGAAATCATCATAGAAGTTACCCTGACTCTAAAGAATATAATTACAGTTATATAATTTAATAATTTTGGATATATATCATTTAAGTATAATAAATGTATTTGGCTAAGTGTCTCATCACACATGTGGAAATGCAATAAGGCTTGGAAAAACAATTTAACAATTTTCCTTCATTTGACTTGATTGACTGATTTGGCTGATTTAACTTGATTTGCAAAATTTAATGATTTGGATAATTATGCTCTTTCATTGCTTCATTAAGAACATTAAAAAAAACAGGCCAATTCAATTACACCAACTTGATTTTTTTTTCTTAACAAACATGAGTCAGTTCTGTTTTTTGAGCATAGAAGTACAAAAGGTTTGGTTCTAGATTTTGATGCCCCTAGTTATCGTATGGATTTGTTCAACTTCATCACTATTACTCCTTGTTTAGTTTAATGAAGCAGTGATTAGATACACCACGATAATTACTAGTAATTCTGGGCATTTTCAAGGAAATGGTTGAAGTAACACACTGACAAATATAAAATCACTTTTTATTGTATTAATATTAGATTATTATTATTAATAACAATAATAATAATAATATTATTATTATTATATTTTTTCTATGCTTATTGCTCACTGATAAATATTTTTTTTCTTTAAATATAATTTTCTCTGTTGCCTAATTACTTTATCTGCAACCAGTTTGGTTTTAAATTACTGAAAACATTAATTCAACCTTTCAGATGGTGCTGTATCATTACCAAGTACAGTCAGGGCTGGGATGTAACGGAATACAAGTAGCAGGGATATGTATTCAGAATACAGAAGAATCTGTACTCAGTCCAAGTTATATTTTCTATTCAGAATACAGAAGATACCTTTAAAACGAGAGTACTTTGAGAATATTTACCTGTTTAATATATTATACTGTTTAACTATTTTAAAGTCAGCACACAGCATGAAAATCCTTACTCTAAAGAAGAACTCAACAAAAAACAACTTCAAACACTAAAGATCCTGCTAAAGCCTGAGTGGACTGACTGACAGTTACTCCTCTGAGTTTTAACAAACTCCTTCTAGGGACGACTGAACAGTACAGTCTCCTCAGCTGTGGACACATTCACAAATGATAAACTCACCTCAGCTTTGTTGCTGTACTGAACTTGTGCACGTGTTACTTGTGTGTTATTAACTAAAAATCACACTGCTACTCACTTTACAGTCAAATCAGCAAAAATGTGTTATTGGCATATGGCGAATTGCTGTCTCAGGTCATGAAAGGACAGTGGGACTGTGGGAGCAGGAGTCGACTGAAGCAGGTGATGAGAGACAAAAATCATATTGAGAATTTTGTATTCGTTTTTGAATGAATGATTGAACGTTTCCTGAGCCATATTAATCAATTACATGAAGAAAACTGCCTAACAGTAACAATGAGGAACAATGTGAATAAAATAAAACATACAGCAGAGTCACCCCCCCCCCGTACTCTAATGTATGTATTACTTTTTTGTGTACTGTAATGGAACATGTTACTGAATACATTTAGCACAGTGTATTCAGAATTCAGCCATCACTACTTTTTCCAAAGCCTCTTCTAAATGCTGTAAATGTTACTAAGAAAGGACAGGAGCAGAACAGCTGTGCCACATTTAAACAAGCTTTGAAAAATATGAGCCGTCATTTTTAATTCAACCTCTGCAAAAATAAACATAAGAAGGATAATAAAATGGGTAAAAATAATTAATAAAAAAGTATAAAGAGCTTTGTTACTATGCAGTTTTAAGTAGTTACTAAACATAGTGTACATGTTAACAGGGTCTCTATAAATGATGCAGTTCTTCAGTGTCCCAGAAATACTAATAACACTCACTATGTACTCAGAAAAGCACTAAAGAGGTCTTTTTATTTCGTATGGAATGGAATAAGCAAAAGTGGGAGACTATTTTGGAGGGTTGGCCAGAAGTTCCTTCTTTATATTCATCAGGTAACATTACGACAGAAAGTTTAAAGATTAAAACCCAATCTGGTTTGTTTTATTTGGTCTTTGACTGATTCTAAGACACAAATTAAAGTGGGTGTTCAAAACCTATTCAAAATCCACATAAGTAAAACTTGTGCCTCGTTCAGTTGGTTCAGGTGCTATAGAGAAATGGAATGATACAGTTCAGTGCTTATTCACTCTTTACATCAGGCAGTGAGAAATGAAAAGCACGGGGAAATAACTGAACACTTTTATTGCACGCCTCTTCTCAAAAATGTTTTGCTGTTTAGAATAAAATATAATATTAGAGCAACAGCAGTGGAAAAGATTTTTTTCCTTAACTTTTATTTATTTAATTTGCAAGCTTTCTATTCAACTGAAACCAATTCATGAAAGGTGAAAATCGAATAATTTATTATCTATCTGAGATTGACTTCAAGTTTACAAACTAACACGCTAGGGAGTAAAAATGACATGGAGTGGAAAACTATATAAAAATGAACAAAAAATAAACAGAAAATAAAACAGGAATAGAGTTCCTATATTGAGAATTAGCAGAATAAATGGTCAATGAACTGTCTGCAGTTTTCTATAATTTACATAATACTGGGCAGTGTAACCACTGTGTGATATAAAATGATGTACATGACATCATTAAGTCAAATGAATCTAAAGTGTTTTCAGATTTGATGAAGTCTACGGCTTTGAAATTACAACACCGCCTCATTTTCACACTGCAGTTATGTGCCCAGATCCTCATACTGGAGGACAAAAATAAAAGTCCACTCAAGCACAATACATTTAGCATTCGTCTATGCAGAATAATTACACTGTACATGCTTCATCTTTTCCCACCATCTTCCTATCCGATCCTCTACTAGGCTGTTTTAGCTGTTGGGTTGTGCTGAAGGACTCACGTCAGCTGCTTTTTTATCAAGTCTATCTTATTCATTATGCCTTTTGTTGGATATGATAGGGAATTGACCTGAACAGCATAAAGTACTCTACTTCTCTCTATAAGACTTTCCAGTCTTGCTACTGTTGGTAACTGCAGAGCCTTTCTTACTGTTGCTGATTAGAGATGAAGAGCCTTTAGCTGATGAGAGATCTGAGGGGACAAAATGCTTTCGAACAGTGCTGAAACCACTGACCAATGGCTGGGAGTAATACTAAGTCTACTGTGTGGACAGTTCTGGTCATTGCTGGTAGTACAATATTACAGAAGGCCTATAAAATAGTACACAAAATACAGAGGTGGGCGATATGACAAAAATATAACATTTTGATACTTCAAGAAATTTTCACAATTCACGACACTTATTGCCTCAGACATTTGACTAGTTGGGACTTAGAAAAAAAAGGGCAAGTAGTGCTACATTTAAAAATACTATTAAAAACTGTGAACACTTCTTCTTTAACTGTAAGTTAAAGTGTAACACTAAGTGTTTGTATCGAGTTAAATGGGGCTAATGTTGCTCCACTTATAGTGAATCTTGTAGCTGGTCTGTTTTCTACAAGTGCTAATGATTCTGTACTGCACTGACACATGATTTATCAGGATAATGATACATGGTGTCATCTTGCTCAGCCCTAACAAAACACTATATAATGTCTTGCTATGCCTGATTCTGATTTTCCCAATGGTTCAAAAAAGATGAGATCTTATGCTTATGTAGGCTGAGCAGTCAAACCTTCAAAAATTCAAAAATGTTTTTGTCCATTTGTTCACTTTTTGTGGTTGATTAAAGACGCCAAAGAGCAAAATCACTCTTTCACTTTCCTAGTTGCTTCCTATGCTCAGAAAATGTGCGGTATGTAAAGTGAAAATCACTGGGCTAGCTGTGCACTAACACTAGCCCCCAACTCCAGCCAGGGTTCACTGGTATTCATCATGTGTACACTGGAAAGTCTCCACACACAAAGCCAACATTAGCTCCAAAATAAACAATAACACACGGCCTGAAATGTAAACGGCCGCGCTCTGTACCTTCACGTTACTACTTATATGTAGGTTAAACAAGACAAAATGAACTACACGACCATAATGATGATATTAGTTTAATCGCTCGACAATACTTACATTGTTGTCCCGACCGCTACTCAGCAGCTGGAGTTGAAGGAGGCCGCGCCAAGCTCAGTCTGCGCTAACGTTAGCTGTAGCAGCCCTCCCAACGGCCCGTGTAGTCCTTTACAAACTAATTTCATGAAACCGTACATGTTAATGCTGCTCGGGTGAATCAATATATGTGCGAATGAAATAAATATATCAGGTAATGAGGTACAGTTCTGCCCACTAAACGTAAGAAAACACATTCATGGCTCAGCTCTGCTAACCAAAACATCTAAGCTAGCACAGGCCGGAGCCGAGCCGAGCCGAGCCGCGGCGTCGGGAGCCTCCCTGTAGCGCTGCTCCAGAGCTGAGCGGTGGTAACGATAAAAGCTGTAAAGGGCCCTACACAGGTGGGGTCAGTGGATGGACCCACACAAATAACAGCTTTCACACCGTGTAGTCAGTTAAAACATGAATAAAACAACGCTAGCTAGCTGGGAAAACAACCGTTTGTAGGTAGCTAGGTTACCTTTGTATACACGTCTTTTACACAAACGGTCAGCACTGCGCAGCCAAACCTCCAGCCGGGGGCCGCTGGGGGACTGGAGACGCCGCAGTGAGTTAGTCAAGGTCTGCTTTTATATCGGTTCACTATTAAATAATTAATTCCAGTGAACGTTTTGCAGTTCGTACGCACGTTTTCTCTTATTCGTTTTCAAGATTTCTTAAATCGTCCCCTCGTTTTCTTTTAATCGTGAGCACGTTTTCTTTACTACTTTACGTTTTTGTTTATTCGTGATCACGATTTTCTAATTCGTTCTCTCGTTTTCTGGTAGCCGGGTCATGTTTTATTTTTAACTGAACGCACGTTGTTCGTGTTTTGATAACAGTTCCCTGAGACTGTCTGACGGGTTCTGATGAGATGATGAACAGACACGATCATCAGGTCCGGGTTTGATTTTGGGGGGTTTAAGGAAACTGCATCTCCTCTTCACAGCAAACGGCCCACGGTATTCCTGCTCCTGGTCAAATGGCGGTGTTAGGGACCATCACACAATTACAGTAAGAAATGATCAGCGTTTCAACAGCCTCACATTAACATATCTACATCTAATCCATAAGAGCTATTAAACTCTCTTGTCGTTTGACCTCATCCTACAGGAACGTTTCTGTGTGTGTTTAGTTTGAGTTGGCTGAAACGTCGACGCTGATCATTTCTTCCTGTCATTGTGTGATGATCTCTAACCCCGCAGTTTGTCCCGGCTGCGTCGGTATCTGTGAACACGATCATTAGAAAGCGCGGTTTAGTGAAGATTGTAGTTTGTTGTCTTCCTTCATTTCAGCACCAAACTGCAGCTGCACTGATGAATCTGAGGGCGTTTGTTGTGAAGAGGAGCTGCGGTTTCCTCATAGCGCCCCAAACCAGAATCAGACCTGATGAGCATCTCTCTCCATCACTTCATCCATATAACACGTCAAAACCCGTCAGACGGTGCCAGGGAGCTGTTAGTTATTCTGCACAGGACAAATAACACGACCTGCATCTACTACACTGATTTTGCGCACGAATAAAATAAACAAACAACGTGCGTTAAAAATTAAACATGACAGCTATTAAAAGAAAACGAGAGAACGAATTAGAAAATCGTGATCACGGATAATCAAAAACGTACCCACGAAGTAAAGAAAACGTGCTCACGTTTAAAGGAAAACGTGGGGACGATTTTAAAAATCGTGACCACGAATAAAAGAAAACGTGAGTACGAACTGCAAAACGTTCTCTCGAATTATTTTTTTAACCTCCGTCCCCTCCGGGGCTCCGTAGTTCACGATAAATTGTGGCATATTTGTTTTACACGAAATGTCCGTGAACAGCGGCTTCGGGGAAATGGCTCGCTTTATAGGGAGCAGGGCGCAGGCATCATTACCTCCAAATGGAACGTGCCGTAGAGACGCTGAAGCTTCGCGTCCCCACGTGATGCTTTCTGCTCCCGCCTTATCCTCTTTGATTTTATTGGTGGAGCGCCGCAGGACCCGGATGGTGGTATATAAGCGAGCGAGCAGGCCGCTACTCTTCCTTTTCCTGAAGACCACACGACACGGCGTGTCTGCGCTTCCTGACTCACCGCTGTTCGCCTCATAAACACGAATAAGTCGGTCGGGAATACAGTCATGGTGGGTCCCCCGCTCTCCTGGCTCCCCGTGAAGTGCCGCGGTGGTCTGTGTTGATCTGCCGGAGCGCAGGGAAGACACGTGTGGTACCAGGTGGCTAGCTGGCTAGCAGAGCGTCCACTCGGTGGTCCCACTAGCGGGGCTGCATTTGTGTTTTTAGCGCCTGTTAAAGTTTTGTGTAGGCATCAGCTTTCTAGTTAGTTTTTCTTGTAATGCAGCGCGACTTAACTTTGGAAATATAAAGTTGTTTTAAGTTGCTTTGTTAGCCAGTTAGCTAACCCAACTAGCTGCTGAGCCCTGCGCCAGTGACCCGGCTAGCTAACCTACAGCACGACTCACATGGTTAAACACATCAAGCTAGACTTCACAGGATATCGGCACAGTTTAGTCTGTGTTTTTGTGCACAGCTGTCTGGTTTTACAGCATGTTGAGCTGTTCAGACTGGCTCAGGTTTAGGTGAACTCTTCTGTGGTGTAACGGCGCATAGTGGCCGAGGGGTCCTCTAAAGAGTGGTCCCTTTATTCAAGTGTGACGTTAATGTTCAGAACTAGGACTTTAATTTTGAAAGGTGAACTGCACCTTAAGGTTCTGACTGCGTAGTCTGTGTAGCTAGTCTTTCATGTTCGGGAAGTCTGAGCAGTCCTTTGTTTTTCTTCTAGTTGCTGGTTCTCACACCTGTAGCTGCAGTTCTGATCCAAGTGCTGAAGCTATGGATGGCTTTGAAAGTGTAGCGAACACTAGCTTGGTTCTAAGGCAGTATGTACTCAAGAATGAGTCTTAATTTGTCTCCTGGAAACTGATCCCCTTTCTTCTTCCAAATTTACAGGCATTCAAAGACAGTGGCAAAGCTCCTGTTGAGCCTGAAGTGGCCATTCACCGCATCCGGATCACCCTCACCAGCCGCAATGTCAAGTCACTTGAGAAAGGTCAGTGCATGTGTCCAGATCGGTCTGTACTTTTTAACAAAAGCCTCAGGCTGTGAGGATGAAGATTTGAAGAATGATTGTCTGTGAATTATTTCATACGCTATTCTGAGCCTTTGTACACGTCTGTCAGATGTTGCTGTACACTTTTTTGTTTTGCTCATGAGAACCTTTTACAACTTTGCAGTGTGTGCTGATCTGATCCGTGGTGCTAAGGAGAAGAGCCTTAAGGTGAAGGGGCCTGTGCGCATGCCCACCAAGGTAAACGTGCCAGTCGGCTTGCTTTCCAGAATCTATTTGTGTTGTCAAGGTACATGTATGTGCTTCCTAGATCCAACTCACTGTCCAGAGTTGGCAGTTTCATGCGACTACTCACTGTTCGTTGCATCACATACAGCTACAGTATAGGTGCGCTTTGTTGCTTATTTACAGATTGTAGCCCGTCTGTTGCTGCAGTTTGTCAGGCCCCTCTGTACTGTTCAGAAATGGATGTCAACCATATCAAGTGGTGGTCCTTTCTCAGCATGACTGAGACCAACCAAAAATATCCAGTGGGATAGGCAGGTGATCTGAGATTAGAAAGTAGTTGCTAATGGACTACGTTTAGGAAATGGCTGAGTTTAGAGGTAGGATGGGATACTTCTGTGTGTAGTTCAAGCTGCAGCAGGTCTGTGTGGTTTGTGGCCATGTACAAGTAGTTGGGCTGAGGGAGGTTTTTAGTGAAGTCAGATGTGCCCTGTTCTAATCCTGTCTTGTTTTTCTCTCAGACCTTGCGCATCACCACCCGCAAGACCCCTTGTGGAGAGGGTTCCAAGACCTGGGACAGGTTCCAGATGAGGATCCATAAGCGCCTCATTGACCTTCACAGCCCATCAGAGATCGTCAAGCAGATCACCAGCATCAGCATCGAGCCTGGTGTTGAGGTGGAGGTTACCATCGCAGATGCATAAACTGCTTTGAGTTGTCAGATTGAGCTGCTGTGGTGATGACAGCAGAATAAAGAGAGAAATTGGATTTGATGTGTACTGTTTTTCCTCCTTCCTCACCACCACTTCCTCACGTCAAAATGGGGTGCTGCTTTCAGTGCACATCACTGGAGTTGCATATGGAAAGAAATAGAAATGTGGCTCTGAGCTCCTTAACAGGTGTTGTGATGGTGCAGTGATTCTCAGGGCTTATAACAGGGTTGGTGAATCAAATGACTCGTCTAGTGTAGTATTAAGGTAGGGGGTGTAGCTGTTTTTCCATTTGTATTATGGATTTTGCTAAACATTCAAGGCTCTTCCTAATCCATATCTGAGTGAACTGCGGATACCTTTCTGTAGTGAGGAGGATATATTGGACTTTTTTTATATATAAAAATGGCCAGTTTTCAAAACATTACCTCAATATAGGAAGGTGGGGGGCTAAAGTTTGGCAAATCAGTGTTAATGTAACTAGTAGTATTGACACTTTTATATAACCGGTTCTAAAATGTTCCTGTATCGAAAACTTGTCTAAATATTGGAAATCTCCAACAGGCGTCCATTGCTTTAAAAATTAAGGCATTAAATCAGATTCAGGCTGAAATCCTCTTTACATAACTGTAAAATTACCAAATTTTTTCCAAAAAAAATCTTAATGGTTAATGAATAGCAGGTATGCATACGTGTGTAAAACAGGTAAATAATGCTACGAAATGGTCACTGATAAAAACCGTAGAGTTTAAAGCGCGCGCACACATTTTCTAGCCTCTTCTCCTTCTGGGTCGCGGGGTGGGGGAGGGGTGTTGGAGCCTATCCCAGAAGGCAGGATACACCCAGGACAGGTCGTCAGTCCATCGCAGGACAGACAGACACAATCTCACACTCACGAGGGGCAATGCAGCAGGTCCAATTGCCCTGACCGCATGTCTTTGGACTGTGGGAGGAGACCCACACTGACACGGGGAGGACCCCCGTCAGTTTAAAGCATAAATGATCCAGTATAAGTTCTGAAGTGAAGTGTAATAGACTCAGAGGACGGGTGTCGAGGTTTTAGTCTGTTAAACCCGGTCTGCTCCTCTGCTTTTCTCAGTCGAGCACAGAGAGAGAGAGACGGTGAATAGTGGCAGATGATTTTAACATAAATACAAAAGCTTTGACATAAAACTTCTCCACCTTTTTTACTCTTGAAATCACAAATAATGCCTTTTTCGGCGTGTGTGTGCGTGTCCGGGTACCAGCCTTGACTTCGCTTGGTGAAGGATCGACGCCAGACGCATCGCTCGGAGGCCGCGCTCTGCAGGTCAGCTGCGCTGTTTGCTCCCATAAAGCTGATTGTTCCTCGACTCTGATTGGTGCAGCAGTTTTCTAACCGAAATGTGATTGGCTGGTTGGCATTTCTGGGCGGTGCTTCAGCTCGTCAGTGAAAGTGGATAAAGCTGCTTTTCATAGTTCGGCGTCGTGGCTGGTCGTCAGTGTGAAACTCTGTCACTGTTGAAATGTTTTTTTCTTGTTTTGTCTGTTTTTAACTAGATCAGCTGGCTTCAGTCAGACTAGCTGAGGGTGGAGGAGTCTGCTCATCTCCCAGTTCTCTGAGCTTGGTAAGACAAACGGCAGGGGAGGAAACTACTGACTGAGTTTCACTTTGCTGGTGTGTAGATTTGCTTTAATGTGCTCACCTGGAGAGCAATTGAGGCTCACCTTTTGGGTTTAAATCAAGTTATATTTGTAAAAAAATCCCTCATTTTTTTCATTTAGACCTTCGACGTGTTCGGTCAAAATCTCAGGTCACGAGTTTTTCTGAACAGTCTTAAAGAAGCTTCTTTACTAAAGACGATGGTTCTGATTAGGCCGACGAGTTTCATGTAGAACTATTTAATGTTTAAAGGACCCCCCGGCCAATGGTGAACTGCTTCTTCAGATTGATGGAGACTGCGTTGTATATGGTTTCATGTAGCTGCAGGATCTGGTTCAGTTGTTACAATTGAAGAACGTTTTTCAAACGTTGCACAGATCCATTTTCAGGTTCTGTCCACACAGGCTTCATACAACACATTCTCAACTAATCTTTTCTGTACACAGTCCTAACGATGGTTCTTCAAGGGTTCTTTGGTAAAGACAGTGGATGTGTATAGATCTATAAATGTTCAAGGAACCACTTGCATGACTCAAAGGTTCTGTGTGTGCTGACATGGTTTTTCAGGTGTAGAATGGGTTGTGTGCTTCTTTAAAGAACTTTTAAAAAGGTGCACCAAAGAGGGTTCGTTACGTTGTCAAGCTTGTATCAATAGAAGGACCTTTTACTAGACTGCTGTAAATAGAACCATGAACGTTCAAAGAACCATTAGCATGATTGAATGGCTTTTGCATGGTGAAATGGTTCTTCAGATTGGAGGACAATGTCTTGTATATGGTTCTGTATTCCCTTTTTGGAAAGGGGGAAAAAAAAAATTATAATGGTATTTATAATATAAAAACCATAAACACATTTTGTCAGTCTGAAGAACCATTTCACCATGTAAATAACTGTTTAATCATGCAAGTGGTTCTTTGTGTGCTTGTGGATCTGTATAAATGGTTTTTTTTCTTTTCTTACACTAAAGAAAGCAACTATTTCAGTGCAGCCGTGTCAGTGTAATGATCCTGTCTGCAACTATACTCCTTTGTCTCTTGTACAGTGGATGGACCCCAGGGATAGATCTCGCACCACCTGACATTCACTCATTTATTTATTTATTTATTTATTTATTTATTTAAATGTGTTTGACTGTAGATGTTTACTGACTTTTACTCAGGTATGTTTTTGGCTAACATTTTGTAACCACAGTTTCACTTAAATGCAGTTCCTCTCTACTTTTTTTCCACCCCGGTAAAACATTTATGGCCTACTAATGTGCCTGTTTGTGTCTGATGTTGCTATTTAGCTGTGGATTTTTCTTGAAGCTATGGCAGCAACTATTGACCTGACGCACGATGGCACACTTTTGGTGGCTATGGAGTCGACAGCTTGTGACCCTCACCACACTGCCTTACCAGAACTTTCTGGACTTTCCTCCATCACTTCACAGGTAAGATTAGTGCCACTTCATGTAGGAACTAACAGGTCATCATGAGTAAGTGATTTGTTTTATGATTCTTGAGAATTTAGATATTTTTCCGCTTCAGGAATTGATGAGGCTTTTCATATCTGCACTGTATTTTGGCCACTTATGCTTCCATTACGGTCTTTACTGCGTCTGAAATACTTAAGTCCACGTAGGATCTAACGCGTCATAAGTGTCTGTGTTTTTAGAGCGAGTCAGTAGATGGTTCTGAGCAGCAACTTCGAGTCTACCTCAGGGTTCGTCCCTTCAGTAAAGAGGAGCTCAGTAATAACGAGGACCAGGTTTGTGCATTCTGATCTAGTACATGTTTGAATGCCAGTTGAACATACAGCAAATAATTGCGCTTGACCGTCTTTTTCAGGGCTGTGTAGTTTTGGAGAGCACAGAAACTGCTGCACTTTATGCTCCCAAAGGTTCTGCTACCATGAAGAGCAGCGAGAAGGGCATTGGCCAGCAGCTTCACAAGTTCAGCTTCACCAAGGTGTTCTGATCTTGTCTTGTTGTTAGAAAGATCTAATACTCTGTATTACCCTGCTTTATGATCTCCTTTGTGCAGCTCTGAGTTAAGGTGTTTGTCTTTGGTGTAGATCTTTGGGCCAGAGTCAACTCAGACAGAATTCTTTGATGGAACAATCAAATCTCAAGTACAGGACTTCCTGCAAAGCAGAAATGCATTGGTGTTCAGTTATGGAGTAACCAATGCTGGCAAGACCCATACCATACAAGGCACGTGCCATCGGTATCTGCATGAAGTCAATCAAAAAAACTTGTGTGTGTGTGTGTGTGTGTGTGAAGGTGTTAAAAAATGCATTTTATGTCTTGACCAGCTCCTTTCCGTTAATTCTTAATCCTATTCATGTTGCATTACTTGCAGCAGATTTACTTAATATTCACAGTATTTCTGAACTATTATGAAGTATTTTTGGAATTAATTGTCTTCATGGATTTTATGACTTAAAATATAAGCCATCCTAGATGTTCATTTTATTTAACTTCATGGGCCCCATGCCATCTTCTCGGTCATTTTTAGAATCCTGTTGATCGCCCTTCTTTTGTAAGTTTGTTAGTTCTTTTGTGCAAAGACAGCTGTTACAATCACTTTGTTTTTGATGTATCCAAATTGGTTTTATTGTTGAACGTGAAGTCCAAGCTTTAAAATGATAACATCTGTGTATTTGTGTGAGTGCAGGTTCTCAGAAGGATCCTGGGATTTTGCCACGAGCTCTGGATGCAGTGTTCAGGCATATCAGTGGGCGGATGTATGAACACATGGACCTGAGGCCGTATCTGAGCTCAGATGTGCAGAAACTGGACCCAGATCAGCTCAGAGCAGAGAGATGTGCCAAAGCAGCGCTCTTCAGTCTGCTCAAAGAGGTACTAGCTAGAGGTGTAAACCTGACTTCACAGTAATCCACTTACAGTTCTCTAGGAAACGGTTTGATGCCGGAGTGTCTAATTTGATTCTGTAACAATACAATAGAAAATTAAGTGTCTTTTCTGGATAATATGAAATCATTGCTTTTTTGCCCATTGTCCAGCTTAATGCAGCTGAACATGCATCAGGTTTGGTGCTCACAACAAAGTCATAGTTCATTATGAGCTAGAGAAAAAATTCTTTCTACAAACTGAAATGTGAACTTTTGACAACTTTCGAAATGTACTGTGAGCTCCATCCATGGCCAGATTTACAGTAAGAATTTTCCTGTAGAAGCAGTAATAGTAATAATAATAATAATAAATTATTATTATTATTATTATTATTATTATTATTATTATTATTATTATTATTATTATTATGGAATGACATGATTTGTGTGCAGGAGTCGGAGTCAATCAGAAATGGCCAGAGTAGAAGCTCCTCCTCTTCCTCAATCAACAGTCTCTCTTTCTCAGGAGTTTCTTATGACCAGACAGGTAATACATATATTGTCATACACAAAAAAAAGAGAGAAAAATCAAATGACCAAAATAACTATGGGAGAAGTCATGTTAACATTTTAGTATATTTTAATGTGAAGACTTTATTCCAGGTAATTATTTTTTGTGTGGCCTGTTCAACAAGCAGTGTTCACACCCTAAAGTCTACTGGTGTTTACTAATAAGTCTCACGTTACTTTAACTTTATGCTGTGCTTTTACAGCAGAGGTCAGTGTTTCCTCTTTTCTTCCTCTCTCAGTGGACAGCACCGAGGTAGCTGTGGATGATGTGCCGTCACTTTACTCTTTATGGGTCGCTTATTATGAGATCTATAACGAGCATGTGTATGACCTGCTTCAGCCACCTCTCACCAACAAGACAAAGAGGCGTCCCGCACTGCGCGTGTGTGAGGACAGCACTGGAAACTCCTATATTAGAGGTGATTGTGCTGTAATCATTATTCTGTAGTAGCTCAGGGTTTTTTGAATCCCTTGAGCGTGTATCACTCTGCTGTAAGGAATATTAATGAGTGATTTTTAGGGATGGAAGGGGGATTTCATGTTGTATTGTGCGGTATAAAATTACATCATTGCTACTTCATGATTGAAAAACGGATAACTATACAGTTATAGCTTAAAATGACAGGAAATGTATACCCTGCAAAGCACGTGCAGTGTGGGACTGGTAACTTGCTAGTTTATCAAAACTGTTTTAGGTTGAGTTAATGTTTATTCATTCATATATAATTTTAAAGTTCACTTGAGTAAAAATCAATGATGCCTTGATAGTCAGATGTAAACATTTTTTTTTTTTTTTTTTTTTTAAATGTATGTATTTAGGTTTTTATTTAGGTTACAGTTAAGTGTGCAGTGTGGAAATGGATGGAGTGTTTGTCCCCTGTGTGTTGTAGATCTGAGGTGGGTTAATGTACAGACACCTGAGGAGGCGAGTAAAGTGCTGCGTGTAGGGAATAGGAACCGCAGTGCTGCTGCCACCAAAATGAACCAGTCATCCAGCAGGAGGTGATATTGCTTGTGTGTAGTCTTACTGAATGCTGAGATTTTCACTTGTTCAAAAGATTCCCTACAGCATATTATTGAAGAAAAAGAAAAAAAAAAAAAAGTGCAAAGGGAAGAAGCCGAACTGTTAAAGTACTCAGTCTGATTTAATTTTTTAAAAGTACTATTTAATCACTGTTTGCTGTTTTTACCATGAACTGTCAGAACTGACTCGAGCCTTTTACTGTTTGAAAGCCTTTATTGCAGTTCCAAACTTGGTGTATTTAGTCCTGTTTGCAGATCTGTATAAATATTGGTTTCTTCATGCTTTTTAACAGGGTGTCATTCTGTGCTTTACTTACTACTTTTTCTGCTTCTTACAGCCACAGCATCTTTACAATCAAGCTGATGCGCCTGGACGGAGGTGATGTCCAGGGAATGTCAGAGTAAGTATTTCAGAAGCTTGTCTGGCTGTGTCAGTATAGCTTTGTGATTTTATTTATTTATTTATTTATTTATTTATTTATTTATCCATCCTTCTTCCTCTCTCAGGCTTTCTTTGTGCGACCTGGCTGGATCAGAGAGATGCAATAAGACCAGAACGTTTGGAGAGCGTCTGAAGGAGGCAGGAAACATCAACAACTCTCTACTTATCCTGGGCAAGTGCATTGCAGCCTTACGCAACAACCAAAATGACAGGTATTGATGTGTCTATGCATTAGGTGTACAATCCTGTGTGAAAGTCTTAGGCCAACTGGCATTATTTACCTATTATAGTGGGACATTTTATAAAATTAAAGGTGCAGTGTGTAAGATTAAGAGGAATTATTTGTCAGAAATGGAGTATACAAAACCAGGGTTCATTAGCATATAATCACCTTCAACTATGAATTGTTTTCATTATTATAGAATAAGCCATACATATCTACATAGGGAATAGATCCTCTTCCAACAGGGGCTGCCATTTTTCACTTTCTACAGTAGCCCAGAAAGGATAAACCAGACACTGGCTTTAAAGAGTACCTTTCATGTTGATTTGTTGAAGCAGCAGCTTGAAATTTGGTGGTGCTATATATATGGCTGAAAGACATAAAAAGGATCAGGGGTTGTGGCTGGTGCTGACTATTATTTAGAACAAATGACAAAGCATGGGAGGTTGAAGCCCTGTTGTCAAAGAAGTGAAAACATTAAGAAAACTGAGATAAACACGGCTGTGGTTTCTCCCAGATGGATATCTCACATGTTTTCAGATTGATGCCATTGTCTGTTTTCTGCTGGACAACTAATTTAGCGTTCCAATCTAAATACAAGTTGCTTGATGGCTTTAGCTAGGACATGGGGAATATCAGGATGTAGTTACCAGCCCAAGCAATGTTTTTCCCTTGTGTCAATGTTGAAAAATATTACATGTGCCAAAACTATAATTTCTTTGGTATTTGGACCAAAAAAGTGATGTTGCAAGCTTTGGTGCTCAACTCCACTTGACAGCCACTCTAGGCTCTACCTTTGGAAAGGGAGGAGTACTCAGTTGGTTGCAATCTGCAACCTCACTGCTAGATGCCACTGAATCTTATTCACTGCACCTTTTATGTTGGTGAGTTGTTACTGTAATAAAAACGTACTAGTGTAACATTTTTATTCCAGGTAATAAGTTCTGTTGCTCTTCTCCTTGATGTACTGTTATATATTTGTTCAGTTCCTCCACCACGCAAACATTATTTAAGCCGCGTATTCTCATGGGCTGCGGGAAGGTGCTGGAGCCAATACCAGTGCTCATTGGGTGCAAGGCAGGAAACATCCTGGACAGGCAGCCAGTCCAGCTTGATTTTTAGTTTCTTCTTTTGGAAGGGGGGGGGGGGGGGGGTGTATGACTTGCTACCCAGATAAAGTTTGAAATATAACCTTCTCAGACCGTTTCACGGTTCTGTATGTACTGTGCTTTAGATTACTTTGGTAAATGTCTCTGAATTGTTTTTCTAGGGTGAAGAGCAGCTACGTCCCGTTCCGCGAGAGCAAGCTGACCCGCCTCTTCCAGGGCGTGTTCTGTGGCCGTGGTAGAGCCTCTATGATTGTAAACATCAATCAGTGTGCGTCCACTTATGATGAGACACTTCATGTCATGAAGTTCTCCGCAGTGGCTAAAGAGGTATAACAGTGGCATAAATGGCTTAAATCTGTTTCTCGACTTTGGTCCTGCAGTAGCCCTGTCCAGTGTGATTTGGTGTTTTCCTGCTTGCGCACACCCAGCTCAATTCAACATGTAGTTTGAGTTGGAGTGAGTTTGTTTTGAGGGGCATAATGTACAGTCAGGTAAACTCAGATTAACATTAGGTAATGCTGGGCAATTGCCTGAAACGATGACTGCTGATGGTCTGGTTTGGTTTGTCACTGCCACTGTAAATGATGTAAAACGCTCTTTATGACTAAAGAATTTACTGAAGCTGTAGAAAAGTGGCATACATGGTTCATTTAGCTTTTATTGTAGCCTGATTACATGTTTAAGTTTGCAGATCATTTGCTGAAGGCTGCTGGGTTTTGTGGGTAAATTGCTGGTTTATAGCGGTTTTGTTTATTAGGTGCTTCAGGTGATCCCATCCCGCTCTCTTGAGTCTCTGGCACCACGTCTGATTGGTCGGGATGGTAAACCTTTGTTAAGCAACCAGGAGATTGATGGCCAACATATGGATGACTTCATATCAGAGGACGAGCTGTTGGATGGCGATGAAGAGGCTGACATGTCCATATTACCCCAGGAGGTGTGTTTACTCTACCAGTGTCTACCCAAATTTAACTGAATGGAAAATATAATGGAATTGTAAGAGTTTAAAGTAACAAAGTAATCAAAGTAAAATGAATGCTTTTTCTGTTCAGTGAGTTACTGTTCAGTGAGTTACTTTAGGTCATTTTTCTCTCTTTAAAGATGTAAACAGCAAAAATTGCATAGAAAATAATGGTTTAATATGGTAAATGATTCTGTGCGTAGGATCTGCTGAATTTGGTGGAAAGTCTGCGGGCAAAGCTGTTTGCAGAACGGAAGAAAAATCTGCTGCAGGAGATTCAGATACGCAGGGAGATGGGTGATGCCATGCAGCAGGAAATCATGGAGATTGAGGAGTGTCATAGGTATGACCGTTTGTTGCTTAAATGGTTGAAAAGCAGCAATAAAGGTCTGTCATTATGATGAATGGCGTACACTAGGTGTGTGTGATGTGGGGCTTCAGCAAAGATGGGGATGCCTTGAAACTCATGATGCGCTATATGAATCCCAGTTTCATGTTTCATAGGTTTGATATTCTGGAAGTGAAGAGAACCAGCAATGCCACAAAAACAAAAACCCTCAAAATTCAGTGTCTTCACATATTGCACTGCACCAAATCTAATTAAACAGGACCAGTTATGCTCTTTGTAATCCAATATGATTAAATCGAGTCTTGGTGAAATAATTTTGTTGTCCATGAGTTATTTTTAAATGAATTGGGCACCCATGAACATTGTTTTTATTGCCTATATTCCACACTGTGCCTAGCTTTAAGTGCATTTGTTGTAATTGGTCCTCCAGATTGTGCCTAATGGCTAAATTATTAGGCTGCAGTACTCAGTAATTCTTAATAGGCTGCTTTCAGCACTCAGTTTTGAAACCTGTAATAAAAGCGATGTTTTGAGTGAGTTCGTTTGGTTCTATATCTCATGAGGAACTTTTCAGGATTACCTCTTCTGTTAGTGGATAAGTTATTGCCTGTGTTTTAGTCGTCAGATGGCTGATTTGAAGGAGAGTTATGAGGAGAAGATGGACAGCACATTTGAGTTGTATAAAGAAGCGCTTAAGGAGCATGCCTACCAGTGTGCTCTGGACCGGCTGGAAGACGACTATGTCCCCATAGAGGAATACACAGCAGAGCAGGACCGGGCCAAGGTATGTGGTCAAATAACACAAAGCATAACACATCACTATCACAACAGCAATGTGCCAGTGAGCCCTTGATGTAGTTGTTACAAATTGGACTGCATTCATTTTATCTTAATACTTTGCAGTTCAAAAAATGCTCCTACATGGATCATCCAAGTTGATGATTCTGTTGGAGGGTTAATTTACATATTTGTAGCCCTTTGTAGAAAGAAAAGACAGAGAAGCTGTTTTAGTTTAAAGGATGGATTTTGAGTTGCACTCTGTTACTTACAACGGATCTGACCCTCAAATCGGGATTGTTTTGACCAGAGCCCCTGTTACCATCGTCTTCCCTTTTGTACAAAATATTGGAAAAGCCAGTATGACAATAGCAAATGAGATTTTGCAGCCCCGTTTGCCGATTTGTTTTTGTCCCATCAGGAGCTTGAGAGGCGTGTGAATGAATTAGAATGGAAGCTGAACGGTTCTGCACCTGCTGCTGCTTCACCTTTTCAGCAGGACGGGTCGACACAGACTGACCCAATTCAGCCAAACACTGAGGAGACAGGTTGCTTGTTTACATGCGTGTGTTGTGTGTTTGGTTGTTGTTGTGTTTTTTTGGGGGTTTTTTTTTTAAACCCCATTTCAGATGCCTACCAAATCTGCTTCTTTTAGATACTGAGAGGTTCAAGCATCTCTACAAGGAGAAATCTGCTGTGGAACAGTTGTGTGCTGAAAAACAAGAGGTAATGAATAAGAGTTACAGTAAGTGTTGATGATGCAAACTGCTTTTTGCATGGATTCAGTTTGGGTCTAATCACCCTTCTGTGCCGTATGTTCATGCTGTATTCCATAAAATACAAAATACGGTTCATAGCCTTTCAAACAAGAAATTGAGGCATTCCAATACTTTTTCAGTTACCTTGCATTTAGTTAACTTGAAGTATAACAAAGTATATACCACAATCAGTGCAACTCTAATGGAAGTCCAATTTATCTTGTGGGTAAAATGACTTTTCTCTTGGCCAAGGGGCTCAGTTCTCTTGGTGTTAAAGGGTCCAAATTCCTATTATCATGAGGCTTATTTCTTTCTCTTCCTTTGGCAGGATAAATAGGTTGCACACATTGTGGGAAATAAATTTGTGCTTCAAGTTAATATCAAATTTTTACCATTTAAACACTATCCAAACCCTACAGAAATGGACGTGAGCCTTTACATGGTCATATTTAAATAGTGAATGTAAGGAGTTCTGTTTATGTATTGTTACCATTATGCTTGAACACAAGTACTCCCTTTGTGGAATATCTCTAAGCTGGCTGCGGATGGTCATGTTTAAATAAGTGCATTTCATTTTTGTCTAGTTGATTGTGTCTCTTGAGAAGCGGATCCGTGACTTGAATGAGACTCTGCAGGAAGCTGGAGAAAGCTACATGGAGAAACTAACAGAGGTCCAAAATCTGCAGAACAGGCTGAACAATCAGGTACGTGAAAACATTCACATGCGTATTTGTTTACAATCACGTGTTCACACGGTTTGTGTATTGCTAACAGGAGCGAGATGCTGAGCGTTTGCAGCGTGAGCTCACTGATAAAGAGGCAGAAGTGTATGCTCTGAAGGAGGAGCTGGCCAAACTGACCACGGACTCTGCAGGACAGTCTCGTCCAAAGCGGGGACTGCTGGTTAACATCAAGGAATCGATGTCAACTCCATCTTCTGGAAACCTGTGCCGCACAATCCGAAAGTCTGTCCGGACTACAACTTCTCTGCGGAAAAAACCCAACTGACTGGCCAAAATGTGCTGCGTGTATGACTAAGCAGGTGACTGTTTTTATGTAATGTCTTTTTTAATGTATTTAATAAAATTTGACCACTACCAAAATGTGGTCCTTGGTTAAATTTGCTTGCATGAGTGAGGTGGGTGATATTTAATAAATGAATAAAAACAAAAATACTTCAATAAACTGCACTGAATACAGTCAAGGCTATTATCTTTGTGAGGAAACAGGCAGGTCAGTGTTGAGGTTCTGACAATATCCATAATATAATTAGAAAAGCATAGTGTGTGTGTGTGTGTGTGTGTGTGTGTGTGTGTGTGTGTGTGTGTGTGTGTGATTTTATTACTGCTGTGCTAAATATGTTGCAATGTCTAGGCAGGGGGCAGAAAACTTTAAGCTGAAAGTCAAGCCTATTCAATAGGAAAAGAGCCCTGTGTTTGGGCTTAAGTTAGTTAACTAAACCTCCTTTGTGAATCACACACTTGCTTTTTGATTAAAAGTAATCAAGGTGCTATTTGTTTGTTTAAATAAAAATATTTAATGTTTAATAAATGCCTTTTGAAAAATAAGCTTACTTTATTGTACTTTATTACAAAAGCCATTGAGCTGGGCTATTGCTTTATGATTTATTGAAATCAGATTTCTCTGTTTAGCCTTTGGAGGGGACAAGGTTTAATAATGTGTCCTGTTTGCTCGTTTCCAAATGCCAGGGACCTCCTGAAGTGGGGTTTGACACAAAGTAATGCATAATGAATCTTGTGCTGGAGGAGAAATGGAGAAACAAGACTGCTTGGGCTCAAGTCAACAAATCTGATGTTAACCGTTGAACTTTCTCTTAAAAGCGACTCTACCTTGCCTCCAAAGAAAGCTATTGGTAATATGATGGCTAAGAACAGTTGCCACAGAAGGCCAGCCTATTTAACGTCTGTGTGACCTTTGCCACCATGTTGTCCATCCTTTCTTGCCATGCATGCGGTTGTCACTCCGAAATTGAAAAGGAATGGTCTTCCTCTGAAGCACATACTAATGTTTCCTTGGTGTGAGCCTGCTTCAGCAGGTTCTTCAGGCAGACAGCAATGTGGTCATTTGTTTGGAACTTCCTGGTCTCTCATTCGTTTCTCTGTTCAGTGTTGTGTGTGTGGTGTGTTTTTTTTTTTTTTTTTTTTTTTTTTTTTAAAAAGAGATTTTTGGTGAATTCAGTGTCTTAATGGGCAAAAAACTATGGATTGAGCTGCCTGGAAATGTGGGTCTGTGAGCATTTGCATAATGTCAGGTATTGAAAGAAGCTGCCAAACAGGCTTGTTTGCAAAAAGGTCAGTCTGAGGCTTCATCCACGGTCAGTGTGTTCTGGTCCTTTTGTCATTTTGTCTCAAGGCTGTTGCTGATATTGGTCCTCAGTTGCAGTAAAGTAATCCTCCAGGATGCTCTGCATGTAATCGAAGGTGGGCCGCTCCTCAGGCTCGGCTTTCCAACATGAAGTCATGATCTCGTACAGCTTGTTGGGGCAGTTTTCTGGCCGTGGCATCCGATAGCCTCGATGTACTCTTGCCATCACTTCAGCATTACTCAATCCTGCAGAAATGTAGATATGGCAGTAACTCTAAGATGATAAATGCATAACTGAATTTGCAATTGATAACTGCTACATAATGTTTGTTTAGAAATGGATCTTTGACTTAAATATGACAAATGTAAAGACTAAAAATATAAAATTTTGACTCTGGATGATGTTCATTATCAGTAGTTTAGAGGGCACTGGCTTTACTATTTAAAACTTTGGTCCTCTTATGATAGCTTAGGGTAACTTTAAGAACATATATGACCTTTTTATGAAATCTGTGGGGAAATTGTTACAGCAGCAATAACAGAACTGTACAAATCACGCACACATTAGGAGGAGCTATAAAATGTACATGATTTACAGAGGATTTAAACCACATTATGGGTTTACAAAGGTGTTCTTGAATGAACACGTCAGTGATCTAAATTGAGGTTTTCCTTAATGAGCTTAAGATTGTAAATATCATATGTACAGCACGTTCTTGTTTTTCTAAGTAAAAATTTGTGAACGCATCCCCTACAGGGAACAAACTAAAATCGGGCATTTTCTGCGGATTTTAGTCCACAATTTCTTTTTTACATTTTGAGCAAAAAATATACTTACCTTTTATAACTAAGGTAAACGTATTTTTACTTCAAAAAATCAACATAATGTATTGCTCAAGATGAGTTACTTTGACCGCTACACTTTCAGAGCAACTTTTCCAGAATACTTAACTATTGCTGTCTCCTGGATATTAAACATGGTTGTCTTTTAAATGGATGTTTAGAAAAAAGTATCAATTATTCATATTTCTTGATTTGGCCACTAGGGAGCAGCAAACACCACTCACTATTCACGTCATGTCACTAGAGTTTACACTCCACAGTAAATTCAAATCTAAATGTAACTGGTATCACCGATAGATGCCAGCCTTAAAAGTACACACTGTGGAAGTATTACCCTAGAACCCTTTATGACCTGTCTGTTAAACAAAATAGCTGTTGTGTAGGAAAAAACGAAACAAAAGGCTGTTAAACCTGTTGCAGGAGGAAAAGGAAGCTCTTTGACACCTGACTGACCTGTGTAGGGGATTTTCCCATAAGTGATGATCTCGTAGAGCAGGATGCCAAAAGACCACATATCCGATTTTATAGTGAAAGAACCATAACTTATAGCCTCTGGCGCCGTCCACTTAATGGGGAATTTAGCACCTAAAGAGGGAAAGCAAAAGCATGCAGTGGGTTCATGTAACAACAATAAAGTACTGATTTATTTTGTGGTTTGATTCAAATGTAGTGACGTTGTACAATATGATGCCAATAATAAGTTAATAAGTTCCACTATCTAGCCAATAAAGATGCTCTATGATGGCATGTCAAAAATAGCATAATATAACTATTATTTTGATCAACTTACAACAATAAGAATAACAATTATTCTATTATTTATCTTGTAATATTTACTTATTCTTACACTTTTTCATGTATAAAGACTATGTATTTACTTCTCAGGCTATTATTAGCCTATTATTATTAATAGGCTATTATTTAAGCTGTTGAAGTTGATGTTCATGTTTAATTTGTATGAGGATTCATTACTGTGCTCATCACTCTCCACAGTATGGTACAAACCACATCGAGACAATGTGTAATGGTACACATGTGACAGTGGTAATATATGGCCACACCTTCACTGGCTGAGTATTCATTTTCTTCAATGACTCTCGCCAGGCCGAAGTCAGCGATCTTGCACAGCAGGCTCTCGCTGACTAGAATGTTAGCAGTTCGTAAGTCTCTGTGAATGTAGCTCATCTTCTCGATGTAGGCCATGCCTTCTGCAATCTAACACACAGACACAAACAGGCTTCCATTACGCCTCACTCCTACTGACGCCGAACAATGTTCTTCTTTTCTTCTTTTTCCTCACCACAAACACCATGCTTCACAGGAGTCTCAGTTCTCTTTAAGTATTTCTGTAGTTCTGAGAAATGTTTGTATAAATATCACACATCTGTTCAAAGCACAATGTAGTTTTTGCCATTTAACCTAATAAAACCCAGTGTAGTTGTGGGTGTGTGTTTGCGTGTGGCTGAATGTGTACCTGAGCACCAAAGTCAATCAGTTTAGGCAGCTGTAGTTTTCTGCCAGGTGGACTCTTCAGAAAATCCAGCAAGCTACCTACAAGCCAGACACATGCCCAGTTAGAACTGGGCTGCTTGTGAAAACAGTACTGTACAGTCAGAGGTTAAACATACCATAATGAGTGAAAAGCAGCAAGTAAAGCACTGAATTATCCAGATGAATCATATTATTGGCTAGGAAGCTATCAAAACCTAAGTGTTTACATATGTAAAAGATATGCAGGGGGGAAATGACCTGTGGAAACCTATGCGCTTGAATTGTGTGTAATACTGCACTGCCATTCAAAAGTATAGAATCATTAATCATACCAAAACTTGTTAATGTACACACAGACAACCTCTAAATTTAAATGTTTAAAACTAGAAAAGATTGTTTGGAGTAATTTGACATGTTATTATAGTAATAAACTGTTATCTTTTTAGGTCATTGTTTTGTCAATTTATCTGCTTTGAGATCTGACCACCACTTTTGAATTAAGAATTATGGATATTCATTTGATTAGTACTTAATTCTTAATGCTCTCCAGCTTCATTCTATTCATCATTCTGAACACTTGAAAAATGTCTTATTTTGTATTTATTTAGTGTATTAGAAATGTTCTACACATTTATCTTTAACCAAATTGGGTTTATTCTATTGATATTTACTCCAGGCTTTTGAATGGTAGTGCATAGTCATAGTTACTTATTTGTTTGGATGTGTTACTTATGTTCACTTAGAAAATCAATAAAATGTGATTTGACCTGGGGCGCTCAAAGCTTTGCAAATGACTGTGTATTCCTGAGTATAAGTGTGTTTACCATTAGCCATGAACTCTGTGATGATGTAGATGGGCGTTGTTTTGGTGACTACGGCGAAGAGGCGGACCAGGCGGTCATGCCGAAGAGTTTTCATCAGGTTAGCCTCCTGCAGAAATGCCTCCACTGACATAGTGCCAGGCTTAAGAGTCTTCACTGCCACCTTGGTGGTGTTGTTATATGAGGCTGAACAGAGACGGAGCGAGAGCAGGTCACATGAACAGCTTATCCAAATCGCTCATTTATAACCAAATGAACACAAATAACTGGGAAGTGGAAAATAAGAGTACAAGGGCTGTTACTGAAACTGATAACATTTACATTCCTAGAAAGGATAACAAAATGGACGCACAATAAAAGTAAGAAAGAAAGCGAGAGCGAGGCAAACAGGAAATTGTGTTGAATTATAAACAGGAAAATCTACAGTTGTATGCAAACATTTGAACATCTCAGGTAAAAGAAAGCAAACCAAACAAAGTTTATTTATATGGTGCTTTTTACAACAGATGTTGTCACAAAGCAGCTTTACAGAACAATCAGTATTAAAGAAAAGAAAAGAAAAGAAAAGAAAAGAAAAGAAAAGAAAAGAAAAGGTCCGAGCTCCCATGAGCAAGCCAGTGGCGACGATGGCAAGGAAAAACTCCCTAAAGAGGAAGAAACCTTGAGAGGCACCAAGACTCAGAAGAGGAACCCATCCTTCTACGGTCGACACCGGATAGCAAACATTATTAGTATAAAGTATTATAGTACAAAGTGGGAAAAAGAAAAGCAGTGGCTAACTTGATTAATTTATGATTAGGCAACGGCAGCAGCAGTATCTGAGAGTGAGGATTGTACAGTGTTGTAAAGCAAGAAGCTCAATGGTGGTTAAGCCGGTCCAGAAGGCTGGTGAACAATGGCACCCGATCAAGGCAGAAGAGGCAACAGCATCAGACGCACAAGATGGGCAGCTGTTCAATTCAGCAAAGAAAGGAAAGAAAAACGCAGTCAGTTCTGTAAAGAGTGGCTGACCACAGATTACAGTATAACAGAGCAGCAGAGACCCCGGCAGGTCTAGATCTAGGCTTGACTATACAAGTAAGTTTTTAGCCTAGACTTAAAAACTGAGGCTGTGTCTGATTCCTGAACATTAACAGGAAGATTATTCCAAAGCTGGGGGGCTTTGCATGAGAAGGCTGTCCCCCCAATGTAACTTTATTAATTATAGGTACTAGTAGTAAGCCAGCACCTTGTGATCTAAGTAGCCGTGATGGTTCATAGTAGGAGAGAAGTTCACTCAGGTACTGAGGGGCGAATTCGTTTAGAGCTTTATAATAGTCAGCAATAGAATTTTATAATCAATGTGAAATTTAACTGGTAAAAGTCCACCTTACACAGTCAGGGCCCCAAGTTTTATTACACACTTCTATAACCTTAGAACAGCTCAGCCAGTTTGCATTGAAGTCCCTGTAATTACTGAATAATAAGCTTAAGTATGTAATAATAAATGTGTTACTTCTGTTCACTTAGATTGATTTTCTCTACACATCCTCTACTGAGAACACACTTAAATATGACATTTTTCTGCAAATTTTAGTGCGTAATTTCTATTGATTTTATTGATTTGACATACTAAAAAATTAAAAATGCCCAAATTTTTGCACAGGCCACAATTTGTTTTATTTTTTGTATGTTAAATTACATGCACCAAATATATATATATCGCTGCTGTCAGAAGAAAATCTCCTGTGTCCATTTTTGTCATTTTTCAGTTTTTCATGTAATTTGAAAATGCTTGTTGCTCTTTACACTGAGTGTAAATTTCATGAAGAATTACTTGGTTGGGGGCGGGGAGTCCGGTTCCACTGACTTACACTAAAAATTTAAGTAATTTCTTTCCTTTTTTTGTTACCAGTTTGGAGATATGAGGTTTTCTTCCGACAACAGTGATATGATTTAGCAGTAAACCAGTATTAGTGCATTAAAATGTGTACTCTGCAGAGGATGTGTAACTTATTTTCACTTAGAAAATCAAGAAAATATGCAATTTGAGCAGGAGCATGCCAACCTTTGCATACAAAATACACTTACCCAACCAGACCTCTCCAAACTGACCAGCTCCAAGTCTCTTGATCATCCGAATATTTTCTTTTGAAATCTCCCATGCGTCTTCATCCCACTGAATTTCTGCTTTGGGCTTCACACACGGTTTGCCTAGTTGCCGACATAATCCGTCAGCTTGTTCTAAAAAAAAAAAAAAAAAAAAAAGATCCACAAAGGCCAAGAAAGAAATTAAGCTAAGTTCAACAATCAACAACTTTTAATACTAATTAGACACACACACACACACACACACACACACAAATACACATACGTCCTGGTTGGAACTTTGAAACACACAGACATCTTGGCCTTTCAATATTTCTACGTTAGCTGCATGTCACAATTATATCAAGCTCAGTTAAATAGCAGTATTTCTTCTTCATACTGGTTCAAATGTGCAAATACAGGATTTATAACGTGCAAGTCACTCAGTAGCATGGATCTACTGAAATTCTGTGAATGTGTGGGTGTGTTTACATACTCTGGTAGTACTTGATGAGTTCTTCCATTTTTTTGAAGGTGATTCTTGGCGAAATGTAGAATCCTCCATCATCCAACGGACGGATCTTATAATGTTTCACTGCAGCTGAACCATTAGCATTCACATCCCGCACTGACATTGAGTAGCACCCTACACACAGTGACACAGACAAATACACAAAGAAACATAAAAGTGTTCAGAAATTGTTATATGTTGTGTTACTACATATACAGTAAAATGTGAATAGTTCTAAATCTTATTAATTAGACATCAGTATTATTTGTCTGCTAATAAATATGTATAATATAAATAATATGTTTATTTTTACCCCATATGATATGATTTGTTCTCTGCATAAGTGGCACACATCTACATTTTTAACTGAATTTACGTTTCATCAAACTATGTTGATAAGCACACCGTCATCCCCTACTTTGAGCCCCGAGTTTCACACTCAGTTGGCTCTTACCTCAAAAAGTTTACAGTTCCACCCCTTTTAGCCCAAATTTCTCATGGTTGTCCCCTGACGTTCTTATGAGATCATGCCTGGCCCAATGAGACTAATATCACTCACTCGTGTTTAGCATTCTCCATTAGAGAATCCTCCATGAGGGGACATTATTAGTACTAAATAGGTTGTGGCGCTTTGCATTAATGACTGTGTGTCTTGTTTTCTGAGTACATGTTGTTTTACTTACTGATTTTACTGTGTGTGTGTGTGTGTGTGTGTGTGTGTGTGTGTGTGTGTGTGTGTGTGTGTGTGTGTCTGTGTGTTTGCCTGCATTTCAGACCTTCAGTAGTCTCACTCTTTCGGATGAGGAAGGCACCTGGTTTATTAGCAGGAGCCAACAGGTATCTCTCCGCATCTCTTCTGGGAATGTTCTTAAAGTACCAACTGTAAAATAAAATAAATAAATAAGCCAAAGTAAAAAAACAAAACAAAACAAAACAAACCAAACAGAATATATATATATATATATATATATATATATATATATATATATACACACACATTGAAGTACTTCTCTCAAAATGTCCTTTTAAAGGCTGGCTACATTTCAAACTAGATTTGTTACAGGAGGACTGGATTAGGTTCATTCTTTTTTTCCCTTCTGATACTCTATCCAGCTTTTAACCACCGTTGGTTCTTTTTTCCTGTTCCATTTTTTTTTAAATGTTGTGACATAGGGTGTATCAAGACAATTTCTCAATGAATTGCAATATTTTGCCACATCGCCCACCCATAGATTTGTGTCAGATGCAGTTAATAAAATGTAATAAAAATATTAAAATTGATGAATGTTTCACAAGGAACCAGATGGGAAAACATGGACAAACTGCAAAACTGCTCGAAGTTACCAAAGTCCTGATTCAGAACTTCTGAATCTCAACAAATACTTAATTGCGAGCTTTACAAAGCTGGAATTTGACAGTTGAGAACTGCTTAATCGCTCAAAGAGCTGAAAATTCCTTGCTTGAAGATGATAATATCCTCTTTCAAACAGTTCAGGACTGTAAGAAAGCATTCTAAGAAAGACTGAAGCTGTTCTGGCAAAAGATGGTCCAACTTCTTACCTTCTTCTTACTGGTTAACCTCTTAATGGTGAGATGCTACCACTACTTTTTCTACCTTGTATTTTGAACTGTGTTAACTAGGAACTGGATTATTTTTGAAGTAGAACAGATCTACTGTCGGGTTATTGTGGGTTAAAGCTTTCAATAATAATAACAAAGAAATTGACTTGCTTTTCATAATATGTGTTTAACATACATGCTCACTTCCTCTGTAGTCTCTCTTGACACATGAAAAGGTTTTGCTTTATCTGGTACAGACACTCGTGTTATCAGGGAAACTAGCTAGTCATTCCATTTTACATACTTTTTTGCATGTTGCTTCAATACTGTAGATTACAAATAAACAGTACTGTACAGTACAGTGCAAAGGTTTTTGTCACCTGAGAAAAATTATGAATTAAATGGCCATTTGCTCAGAATAAATACAAATAAAATCCATACAGCAAGTCTTGATTTTACATATGTCAGTGTTTGCATAACCATTTCCAAACCTTTCCTTGCGGACGCCCAGGATTATTTGTTAGTATCATCCAATATCTAGATTGTTTCTAGTTTTTTGTGTATTTACATTTGCTCTAAAGTTTTAAACAATATGTTTTAGGTGTCAAAGACTTTCACAGAGACCTGTATAGATTTTTGATTTATTTCAGAAATAAATATGCAAACCATGGATAAATTAATGGCAACACTACTTTAAAATGAAATATTGAACTTTGCAGTAACTAAAAGGACTTCAATAAACAATCCCTGTCAATTTATCACAGACATGTACATCATTTGCAATTTACAGGCTACTTAGATTTACTACTTAGACATTTAAATATGTGAAATCACAATCATTGGTATGTTTTAGTCACAAAATAGGGCTTTCATTTGGTATTTACATTGTTTTGTTTACCTGCTGAGGATATGGTATGAGCTTCACAGGTTCTGAAGTGCACTTACTCATTTGACTCTATGCTTTCTTCTGCCTCCACATAATTGTAAGGTATCAGGCCTTCCTTGCCAGAGGTCAGAGACTTAGCTCTCCACCAGTCACCGTTGCTGCCACACACACACACAACACACACAGCGACAAAAACGTTTATTATAGCCACACTTGGTGTGCGCACTTCTCAGAAAGGTGCTAAATTGGTACTAAACTGTCAGTTTAGTGAGGTGGAACCCACAAGCGTATGTCTTTAGCAACTTTAGTTAGAGAACTCACCCTTATGGAAAAAAGTCACAAAGATTTTAGAGATGAAGAGTTCATAAAACCATGTTTTTATATGTGATCACACATTTTTTCACACATTAACACATTCTTTCACACATGAAACTCTTTTGTAAGGGTAGTTACCATAATCGATTGCAGTTACACTCTATGTTCAAAAGTTTTGTAGACACATGCTCATCCAATGTTTCTTCTGAAATCAAGGGTATTAATAGGGAGTGTTGCTTCGGTAACAGCCTCTACTCTTTGGGATGGCTTTCCACTAGAGGTTGGAACATTGCTGTGAGGATTCGACAGCATTCGATCACAAGAGCATTAATGAAGACAGCTACTGATGTTGGATGATTAGTTCTGGATCACAAACACCACTCTAGCTCATCCAAAAGGTATTGGATGGAGCTCCATCACTCCAGAGAATGCAGTTCCACTGCTCTACAGCTGAGTGCTCTGAGGCTTTATACCCATCTAGACAACACTTGTTTTGGGCATGATGACCTGAGAGCATCCCATTCTACTGGCAGTGCTCTTCTTAAGGAGATTTAACAAGCTGTGTGTGTGCAAGCGAATGACTACACTGTGTAAAAAAAAAAAAAAACGGTCAAATGACTGACCGCAGTGGCTGCCAAACAAAAACTGTAAAATTAAAGTAAAATATCTTAAATAAATAAAAACGCAAAAAAAATAATTTTTCAATATGAAATTTCCAATAATGGTTTTGCAGGAAAGAAATGTTATTTTACACATTTTTCCTATAATATTATGACCAAATACCTTCAATAAAGTGAAAGCACAAAAGGTTCTGCAGACCAAAACTGTTATTTTACAGAATTTTACCAAATTATTGTGATCAAAAACCTGTAATTAAAGGATAGCACAAAAGGTTAAGCAGATAAAAACTTATTTTACAGATATTTCCTAAATTACTATGATCAAAAATCTTCTTTGAAATGATAGCACAAAAACTATTGCAGATAAAAACTGTTACTATACAGACTTTTCCTAAACTGTTGTGATCAAACCCCTTCAATAGTGATAGCACAAAAATAGTTCTTTAACAGATGTTTTTTTTTTTTTATTACTACAATCAAACACCTGTAACAAAGTAAAAGCACTAAAGGTTCTGTAGATATTACATTTAATGACATCAATAATAACATTCAAGCAATGACAAAGTCTCACATTCATTTTAACCACTCAAAAAATGGGCCAAATTTGCGCCCCCACCAAATAAAGCACCTTACAAATAGAGAAGATATAATGGACCAGAAGTCACACCTTGAACAACCTGTTAATTATTCAAGCAGACAAAATATTAAACTGTCATTCTAATGATGTAAGAAAAGGAAAGTAAATTTCATCAACTGACTGTTTCAATACATTCAATTTATATAAAAATTAGTGTCAAGAAAAAGTTTAGCTTTACTGAAAAGCCGAACTGTAGCTTAGCTATTTACCGCCATTAGCTCAAATCCAAAACAAAGTGTTTTCAGCCCTACAAGACACAGGAAAAACAGGCCATATAAATATGGTGGGTGCTGTCCTATCTCAGTCATGTTGAGAGGTTTGATATCTTAAACATTCAACCTTTAGCGTAGTCAAGAATTTATAGTGTAAAACCAACTCCGTTAAAACGCCTTTTCAAATATTAGCATGAAGACAACTGCAATTTCAAAAACCAACATGAGCATAAAGACTCAATGCAGTTTATTTGGTAAACATTTAACCTGAGCTGTAACGCCAGAAAATCTAAAGGGACTTACTTTCCAACACATGTTAAAATGTTTTTGTTTAGTTTGTGTCCATCCAAATTCATCAAGATATTCTGGACAAACTCAATTTGTCAGAAAGCTGAAAACAAAGGCATAAAGGAGTCCAAATACCATGATGAATGCATTTACAAAATTGTTGACCTCTATCACAATAGAAATGTCCCATAGTTCAGCATCATCCTCACTGCTGTCTCTTCAAATTGTGTAAATCCCCAGTGTTCACCCTCATGTCCTTCTCTGCAACAGTAATGACAGACCTGAACATAAATACAAACACAATCACAGGTCAGAGAAGTGGACAAGCAGAAGTCTGCATTTTCAAGGCTTGTGAAAAACACTTTAGCTTAGCTATTCACCATCATCAGCTCAAATTCAATCAAAATCAGATGTTGGCTGATGTTTATTTTGTACCAATAATATCAGGAATATTTAAGTGCTAATTTACCAATGCAATTGCCAACAATGACCCTAAAGTGATCCATCTTCACATAAGATTTAGATTCTAAATCAACTGCAGGTACAGTGCATATTGTTGAAGTGGCATCTCAAATTCCAGTGGGAATCAGATAAGGTGAACAGGCAGCCCCTCTATCAAATGATCATTTTTAAAGCACACTTCCAGGTCCTGGAGTGTTAATCTCGTCTGAGTCCCTCTGAAAACCTTTAGTAAGCTACAAATGTATGTGTTTAGACATCAGCTCTTTTTAGTTCTATACATTAACTTTCAGATGCTATTTCAGCATCAGCGCTATGTGTTCTACCTGCAAAATTCAGAGTCTCCTGGTTATATCTGATCATGGCAGTTAATAAAGCTGAATAAGCGAATAAGTGCTAAATCATTAAATTGGAATCATAACATGATTTTGTCAGTTCTAAAGGCTGCACAGCACCACCGTCACGAAACTACTGCGTTCCCTTTATTACACGGATTGTAAAAGTGAAAAGTGAAAGTGCATCTTTTGGTAAATTATTAATCTCTCCAATTTCATGACATACAGCAATTTTACCACTAATTTGTAAATAACACATGGTGTAATTTTCACGGGTATCTTGAGATAGTCTGAATATCTAGCTACACCTAATAACCTCAGACAAATTGTACACTCAAACTGTATAAACACATGGGAATTGTATTATAATAAATGGACCAACTACTGCTTGAAAAAAGACTGATCTTCATTCAAATACATGACCATGCTTTTTAGGATGCAGTCCCTCCTGATGTCAATCTTTTTGCAGACTAAATATTTAAATGTATTGAAATTAGACGGATCTAAACCAGTCTCAATGCTGTGGCCTAGACTGACATGTGCTTTAGTCAATTTCCTGATTCAGTTCCACCTTCTCTGCAGAAGTTAACTACTTTAGCGTTCATCTGCGTTTTAGGGGTTTATTCACCGTAAATTACATTAAAAACAGCAGCAACACCGCTGTGGTTCAAACGAGTATGGTTAGCGTGTTTCAGGCTGCTGTGTTCCGACCGAGCTGCGGTGGTCGTGGGACAGATGTTTACCGGTGCGCTGTGCTGGATGGTCGTGTTGAGAATCTGCTCCTGATCAATCCAGCACTACACCAGACCCCTAACCTAGCTAGCCAGCTTACGTCAAGTAGCCGCGAGCTAAGTGACCTGGCGCTTTTCGGCTCACGACAAATATTATCAGTATGCGGCTTTCACGCCGCGCTGAACAACAGACTGAACAGCCGAAAACTAAACGAAAACCGAAGAGGCGCGGTTTACATCAGACAACGGAACAGAGAGCGAGCTCCGCTCACTGAGGGCGACGGACACCCCTCGGTCGGGATTCACGTAACGCTAGCTAGTTTAGTTAGGGTAGCTAACGGTTAGACGGACAGATGCGCCGTTATAAGCATTAAACACGGACCTCAGCGGTTCGTGTAGATATTAAGATTATTTTCACCATATTTTATTTCACCATATTTGACAGACACCACCAACAGTCTTGCTCATGTCACGCAGAGGCCACAGCTGCTGCTGCTGTCCGGCTAACGGGCATGAACACAAACAGAGGGAGAAGGTTTTCTTACCTGCTACTGACACAGATCCCGTCTGACCTTCTTCTCTGTCTGACTTCCAGTTTTTGGTTCTCTGTTGACATCCTCAACTCAAATTCGCTCAAAATCACAACCTGGCCGGCAGGTGTAAAATAATCCAGATGGCGGATAAACCGAGTGGGGCAGCAGCTCTAACGGATTTTCAAGTTTGACCGGGTGAAGGGCGCGCTCTGCTCTGATTGGCCAGTTTCCTGGATGGCAGTCAGATTAGCCAATCATGCTCAAAGAAACGCGGTGAGACAGCCAATAGCAACTGTTACAGCGTGGTAGCGTAGCAACAGTAGGAAAATACGACTTCGAAAAGATAGAAAAATGAAGAAATTAAATAAAGTGTATTTCGTTTTTATTTAACTAATTGTTGAAATAAGGTTTCCATTGCAGTGTATGAATAAAAATTAATAAAATGTGATAGTAATGTTCTAATTTCCTCTGTAGAGCACTGTGGATCAACCTTGTTGTGTTTAAATGCTGTATAAGTAAAGCTGATGGCTTAACTTTACTAATACAGCACAAGCATTTAAAACACTTTTACTCCCAAATTCTGGAGTGTGGACATCATAGCATTGTCATTTTCGATGTTTTGAACTCCATCCATCCATCCATCCATCCATCATCTTCCGCTTCTCCGGGGTTCGGGTCGCGGGGGCAGCATCCTGAGCAATGAAGCCCAGACCTCCCTTTCCCCAGCCACTTCCACTAGCTCCCTGGGAGGGATTCCGAGGCGCTCCCAGGCCAGCTGGGCGACATAGTCACGCCAGCGTGTCCTGGGTCTTCCCCGGGGTCTCCTCCCCGGTGGACTTGCCTGTGACACCTCCCAAGGGAGGCGTCCAGGAGGCATCCTAACAAGATGCCCGAACCACCTCAACTGGCTCCTCTCGACGTGAAGAAGCAGCGGCTCTACTCCGAGTCCCTCCCGGATGACCGAACTTCTCACCCTATCTCTAAGGGAGAGTCCAGCCACCCTGCGGAGGAAACTCATTTCAGCCGCTTGTATTCGCGATCTCGTTCTTTCGGTCATTACCCAAAGCTCATGACCATAGGTGAGGGTGGGAACGTAGATCGACCAGTAAATCGAGAGCCTTGCCTTATGGCTCAGCTCTTTCTTTACCACAACAGACCGGTAAAGAGCCCGCATCACTGCTGACCCAGCACCAATCCGCCTGTCAATCTCCCGCTCCCTTGTACCATCACTCGTGAACAAGACCCCGAGATACTTGAACTCCTCCACTTGAGGCAAGAGCTCATCCCCGACCCAGAGAGGGCTCTCCACCCTTTCCCGCGTGAGAACCATGGCCTCGGATTTGGAGGTACTGATCCTCATCCCGGCCGCTTCACACTCGGCTGCAAACCGATCCAGTGAAAGCTGAAGTTCACGGCCTGATGTCCCCAATAGGACCACATCATCTGCAAACAGCAGCGATGTGACCCTGAGGTCACCAAACTGGACACCCTCCATCCCCTGACTGCGCCTAGAAATTCTATCCATAAAAATTATGAATAGAATCGGTGACAAAGGGCAGCCCTGACGGAGTCCAACTCTCACTGGGAAAAAGTCTGACTTACTGCCGGCCATGCAAACCAAGCTCCTGCTTTGTTTGTACAGGGCCTGAATGGCTCGTAGCAAAGAGCCATGTACCCCGTACTCCCGAAGCACCTCCCACAGAATACCCCGGGGAACACAGTCGAATGCCTTCTCCAAATCCACAAAGCACATGTGGACTGGTTGGGCAAACTCCCATGAACCCTCAAGAATCCTGGAGAGGGTAAAGAGTTGGTCCAGTGTTCCACGACCAGGGCGGAACCCGCACTGCTCCTCCTGAATCCGAGGTTCGACTATAAGCCGGACTCTCTTCTCCAGTACCCTTGCATAGACCTTACCAGGGAGGCTGAGGAGTGTGATTCCCCTGTAGTTGGAACACACCCTCCGGTCCCCCTTTTTAAAAAGAGGCACCACCACCCCAGTCTGCCAATCAAGTGGCACCACCCCCGATGTCCACGCAATGTTGAAAAGGCCTGTCAGCCAAGACAGCCCCACAACATCCAGAGCCTTGAGGAACTCGGGACGGATCTCATCCACCCCTGCAGCCCTGCCGCCAAGGAGCTTTTTAACTACCTTAGCGACTTCGGCCTCAGTAATGGACAAGCCTATTCCCGTGTCCCCAGACTCTGCCTCCTCACTGGAGAACGTGTTGGTGGGATTGAGAAGGTCCTCAAAGTATTCCTTCCACCGCCCAATGACGTCTTCAGTCGAAGTCAGCAGCACACCATCTCCACTATATACAGTGCTAGTGGCACACTGCTTTCCCCTTCTGAGTTTGCCAGAATCTTTTCGGAGCCGACTTAAAGTCACTTTCCAAGGCCTCACCGAACTCTTCCCACACCCGGGTTTTTGCCTTGGCAACGACTGAAGCCGCAGATCGCTTGGCCTGTCGATACCTGCCAGCTGCCTCTGGTGTCCTACAGGCCAACCATGTCCGGTAGGACTCCTTCTTCAGCTTGACGGCATCTCTCACCTGGGGTGTCCACCACCGGGTTCGAGGATTACCGCCCCGACAGGCACCAACTACCTTCCGACCACAGCTACAGTCAGCCGCTTCAGCAATGGAGGAGTGGAACATGGCCCATTCTGAGTCAATGTCCCCCACCTCCCCCGATATCTGGTCAAAGTTCTGACGGAGGTGTGAGTTGAAGATCAATCTGACAGGTTCTTCTGCCAGACGTTCCCAGCAAACCCTCACTATACGTTTGGGTTTGCCTGGTCTGACTGGCATCTTCCCCCACCACCTGATCCAACTCACCACCAGGTGGTGATCAGTTGACAGCTCAGCTCCTCTCTTTACCCGAGTGTCCAGTACACATGGCCGCAAGTCCGCTGACACGACTACAAAGTCAATCATTGAACTGCGGCCTAGGGTGTCCTGGTGCCATGTGCACTTATGGACATCCTTGTGTTCAAACATGGTGTTCGTTATGGACAAACTGTGGTTTGCACAGAAGTCCAAAAACTGAACACCACTCAGATTCAGATCAGAGAGGCCATTCCTCCCAATCACACCACTCCAGGTCTTACTGTCATTGCCCACGTGAGCGTTGAAGTCCCCCAGTAGGACAATCGAGTCTCTAGCAGGAGCACTTTCAAGCACCCCTTCCAAGGACTCTATGAAGGCTGGGTATTCTGAACTGCTGTTCGGTGCATAAGCACAGACAACAGTCAGGACCCGTTCCCCAACCCGAAGGCGTAGGGAAGCTACCCTCTCGTCCACCGGGGAAAACCCCAACATACAGGCGCCGAGTCGAGGGGCTATGAGAAAGCCCACACCTGCCCGCCGCCTCTCACCATGGGCAACTCCAGAAAAGAAAAAAGTCCAGCCCCTCTCAAGGAGATTGGACCCAGAGCCCAAGCTGTGTGTTGAGGTGAGCCCGACTATATCTAGCCGGTATCTCTCGACCTCGCGCACCAACTCAGGCTCCTTCCCCGCCAGTGAGGTAACGTTCCAAGTTCCAAAAGCCAGTTTCAGCAACCGAGGATCAGAACGCCAAGGCCCACGCCTTCGGACACTGCCCGATCCACAATGCACCGCACCCCTACTACTGCCCCTCCCATCGGTGGTGGGTCGATGGGAGGGGGGACTCATGTAGCTCCTTCGGGCTGGGCCCGGCCGGGCACCATGAGTGAATGCCCGGCCACCAGACGCTCACTGGCGAGACCCTCCCCCAGGCCTGGCTCCAGGGTGGGGCCCCGGTAACCCTGATCCGGGCAGGGTACACAAGTCCTGCTTTGTTGTCCTCATAGGGGTGATTATGGATCACACTTTGTCTGGCCTGTCACCTAGGACCAGTTTGCCATGGGAGACCCTACCAGGAGCTTTTGCTCCAGACAACATAGCTCCTAGGGTCCTTCAAGCACACAAACCTCTCCACCATGATAAGGTGGTGATCCATGGAGAGGTGTTTTGAACTCACTGAATAGAAATTATTTTTAAGATATATTAGACTTTATAAGTATTAACCCACTCTTACCCTTTTGGTGTGCAGTGATCATTGTTTTTTCAGCAATGTGCTCACCCTTCAACTTTCACCATCAACAAGCAGAAACTGATAATAAGTTGACACTAATTATGTGAAAAAAGTTCACTGCTGCCTTGAGGTTTAAACTTTCTAGCATGTTGCTGTTCTGCAGGATTTAGAGCTTGTCATTCCTGCTTCCCACCTGGACTGTTGCAATGCCTTGTTTTTCTGACTTTGGCATTGCTCATTTTACTTTTTTGAAATGAACTGGCATATATGTGCTCAAACTCACCTGACATCACTGACTGGCTGTGACCAGAAAGTTGCAAACTTGAAAGCATTGTGGCTCTGTTAAGTTTGTATCTATTACAGAGTTTGATTGTAAAATTACACAAAAATATAAAACTAATACGATTTACCTTTAAAATACAAAGAAAAACATTAAATTGTTAGTATGGACATAAACCTTTATATTATGTGCTACTTATTTAATTATAGATAATTAGTGTCTTTTTCTGGGAAACTTCATAATGTGTCACACATTTTCAATGGGAGACAGGTCTGGACTGCAGGCAGGCCAGTCTAGTACCCGCACTCTTTTACTATGAAGCCACGCTGTTGTAACGCGTGCAGAATGTGGCTTGACATTGTCTTGCTGAAATAAGCAGGACGTCCCTGAAAAGACGTTGCTTGGATGGCAGCATATGTTGCTCCAAAACCCATATGTACCTTTCAGCATTAATGGTGCCTTCACAGATGTGCAAATTACCCATGCCATGGGCGCTAACACACCCCCACACCATCAGAGATGCTGGCTTTTGAACTTTGCGCTGATAACAATCCAGACAGTCCTTTTCCTCTTTGGCCCGGAGGACACGACGTCCATGATTTCCAAAAACAATCTGAAATGTGGACTCGTCAGACCACAGGACACTTTTCCACTTTGCGTCAGTCCATCTCAGATGAGCTCAGGCCCAGAGAAGCCGGCGGTGTTTCTGGGTGTTGTTGATATATGGCTTTCACTTTGCATGGCAGAGTTTTAACTTGCACTTGTAGATGGAGCGACGAACTGTGTTCACTGACAGTGGTTTTCTGAAGTGTTCCTGAGCCCATGTGGTAATATCCGTTACAGAATGATGTCGGTTTTTAATGCAGTGCTGCCTGAGGGATCGAAGGTCACGGGCATTCAATGTTGGTTTTCTGCCTTGCCGCTTACTTGCAGAGATTTCTCCAGATTCTCTGAACCTTTTGATGATATAATGGACTGTAGATGATGAAATCCCAAAATGCCTTGCAATTGCACGTTGAGAAACATTGTTCTCAACAATGTTGTTCACAAAGTGATGAACCTCGCCCCATCCTTGCTTGTGAATGACTGAGCCTTTCAGGGATGCTCTCTTTATACCCAATCATGACATTCACCTGTTTCCAATTAACCTGTTCATCTGTGGAATGTTCCAAACAAGTGTTTTTTGAGCATTCCTCAACTTTCCCAGTCTTTTGTTGCCCCTGTCCCAACTTCTTTGGAAAGTGTTGCAGGCATCAAATTTAAAATGAGTGAATATTTGCAAAAAACAATAAAGTTTGTCCGTTTGAACATTAAATATCTTGTCTTTGTAGTGTATTCAACTGAATATAGATTGAAAAGGAATTGCAAATGATCATATTGTTTTTATTTATGTTTTACACAACGTCCCAACTTCATTGGAATTGGGGTTATAGTATATTTTTTGAGTAACATTGACTCCATATGCCTTGTCTTGACTCCAGGATTTTTTATTTCTCTGTTTTAACATGTTATGAAAAGGTACACATATGCCCCTTTCCCAATTTTAAAGCTCTGTATATGCATAGAAGTAATCAATGCTTTAAGTTTAAGTCTAGTGTCAAGCATTGGTGACATTGTGTATAAATAAAAATAATGTGTGGCCACACCATATTGACCTAGTAAGCCAAAGAAATGAGATCATTAAGTTGTGGCCACAGCTTGGTAAGGCATGGGGACGAGATCCTAATGCATGATCACCACTTAGTAAGGCATGGGAATGAGATAATTAAGCCTTGACCACAGCTTATTGAGGCATGATCTCGTTCCCAGGCCTTACTAAGTCTTGCCCATGCATTAGGATCTCATTCCCATGCATTTATACACTGTGGCCACACATTATTTTTATTCAACCAGGATGTCATCAGCCTCGGCTTTGTAAGTTTTAACATTAGTAATTGAATAAGACCCTGGAGTTCAAGGAGCTCAGGACTAAAACGCAACAGCCTATGAATCATGAATGAGTATAAGCAAAGGAAGAGTTGTAATGCCAAAAAACCTTCCATTGTCCATGAACATCATTTTAATTACTATTAAAACAGTACACATATTTACAACCTAAATAATAATGTGAAATCATCAGTATATTCATGAAAATGTTGTTAAATAGTACAAAGTGTCCCCTGGGAAAATGAATGAAATTTACCTCTAAAACGTATTCAAATCTACATAAGTCACTTTAAAATGTATACTGTCTCTATGTCTTGTGTATATTGTCTCTATATGTTGTGTATATTTCACTATATTTTGCGTATATGTTCTCTAGACTTAATATTTTATATATATATATATATATATATATATATATATATATATATATATATAAAACTTCTTTTCTGTAGAGTGATTACCTGAGCCTCACCATGAGCATTGACATGTTGTGCAAATGACAAATAAACTTGAAACTTGAATCTTGAATTGGGCCTTAAGGATAATGTCATACCTTTGAAAGTACATTGATACTTGATAAACAAAAATCTAACTGTATAGTGGCCTTTGTTCTTCACACATATGTATGCTTGAGAAAATTTCACAACATGAGTTATACTCACTCATCCAATACTTGGAGTTTCTCTCCTTTTCTGAAAGACAGATGAGTCTTATTTCCAGCTTCATATGCGTATAAAGCAACCACAACCTTCTGTTTTGCACTACCGTCTGCAGATACACAAAGATCATATTTTTTCATGCTGAGCAAAAGGTGTGCATGCTTGTGTCCATAATCAAACTTTATATCTTTCAGGTAATCTTCCAGGTAATTTTGGACTATTTCTTTTAAATCTCTGTCATAAAAATGTCCACACAATTCAAATGGCAGCTGTTGTGTTTTCAAATGATGTAAAATATGGAGTTACAAAGTTTTGATATGACAGTTATGCTTTGCATGTGTTATATCTACATCGTTTTGCATTTGTGTATGTAAAGACAACCTGTTCTAGAAAAAAGCTAAATTAAATAACAAGGCTCATTTTCATCTATTAACTCTGCCAGTAGTAACAGTTATTTTTTCTGTTATATGGCCTGAGATTTTATCTCTGCTTTTGAAATATGATGAAACGTGATAGCGGCTATGTTTGTATTAGCTTTGTTTGATTCTTCACCAGTTTACCTGCTACTATTATGTATATGCAATGTAATGTAACTGCTGCTTCATTTAAAGTGGAACAGAAAATTCAAACAAAAAGCTGGCTTGTAGACCTCTAGAGATTCAAACACAAAACCAGTTTTGCTGGGCCTAGTGTTAGAAAGCAATATTGAAATATATTTATATATACATTGTTTAGTTTTGTTTTTACTATTTTACTGAAATATTTCAGAGTTACTTTGTTAAAATGGGTTTTGTAAAAATAGGTGTACTTAAGCATCTACAATGGAGATCTAAAAAAAAAAATAAATAAATAAAATATACACACACACACACACAAAGTATTGGACAGAGATGTTGCCAAGGGGTGGCCAGTGTCACCCTAGAATGAAGCATGGCCACCTTTATATATATATATATATATATATATATATATATATATATATATATATATATATACAAAACTGTGTTGATGTAATATATGACACATTGTTGTATTTAATTATTCATTCAAGATGATGTGTTTGAATCAAGCCAATTAAATCACTTAAATTAACGTGAAAATGAAATAAATTCATGTAGAAAGGCCATATATGTTATCAATTTTGCTTGCAATCACTACAGGTTAGACATGAGTTTAATGATTAGAAAGCTAATCAGACAGCACTGTATAATGTACCATACATGCATGTATTGAACTGTAAAAAGAAATTAGCATCATAATCGATCATAAATGACTACTTTTTGACAGTCACTCATTATTACATTACATGCAGTATTATCAGATACCCTGCCGGCAGATGTCTATCATAAGGACAAGTGATGCTTAATTGACAACAGTTGACCGTCTCACTTTCCACAACTGGGGTGGCTAGAAAGGTGGCCATGCTTCATTCTAGGGTGGCACTGGCCGCCTCTGGCCACCCCTTGGCCACATCTCTGTACACTATTACACTACACTACACTACACTACTAATCTGAGCTTCATTTATTTCAGGACCAAGGCCATGAAATAACAAAAGTGAAATGGTGAAATATTCTAAAGAGAAGAAACCTACAGTAACCACTACCCATAAACACAGATATATGTTTGCATGTGGTGTTGTACCGTCTATACTCTGCAGATCCTGTCCAGGCAGTAGGGAGGAATTCTACAGAACAAAATGTCAGTGAGCGTGGAAATACAGTGGAAACTCTGACATGCAAATTCTCAGGGTGTTTACCCTTCTCATGGGAGTATCAAACTTTGTCAAACTATTTGAATGTGTACACAATTTGACTGATGAGTGACAAATGCTTTCCATTTAACAGTTGTGTGTTCATGTGTGTATCTGCAAGTAACACAGTTATGATGTAACTTATTAACAGCAAAGAAAAAACGTACCTGAAATCTAGGAAAATGTATAAACTGAAATTAGGCTTAATGAAACAATGAAAGGAATAGAAATAAAGTAAAATTTTTATTTTGTGCACTTAATGTAGTGTAAAACATACACACTCTCTAGGAAGTATATTGTGCTCCTTGCTTGCCATTCTACGATCACTGACAGAATATCAGTTTTAAACAAAACACTGTAAATGCATTTTCTATTGGATCACAGAGTTTGTGGTTTGGCTGTAACCCTTTAAACTGCAATGTTCTACATGTGGATCCACATTTTAGTTGCTCACTAACATGACTACTTAAATTCTGGCTATTTAATTTTTTTAAATTCTCTGTAACTAAGTAATGAAGATGTAAATAAGTCATTCAGCAAGGTTTGAAACAAAATGCTTTATTCTTGAGCAACTTTCTGAATCAGAATTGTTCACGGTAGTGATAGGAACCAGACGTCTGAAAAGTTTAACATCACTAAAAGCTACCTCACAGAAATGTATTACATGAAATAAGAGGTGTAATTAGGATGTCATTTTTAAGTGGGCTTTTTGGGTGGACAACAACAAAAATGGGGCTTTTCCTAAACAGGGTATGTAAACAAGGACATACACGATATTGCCAGAAATATTCGCTCACCCATTCAAATCATTGAATTCAGCTGTTCTAATCACTTCCATGGCCATAGGTGTATAAAACCAAGCACCTAGGCCTGCAGACTGCTTCTACAAACATTTGTGAAAGAATGGGTTGCTCTCAGGAGCTCAGAGAATTCCAGCATGATACCGTGATAGGACGCCACCAATACAATCCAGTTGTGAAATTTCCTCACTACTAAATATTCCACGGCCAACTGTCATTGGTATTATAACAAAGTGGAAGCGATTGGGAATGACAGCAACTCAGCCATGAAGTGGTCGGCCATGTAAAATGACAGAGTGGGTGTCAGCGGATGCTGAGGCGCACAGAGGTCGCCAACTTTCTGCAGAGTCAACTGCTACAAACCTCCAAACTTCATGTGGCCTTCAGATTAGCTCAAGAACAGCGTAGAGAGATACATGGAATGGGTTTCCATGGACGAGCAACTGCATCAAAGCCTTACATCACCAAGTGCAATGCAAAGCGTCGAATGCAGTAGTGTAAATTGCCGCCACTGGACTCAGTGGACATGTTCTCTGAAGCGATGAATCACGTTTCTCCGTCTGGCACGATGGACGAGTCTGGGTTTGGTGGTTGCCAGGAGAACGGTACTTGTCTGACTGCATTGTGCCAGGTGTAAAGTTGGTGGAGGGGAATTATGATGTTGGGTTGTTTTTTCCAGGAGGTGGGCTCGGCCCCTCAGTTCTAGTGAAAGGAACCCTTAATGCTTCAGCACCAAGAGATTTTGGACAATTTCATGCTCCCAACTTTGTGGGAAGTTTGGGGATGGCCGCTTCCTGTTCCAAGATGACTGCGCACCAGTGCATAAAGCAAGGTTCATAAAGACATAGATGAGCAAGTTTGGTGTGGAAGAACTTGACTTGGCTGCACAGAGTCCTGACCTCAACCCAATTGAACACCTTTGGGATGAATTAGAGTGGAGACTGCGAGCCAGGCCTTCTCGTCCAACATCAGTGTCTGATCTCACAAATGCACTTCTGAAAGAATGGTCAAAGATTCCCATAAACACACTCCTAACCCTTGGGGGGGGGGGGGGGTACAATTACTGTATCCTGTTTTGAATGAGCCACCCAATTATGCAATAAGATTTACCTAGCTAGCTAAATAAAACAAATTGTGTTAGCCTTTTGTTAAATTATTTTATACCTTACCAACAAGCCAATTGCAGTGACTAACAACAAATTAGCTATAGCTTAACTAGAGCTGGCTAGATAGTCCCTAAAAGAAAACAGGTTTTTCCAGATTACTATTATTGCTGTTATATTACCATTATAAACATTACACATAAAACTCAGAACACATGTGTAGGTTCACTAGTGGTTTTGGATAGTTAATAAAAAGGCTATATTTGTGTTGTACTGCAACCCCTGGTTCCTATCACTTCCATTGAAAACACATTTTATTTTGGTAATTTTTTATAGAATTAACCATTTCACCTCAGACTACTCTGAGTCACTTTGTTTACATCTTAACCACTGAACCATACAGAAGTTTAGAAAAATTTGTGGAATTCCCCGTTAACCTATGTATTAGTTTCACAGTAGTTGCTAAGTAATTCATAGTAGTTCTTGAATCATAAGTCTTAAATATGAATTACACCAATTTTACACCAAGTTTATGCATAGTGCAATTGAGAAAGTCATTCAGAGTGGTTTGATGTAAAATGGTGCACTATTGAGCGACTTGCTTGCGACTTGTTTCTTTACAGTAGTGACGACAGGAACCAAGGGTCGCAATGTCTACAACACAATTGTAGCCATTTTTTCACTAAATGACCCCTGATATTACACACATTCTGATTTTCTATATGCATTGTTGATTATTTTAAAGTAGTAGTAAATCCGAGAGATAAATCTGGAAAAAAAGCCCTGCAGCAACCTGTCTACCATGAATACATTTAAAAAATATGTTTGGAGGCCACCAAAAATCTTACCTCAAAACTATAAAACAATGACATCGTTTATCTGTAACTAATTCCTGTAAGAATTTCCTGTGCTTTTGTAGCACTAAAACCTTTGGATTTCTGGTTTCTCTCACCACCACTGTAACAATTCTAATTCAGTTATTTTCACTAGAATGGAGCTTTTCACATCAAACCACTTTGAATGACTGTTTCATTATGCAGACGTTTTGAAAAACTGGTAAGAATGCATTTTAATGTCAATAACTGCATAACAAAATCCTTGGATAAGGGATAAAAAGTAGTTACAAGTAAGGAAGAGTTGTAACGACAAAATAACCTTCATTTCTCCTTGAAAGTGACCTAAAATTTGAATCTTATCATTAGAATTCTGAAAACATATAAAAGTGAATTTGAAAAACATGAAATCATAAATATAATCACCTTTGTATTTGGTCCTGGCTGAGTTGGATCTTTGGTGTATCTGTTTTTGTGGTGTGTGTGATTTTGCGTCTGTTCAAGGGTACCATTTTTTCCCCTAGATTTTGCACATCCCATACTAAAAAAGAAAGAAACAAAGACAAGCAAACAAAGATGAAAATAAAGATATGTGGTTAGATATTGTTAATGAATTACAATCATAATGTTTTTCTATAGTGATATATAGTATGTTATAGTATGTAGAATATAATTATGCTCCATTACGATACAGTCATCATAATTATACTGCATTACACTTTCCAATACTTTATTATAATGACTGTCAAAGTTAATATAACCAGACAGCAAAATAAATTAAATAATTGCTTGACAAAGCTAAATAAATGTTTACGCCTTTGTCAATGGTCAAGAATCCTTGGTTTGTTATCCGGAGAAGGAAGAGCAGGAACACACATTGGATATCCGTTACAGACAGATGCCGTGCTTCGTGCACGCGCTCATATCCAATCGTAAGTAGTTTTCCTCAAAGGATCTAATGCACCTGACACCAAGGTAAGGCTCACAAACTCAGATCCCCTAGTAAAACTTTATTTAAGACGACATTAAATGTTTGATGTTAAGTAAAATGGTTTCCAAACCAAAGCAGAAAATGGCACAGCATAAACCCTCAAGATACACACACTCTTAAAAATTATAGTTCTTCATGGCTTCTTTAGTAAACGGAACAGTTCTGCTTAGAACCATGAGTTTTGCATAGAACCATTTCATACTTAAATGGGTCTTTGCATGGTGAAATTGTTCTACAGATTGATGGAAAATGTGTTGTATATGGTTCTATATAGAACCCTGTTTGGTGTTATATAGAACCCTTTTCGAAAAGGTTCTATGTCAAACCATATACAACACACTGGCCTTCTGAAGAACAATTTCACCATGCAAAGAACATTTTAAACATGAAATGGTGCTATATTGAACTCATGGTTCTGAACAGATCCATTCCCATTACTAGAAAAATCTTAAAGAACCATCTTTTTATGAATGTAGCTTTAACCAAGACTGACAGGTTCTAAAAGATTTTGAAAAACGACAGTAAAATGCTGGGGAAAGGGTGAGATGAAGGACAGTAGTGGCCAGGTTCAAAAACTGAAGCTCATTGTAAGCCAAAAAAACCATAGTTTCAGACTGAGGTTGGTGGCTCTGTTATGAAAACTAAACGATTGTCTGTGAAAAAGAAATGAAAATAGGAATTGGAGAAGAAAACAGAAGTAGGAATTTAGCATGAAAAAAAACAACAGACCAGTAGCATGAAGATGCGACCGGTGCTCCACACAGGTGGTGTCTGACACGTACTACATACTGGATACATCTGAATAAACTTTACATTTGTGCAATAAAATTAATTAAACATTGATTATATGTACAGTTGTATGCAAGTTTAGCTACCCCAGTCAAATAACATGTTTTGATGATTTTCCAAAACATTCTCTACAGAGAGCACACTTCTGAACATGTTAATGCACAATTACTGATTACTTGCTTAAGTAAACTTGCTGGTAAAAATAATAAAGCATCAAATGTGACTTGTGCAAAAGACACATTTTACAAAACATGTAACGTTGAAGCTTTTGCATATGACTGTATGTAAATAAATAGAGAAAGAAAGCACCATCACAAGTCCAAGCCAATAAAGCTGAGATAGCAAGAACATAAGATGTATTAAAATGATTAATTCAAATATATTGGTTAAGCTGTCATGGCTTCAGCATGACAGACAGTAAAATAGAGCTTAATAGCCATCCACCTGAGCAGTTGTTCAGCACTGCTCTAGTTTACTCACCTAATCCTGTAAAGTTCCCAAAGTGCACAGACTCCAGTCTCTGTCTCCTTATGTGAGCTCAGACTTGACAATATCCTAAAGTCTTCCTGAGTCCGTGAAAGTGTCTGTAACCTTTGGCATAGTGCTGCGTCTGTGTTGTTCACCAGCCAGGCCACTCTGTCTATCAGCACAGCTCAACTCGCTGACTTTATTCCACTTTATTTGCATACAGCGAATTGAAGAAAAACAGAAGTGAGTGTAAATGAAGTCATTTACAGAACACCAGCAGCTACAGAAAAAAAATGTAATATGAAACTGAATAAAGAAAAGAATAGGTAACTAAATGTGAATGACTACAATTTAACCTGAGTAGAAGTAATTTGAAAAATTAAATCCATTAATTTGTACAAGTAATGAGTACAAGTTACTGAGTAAATGGATTGAGTAATTATCCGGCTCTGCGTGTAAGTGTGGTTAAAAAATCACATACGACACAATGCATTTGTGTAAATTGACTAAATATTAGTCAATAATAACTGATAACTATAAACAGAAAGGAAGAAAGAAATGAGAATATGAGGGAAAAAGGAAAAAAAATCAGATTCAAGCCAAAGCTACATAACATCAAACACAGAAAAAAATGAACACGTTGAACAGAACACAGCTTCAAAGAGCGCTCTGTAGTACGAAATAAACTTATTTGCCCCCCCAAAGACTACATTTCCCATCAGCGCTTAAGGCACGATACGATAGTGTAGAGCTTCCTGTTTATGTCACTCTGCGCCGTCTGCTGGTAGTCTAGGAAAGGACCGTGAGAGCAGTATGAGTGGAGAATAGTGAGGCGTCGTGCTGAAGGCAGGAAACTATACCGAGAAAGCGATTTTATTTCAGTTATTTACTGCACTTTCACATCACACAGTGTTGATGTGTCGACGTTTCTGACGATAAGACATGAGTTTGACGTCATGAACCAGTGCTTACACTGCTTAACATGCTTACAGTCAGCCTACACATTCATTTTTAATATTAGCTCTCATTATTTAAATAGTTTTGTTCAAATATGGTTTGTTTCTTATAGCTCTCCTGTCTTATAACGTTACCTTTTCTGTTATAAGTTTTTCTCAAGTGTGCTCCAGAGGCAATCACTATGACAAGACCATGAGGCTTAGAGCGTTCCTGCATGGGATGTGCAATGGTGCTTGCCTTTTGCCTTTTGTGTTCTTGCTCTGTCTGTCCACCCTTTTCTTGTACATTTCAGGAAGAATTAAGTAAGGGAGACATACTACCTAGCTGTGGCAAAGAACACCCAAACGCTTTCACAGTATGGGGTGCCCATGTAACCATCTGGCATGGTACACCCACGCGTTCACACTAGGTGTGATTCAGTGTGATACAGAGGTGCAATATTTTTTTTAATACAGCAAAAATAAGGAGTGCAAATATGAGTCATGTGTTCATACACTATATGGACCAAAATATTGGGACGCACCTCTTCAGCGTTGAATTCAGGTGTTTCATTCAGTGCCATTGCCACAGGTGTATCAAATCAAATCAAGCACCTAGCCATGCAGTCTGCCTTTTCACGCATTTGTGACAAAATGGGTCGTTCTAAAGAGCTCACTGAATTTGGGCGTGGTGCTGTAGTATGTTGGCACCATTGCAACAAGTCAGTGTGCAACATTTCTTTCCTCCTAGATAGTCCACGATCAAGTGTGAGTGGTATTATATAAAGTGGAAGCATTTAGGAACCACAACAACTCAGCCGCAAAGTGGCAGACCACGTAAAGTTACAGAGCAGGGTCAACTGTAAAGTTTGGTGGAGGAGGGATGATACTATGGGGTTGTTTTCAGGGATTGGCCAAGGCTCCTTAGTTCCAATGAAGGGAAATCTTAATGTTGCAGTATACCAAGACATTTGCCCCTGTGCACAAAGCAAAGTCCGTAAAGGCATTGTTGGGTGTTTGGTGTGGAAGAATGTGACTGGCCCACACAGAGCCATGACCTCAGTGAACATCCAACATTAGTGTCTGACCTCACAAATGATCCTCTGGATTATTGGGCAAAAATTCCCACAGGCACTCTCCAAAATCTTGTAGAAAGCTTCCCAGAAGAGTGGAAGCTGTTATAGCTACAAAGGGAGGATCAACTCAATAGTAATATCTATGGATTTAGAATGGGATGTATTAAAAAAGCTCTTATGGGTGTAATGTGTAGGTGTCCCAATACTTTTGTCCAAATAGTGTATGATTATGTTACTGTGTTAGTGTTTGCACAGCTTACATGCATGCACACCAGGGGCATAATGATGCGTATATTTTCAGTTTCAGTGGATTCCTTGAAAGATAATAAATGAGAGACACTTTGAAACACTTTGTCAAATTAGATTTTTTGAGTTTACATATTGAAATTGTTTCATTTTTAACGGAAACACACTCAGTGAGGATAATGTCAGAGTTATGCGTATTATATAATGTTGCTTGTAATATTGCCTTAAAGGGTATGAGTGTACTGTCATGGAACCATACCAGTCATTATTCTGTAGGGCCGGATGTGCCACTCAGTAGCTGATCACATCCTGTTCAAGATGCCAGGTAATGTGTTTTGTGTGTATTGTTTTTTGAACAAATGTTTATGACAAAGTTCTCATATTTAGCACATTCGACTCCACACAATTGTGTTTCCTTTTAATTATGTATTGGTGCATAGTTGTGCATTATGTGTGCCCACAGGAAAGAAAGATCAGAAAAAGCTTGCTCAATATGTCTTAATATCCCATAAATAACAGTAAGATCAGAGGGAAAGACCAAGGTATACTGCCCTGTGCTTTTTGGATTTTTCTCCCAAGTAAACTCACACGTCTCCTCTTGAGTTTGAGTAGAGATTAGAGTAGTAGGTAAAGTCACACACTGTGCTCAGATTTGCTGAGATAATAATGCTAGTTTATCTGCAATTAAACTAAAGGCTGGAATCTCAATATGAACACAATCATTTCTCATTCAAGGCTAATAGCCTTCTCAGTTCTGATAATAATTCAGCTGTGATTAACTATTATATTTTGTGTATCTGTGTCTGAAGTATCTAACGTTCACCTTTTGTCTAATGCTTTTCTCTTAAGGAATGTTAGAAGAAACACCATTAACTCTACTGAGCCATCAGAAAGTGACACTGAAACAATAAGATCTTCCTCTGGGTGCTTGTGTAATGGACATGGATGTGCATAAGGGCTTGTTCAGGGTGCAGCTGAATGTAAGCTGATGTTGGAAGTATTTAGTGTGATTCACAGCCACCTGTGAGGAGTGTGTTCTGGCATCTTTTAGGAATTCCCCCAGTGGGTGTACAGTATGCATTGTCAAGGGTGTTCTCAGGTGGCTGGTAGTGGGTTGCCTGACATAAGTCTACTGAGCCATAGTAACTTAATTTTATTACATGTTCACAGACTTATTTTAAAAAGGAATATAAAATCAACAGTAGCCTAAATGATTTTTTGTATATCTGCAAAATACATAACAAATAAATAAAGTGGTTGAATTTACATTTTGCCCACTACTTGCATATGCATACATATGTTCTGTATAAGTATTTGTCTGTATATGACTTTGTTTTAACCTTAACATTTTCCAGGTATTAGTCACAGTGTGATTCAAAATATCTGAAAAGGAAAATCAGTGTCTCCTTATTAGTGAAAACATGGCATTGTATACTTAATTTTAAATGATTATAAATTGTTCTTGTCTTGTGTCTTAATGGCAAATTCACCTTTAAAGCCTTTTTAAACTGTACTGTAACATCTTAATGGTTTTTATTCCTACGTCACAGTTTCTGATAAATGTTGATTATGTGTACGTATGTATTTACATGTCTGCAATTGGCAGCAGTTTCGGTGAAAGAAATGCAGTCAGTGTTAAACAATTGCTGCCATTAAAAGTAGGAAAATGTCACTGCAGCAGATATTGTTTTATTCTGCCATCTAGTGGTGCATTTGTTATGGTTTTATTGCATCAATAAATTGTAAAATTGTACAATTGACAGGAGTATAAAACAAACCTTTAATTGAACAAATGTATATTACAAGTCACAGAAAAGAAGCATAAATATCAGCTGCCATTGATTTTACAGAGACATATTTGGTATTTTGGACAACTATTTTGCTTTCTTTTTTCAAAACACTGTACAGTCATTTATTTTAGGAGCACAGATTTTACACATATGTACAAACCCTATTGATAAAAATGTTAAAAAACAAATCTACCAACTCTTCACATGGCAGCTGTCATGCTAAAAGCTAGTTAAGTGTATAGTGTATATACAGCAACAAATGTACATACATTCACAAACAGAAACCAACACAACATCAAGTACTTGTAATGCAATGCAATGACTAATGGCATTAATCATCCTTAAGAACAATGATTGGCAGGTTTGTGGCATATGGAGGAGTGGCTGTTGGTTTATATAGAGCACATGACATTTGCATGTGAGTTGAGCATATGCACCAGTCCCATGCTGGGAGCTAGAGCTGATCACCCTGTTTTCGTGACTCTTTGACCGCTGAGCACTTTAAAGCTTTTGGTCAAAATGAGATTAGTGTAATGCACAGGATGGCCTTGAAGACGTCAAACATACCTGTCTGTACCATGCTTTAGAAAGGCAGTATACTCAAAGTGTGATGAAACAGACTCAGGTTAGCAACCCTTAGGGTAGCATCATGTATATATACAAAATATCTAAAACATGTATTTTATCCATGTATAGAATTAATTTAATCACAGTTCCTTTTTACATGAACACCTTGAGCACTGAAGGTTTGACAGTTGAGTGGTACATTGACAGATTAGGCACTACATAATTCATGTTCTGTCACCTTAAGTGTTAATCAGTAACCAACAGCTGTGCTTCCTAAATCAAGGTGGTTCACATTATCATTTTCAGCACCTCCAACAGCAGTCTTCCTTCAAAAATCCATTATGTTAACCAGGTATGTAAGGCAGTTCTGATCATCGTGAAAATGAAATTGTTATTTTTTTAATCTGCTTATTGAAGATTGCCTCTTGAAAACAATATACATTTACTGGGTTCGCATGTACCATGTTCGCTTGTTGCAGTGATAAACTTTTACTTTAGAGTATGGGACAGTGTTGTCCACAAAATATAAAGAGCATTTCCAGGACATCAGGTTCTGTAGAACGCCTTGCAACCTCTGTTTGTGCACTCTGTCCTCTGACTGGCTGGGTAACCACAGGAGGTGCTAAAGCTTCTAACAAAGGATGCACTTTATTATCTGCTCTTTTGATGACTGGAGGGTTGAAGGCAGGTAGAATGCTGTCTTTCTCGGCCCAGGACTTGGGTGACTGTGTAACAGGACTCACCTTAGCCTCTCTTTTTGACAGGGTATCAGAATTTTGTCCTTCTGGCTCCAGCTCAGAGTCACTTGCATTAGGAAGGTTAAAATAGGTAAACTTTGGTCTTAATGACCTAGGCAGCTCCTCAAGCTCAGTAGAAGAGAGAGTCCTATTAGGAGAGGCTGGACAAAATAAAGAATATGGAACATCTTCCTTCATAGCATCTTGTTCATAATCAACTAATATGGTTGTGTTCTTTTCCACTGTCCTTGGAGATTCTAGTTCTGGGGAGGATTCACGAATCAGTTGGTTTTCATGAAGCAACCAGCAACCTTTGTCAATGAGGACAGCATCTTCAGGTACCACTTGAGCATTCAGAGTGACAAAGTGAGTTGACTGATTGAAGGCATCCACTGAGCTTGTGGCATTAAAGTATGATAGGTCAGTCTTTCCTTGAGTTCGAGCTTCATGGATGGAAGCCAAAGTGGTTACATTTGTCCTCCCAAGAGCTTCTCTTTGCTTCCCTCTGGAGGCAGATAGAGGTCTCCTATCATCTGGCCCTGTACTATTTGAATGACCTCTTCCATAGAGCCTCTCAATGGTTCTTCTGACAAACCCTTTGGCAATGGCTAATCGGCTAGTGTCATCCTCTCCACTGGAGGTCTCAGGTGATGTTTGGGACTGGTTTCCTCCACTGTCGCTGGATTCGGCTTGGTAGTCAGACATGTCAGAATTTGGACTGTGCTGTCGTCTGTGCCCAATGCAGGTTGTGGTGTTACTCTTAGCAAGAAACATCTCGCGGATTGACTTAACTCTGTTAACCTGAATGCTTTCTTCTGGCTCTTGTGCCAAAGAGCTGCTTCGGGAATCATAGCTGAAGGCTAATGAAGAGGAAAGGGGTTCTGAGGTCAAGTCCATATGTGACTGCTTAGTTGTCCTGATCTTCTTTGATGGTTCATTTGGTGAGTGCTTCTCACTGTCACCTTTGTCTTGTATTTGCACTTTAGATGGATACTTTATAAACTTCCCCACCTCCTCTTGTTCACTGGACATTTGAGAAACATCTAATTTATCAGTGTCTGAAATGTCTGGTAAATCGATGTGTGTCAAGAATCTGTCCACAGGCTTCTTGGGTATATCACTGGCCTTTTGTGCAACTGACTCAATATTACTGATGAGCTCTGCCACTGAAGCTTTCTTTTTTTCTGTAAAATGTGTTGTTTTTTCCTCATGCTCCTCAGCTTTTTCTGAACCATACTCTTTTTCCTCCACAAAATGTTCTTGATAAATTGTATAGCATTCTGGTTCTTCCAAAATCACCTGCTCCTCCCCTGAATAAATCCTTTTCTCCTCATAGACAATGTGCTGTTGCTCTGTTTCAAGTTGTATTGTATCCTCTTTCACATCTGATTCTATGTGAATAGCAAGCAAAGTAGCTTGCATTTCAGGTTGTCTGAAGAGTGTCTCCTCACAGTCTGTTTTACTGTGTAGTTGGCTTTCTGTTTGACTCACTTGGCCTTCATTTTGCCACTGAGAGAGAGTGGCGGTCATGGCATATTTTTGGTCACTACCAAGATTTTCTTCTTTATCACTAACTTGATCTTCAGAAAAGCTCATAATTTCTTCTTCACAACTGTCTTCTTCTTCCTCTGAGCTAGATTTTTCCTCTTCAGATGTTGTCAGTTTATTTTCACTACTAGTTGGTGATTTAGGGTTCTTCTCAGTATCCCTGTCTTCATCAATTTCCCCTGTATCCACCACCTTTTTTGCTGATTCCCTTCCTTCATGACAGTCTAGTACCTCCTCCATAGTGTCATTTGTCTTGGCTTTGCAGTCCTCAAATACTGCCCTCTCATCCATCACTTCCCTCTCCTTTAGTGGCTTGGCATTTATTTCCTGTTGCCTTGCCACGACTCCTCTATCCTCAGTTCTAATGAGCTCTGCTACTTTCTCTTCTGTTGTTTTTTGCTCTTCTTCCAAGGCAGACTCATGAGAAGACATGATCTTGTCTATGTCAAAGTCAAGCATACAGTCAGCCTGCTTGGTTCTTTTTATTTGGGAGAATTCCCCTTCATGCTTGTCAGTTGCCACTTTGATTTCTTTTTCAGCACTAACCAATAAATGTGTCACAGAGACATCTGAAATGCCACAGTCATCAAGGTGTGCTTGAACAGCATTTTCAATGACAGACTTAACATATATGTTTACATCTTCCAGCACAGAGTTGGGCAAGCTGATTGTTTTTTCCCTTAGGAACGACTCCGTAAATCCATTCATCTTTACGTCTGGGAGTGACTCACTCTGCTTTTCTAATCCATCCACCTGATTACCTCTGATGCTGTCCTCCTCTTGAGTGCAAAGAGCAGTTAGCTCTTCTCTGACCCTGTCAGGAACACCTAGATCTTCCATGAGTCCTTGAATTGCCTCTTCCTCTGAGTATGACCCAATATAAGACCCACTCCTTGAGGAACCTGATGTGGCACTATGACTCCTGGATAAATTGCTCAGTTCCTGGAATCCTCTCCAACTCTGCAGCAACTGAACAGATGTTGAGTTTTGCAGAGCATTTAGACTGGCTCTCAGCTTCTCTGCATCCTCTATGATTGCCATCTCCTTTAGCGACTGAAGCATAAGCAAAGCCTCAGAGCAGCTCAGGTTGTCTTGAGCTTGGCGGCATGCATTCAGATTGGCCAGACCATCCTTCAGGGTCATAACTGAGAGGAAGGCCAAGAGCACTCGAGAAGAGGAGCCAAAAGTAGAGGCCAAGTGTGAGGAGAAATCTGGCATGCTATTGGACTTCTCCAAACAAGACCGCCGCTTGTACTGTGTGACTTCACGGAGTGACTGAATGGAATAGCAGAGCTCCTCAAGAACTTGTCTCATATCTGGCCTCACTGCCATTTTAACTGAATATGATTTTTCTGCTTGCAAAACTGACATTTCTGTGGTAGGTGTAATCAGGGCATGTGATTGTTCCCTCAAAGATGTACAATTAGTAGTTTCAGATGTGGTTATGTCCCTATGTAGGATGATGGATTTTGTTGCATCATTGCTTACTTGGGATTTGCCTAACAAAGTTCTTTTGGATTCAGACAATGAAGAAGGTCTCAGTCTTGGCTTCTTGTCAGAAGTTACCTGTGTAGATAATATTTTCTCCATACTTTGATTGTTGAAGAGTGATGCCTTGGTCAGAGTGTTGTTTTTAGGTATTTTTTCTACAGAGTGTTGGTTGGGTAGAAGAGTCTTTTCTGAAGAAGGGCTGCGAAGAATAGGTGTTTCTTTTACATGAACATTACCTGTAGATGTTTTATCAATGTGCATTTCTGAACCAGAATCTTTTGATTGAACTGGCATTTTTTCTTGATTTGAATATAATTTTGAGGACTCTATTAATTCATTATCTGAGGTAGCCTGGCTTGTTTTTCCAGAGGCATTTCTTGCCAATGATGTTTCTCCTTGTGACAGATTTGGGATTATTTTTTTCTCTGATGATTTATCCTTCAGTGATGAACTGTCTTCTGAGGAAAGGCTTTTCTTCCATGTATTTTTTTTTAGAGAGAGATTTCTTAGTAAAGGTATTTCCCCTACAGTATTATTTTGAGGAGACTTTACTTCTGTTGATGTGTTCTTTTCAAAAGTATTTCTTTTAGACAGGGATGTGTTCTCTTCTGATGAATCTTTGGGTAGGGAAATTCTTTCTGGAGAGAAATCACTGGGTAATGTTTCCTTCACAGAAGAGAATTCCTCTTCCATTGATGACTTTGCTGGCGATAGATTTCTGAGTGATGAAGTATTATGTACTTGAACACAACATGGTAGATCCTCCTTTGATGTTTCTCTAGCACATATAGTCTCACAGGTTATCTCTCCAACCTCTGGAGAAGACTGTAACTCCTCAGGTGTCAGAAAGGTTGTGCTTTCCTGTAACTCTGTGTGGGTAGATGGTACCTGTTCCTGGTCAGGTTCACTCTTCTGCAGCCAGAGGTTTACATATTCATTGAAGATTGAGGAAGAAGAGTGCAGACCAGGAAGGGATATGCTTTCACTAAGCTCTTGCGTTTCTCGCTGAAAATCTCGCTCCTCGTTCATAGATGTCTGCCGTGTTAGTGTACATTTATTGGTTGTTGCATGAAGCAGGTTTTTCTTTGGAGAGGCTGAACTTTCATTAAGTTTCTTATAGGACATGTCTGGTTGAACAGGATTCACTTCAATGGTACATTGTTCTTTCTCAGCTGGTAATTCATTTGGACTTTGTATCATCAACTGAACAGGATTGTGTATCATGGAAGGAGTACTTTCTTGATGATTGGCTTGATTGTTTCTCCTTTTTAGAAGCTTCTGAATAGCTTTTGCCCGGTAATGCTCAGTACGTCTCGTTGTTCCAGCTCGGCTAAAAATATCAGCTTTTATTTTCTTTATTTCTTTCAACGTGTCCATTTTATCATCTTTTTGCTTTCGTTCAGGGGCAGCAATTTGGAAAATATGATTCTTTTTGACAATTACTCTCACTGGCTTTCTCTTCTTGCTAGTTTCTGCTGTGGAAGGTTTAGGAAATTCAATAATAGAACTTGTTGCCTTCTTACTTCTGATTTCCTGAGAGAAGTTTTTTTGGTGTAATGCGTAGAGGTCTGATTGGAAGACGTTCTGCTGTCTCATAAGTGACCCATAAGTGCTAGAGACCCTGTGCTCAGACTCCAAATCCTCACTGTAAGACCGTATTGTTTTTTCAGAGGATGCAGGAAATACAGTATCAGATGACGCTGGCCGAGCTCCAGCTGAACTGTATGTGCCCATGCCCTGAATACAGAGCTGTGTATTGGCAAAGAAATTCTCCTGGCAGGTCTGTTGTTCATAGATGTGGAGCACTGTCTCATGGACCGCCTCCCCATTGTCCTGTAGTTGTAGAATCTCTGCCGACTTATAGCTGTCGGACTGCAGTTGTGAGGTTGTTGCATTCAGTTCAGAGGGCAGGTTGCTGCGGGGTTTAGGTACAGGGCGACTTCTGCACTGCCGAACCATGCAGTGCTCCTGCTTCATCTCACCATTACTTGTCTCTTCCCTGTAGGCATATGATCCCAACACATTCTCCTGGATCTCAGTTTCTGTAACTTTCATGGTGCTCCCAACAGATTGTTTCTGCTGAACTTTACACCACCCAGGGCTAGAAGGAAGGGAATGGAGGGGCTCTTTTTTCCCAGTGATTGGCTCTGCTCTACCTGTCTCCATCTCTTCAGGACTATCCATAAGAAAGGCAAGTTCTTCTGGGCAATTCTCGATTACCTCTGAGGCCACAGGGTCAACTTCAGGGGGAATATTGTCAGATATGGTTGCACAAATATCAGGATCTGATTTGGTCTTCATTTGACTGGGCACATTGGAGCGACTAAGCGTAGTTGTCCAATGAATTGTCTCCTCTTCTTTGATGGTTAGGCGCACCTTCATCTCCACAGTCATGCTGCCGTCCTGGTTGATCCGAAAGGACTTTTCAATGTCATCTTCAGTGGGCATGTGGATGTCTCCCTCACCTTCACCATCCAGACAGGCAATTGTGTCAGTCTCTGCAATGGATTCTGGCAACTGACCAGTCTCCATTTCTACAGAACCAGTAGGGTTACTTGGATAGTCACATGCACTTCCTGCAAAACTGTTGTGTATCTGATTCACAATGTAGCGCTCTGAGGATGGTGAGAAGGGACGAGATTTCGTGCTGCTGGTCATGGATTTCTTTTTCCCTTTAGTAGTTATTATTAATTATTAGTAATTAAAAGAGGACAGCATTTTACCAGAAGACGGTGTGAAATGCGTCAGATTGATTAGCCATTCCAAGATAGCAGGAAAGCATTGACAGGGAGAGAAAGAGAAAGGGAAGATACCAGGATTAGAGAGAGTAAAGATATGGAGCAACATGGTGCATGTTATAAGATGTAGGTCATGATAGGTATTACTCCCTCAGATAATCTCGACCATGGCCAGTCATACATATATACAGGCCAGTAGAGCATTAGAAGCATTAGACAGTTAAGTATTCAAGGAAATTAAAATTACACAAGAAGAATTCTGTGTTCAGTATTTGTAACTTAAATCTGCACGAAATTACCTTGGAAAATGCATAACACATTAATGCACAAATCACTAAAATATGGTAGAATTAAACTGAATTTGCAGCATAGATTCAAAGGTATTGTGAACTGGATAAAATGTTTTAGACTTACGGGACACAGGATGCAGCCGTCCTACACTTTTTGCTGGTAGCCAAGTCAGAGCAGAAGGTTTCTGGACATCATAGTTTGCTTTTCTAAAAGGCTCACGTCCAGCAGCTACCAATACCCCTGAGCACAAGATCAGAGCAGGAAGTCCATCCACCTGCAATACAGCAAAACATCTTCATTTTTATCCAACTCTTCTTGGACAGCTTTTAAAATGACTTGTTATCTCTTAAATAATCTGTGATCCACTGACAGTCAAAGGCTATTCAATAGCTGTGTAATGTTCACTTGTTAAATTTAAGAAGTAATAAAATTTGCAGTAGTAGTTCAGTGGATAGTGGTCTCATATACAGAGTATTTTAAGTACTTCCCAGGATGCAGTGCAGTGTAATAGGATGAGATGGTAAAGAAGCTTAATGCTGAAGGGGATAGATTTTCTTCAACCCTCTCTGTGTTATTTATGCTCATAGCAATTACAGCCTACAATGCATTTAAGGAAACAACACAATAAACAGAATAGACCCTTCCTGCAGTTATACAGGCTTCCGAGGTAGATTTGTTTTTTGCTATTAACTATCTATAAATCAAGGCCAAATAAAAGCAATCTCTTTCTCCCAACTCCTTCAGTTGACAAAATTTTACCATTTTACCACTTTTCTTGCGTAATGCACCAGAATACCAAATTGTGAACCCAGCATTGAGAATCAAATCGAGTAGAGGGCTCAGTGTATCATTACCACCCCTTGATGGAAATATTTGTAGTTTACACAACAAGCTGGATTTACACATTCATAAGTGAGCAAGCGAATCAACATAGCAGTTGCATGAAGTTTTTTGATATGAAGAAAGATTTATGTGTTCATAAGGTGTGGACAAGGCAGTGTAATTATTTTATGCACTCGCTAGGATCACCAAATATTATATTGTTTCTGCCATTAAAATGTTTCAGAAATAATGTGAAATATCTAACAAATTGTGAAATAGCACAGAAATACAGAGAGCATGACAATCCACAAAAAACATTAAGTAACCTACTAAAATGGGAATATAATTTAGTTCGAAAAGTAACCAAGAACATGAACTAGTCTGATGTGGATTAAAACTAAATTTACATCAAAATTTATAGCTACCATTTGGAAAACATAACCAACGTAACCAAAATATAAAAAAAATGATACCTACTACTTGGAGTAAACCAGTTGGAGAAAGCATTAACACTTTGAATTAGTCAATTAAGTAGAACTAGAAGTAAGTTTTGGTCAACAATTTTTAGATGGAAAGAATCACTAGCTCAGTGTTTACTGATGTCCTACAAGAGGCCAGTTTCTAATTTAATTACAATTTCTTAGTCCATTTGTTTGCCTAGGCCCATAATCTGATACTACTCAGAGGTACCGATCTTTTGATCCTTTAATTCATCTGATATTTGATGAGAACCACAAGAGCACAGCTGGCATACTGAGGTGAAACCATATATTGAAACTTTGATAGCCTGTGTCTTCAGCAGCTTCCGAAAACTGCAAATATTTTAATTAACTTCTCACCCTTCTTCCAACTGGTGTGTACAGCTTCAGCACAGGAAAATGCATGACCTCAGATACAAGATCCAGCAGTGCCTCAAAAGAGTGAGTGGTCCTTTTCTGCAACAAAAGCATGTGCCTGACTTCTGGATCTCCATTGCGGAACACCACCAGCCTCTTTGGCGTGTGCAGCAGGGCTGCATGCTCATTCCGTCTGGCCCTGCGAGTGCTGCGCAGGCCAGGACTCTGTCGCTGTCGGGCCAGGCGCCTGCTGCTGACTGGCCGGGCATGGTACCATGGTGGCGGTTTGCGTTGTGCCCGCTCCAGGTCAATGGGCTTCACGGTTCGCTTGTCAGAGCAGATGTAGGAATGGCCATGGTGCAGCTGGTCAAGGGAGCGGACTGTCGTGTGGCCTCGTGGTGTGGTGATAGTGCGGACTCCAAAAGGCAGTGGAACACGCTTGGACAGGCTGTCCAGTAGCCCCTCGAAGGTTTTGAAAGTTCGGTTATTGATGACCACGGGTAAACCACTGAACTGCGCATCACCGCTTTTGTAGAAGCACACACGCTTTGAGGCAATAGGCTCACTCATGTATGGTTGGCGGGATGTCATCAAAGTATGGATGCTGCCAGAGGACTGGGCCTGCGGTGGGGCTTTCCGCACTGCTGAAGCTTCGTTCATAATCTCACTGTAACAGAGCACAGAAGGAGAGAGAGGGATATAAAGGGAAGAGAATCCGATCACAAAACCACTTGACTTTAGGAAATGATTCAGTACATCATGAGATCTCAGTTTTCACCGTAATTTCATTTTATTTGATTCTGTTGATTTGATTAATCATTTCTTAGTTTTCATTCATGGAATACACAAAAACTATTTCAACAATAGTGGAATAGAGACCATAAACTCTTACACTGAAGAAAAGCCTGCAAATTTTATTTTAGCCAAATATACACATTTTATTTAAGATTATTATAATCAATTAGACAAATTGTAACGAAATCTTCTTTAAAGTTAAAACTTCTTTTAGTGCATTATGATGCATCAGTGCGTTTTGCACCCCTACTGAATAGAACAGAGAACAAATGTGACTCTACAGAAATGCTAATACAGAACAAAAAAAAAACTGACCTTGCTAGCTGCCAAGTTTTAGTTTTGGGTCAGTATCAGGTACCTTGGCATACACTGTGAAGAGCACATCAGGTATAAAGTTCATAATTAAGTCTTTTTTAATGATGTTGTTTGATATCATTCAGTTGAAAGTATTCACTTATTTAAAAATAACATTATATGCAAGATAACCGCCATGTTGAGAAATACATGTGTAAATACATGAGTGTAATTGATTGTGTTGCTGACTGACAGAACATGCAGCATCTTTAACGCCAGGTGTTGTTTACTGCCTCACCTAGCTAGATTAAATGCACTGTCACGGCATCAAGTGAGACAGACATGTCCAATTATTCCGACTTCCATCCATAGGAACAGTAAAACTAAGGCAACCAATTAAACCAATTAAACCTTTTTTTAAATATAGACTTTTACTAAAATAGGAGTTCCAATAGTCTCACCAGTTCCATCAGTGCTAACAGTTGTAATTAATATACAGGTAAACAGAAAAGGAATCCATTTCAAATAGACAAAGAAAAAGAACCTTGATCATTTTGAGTTATATAGTTATGCATTATAGTTAATAATACACATGTCACAACTTTCTTTAAAAATTTCTACATAATAAAATTACTGAGTTGTAAACCAAGTATTTCAGAGTGTTTGGTGCATTATGGAGAACCTTGCTGACTCATATTTCTTTACAGTGGTGGTTATGGGAACCAGCGGTTGCGAATTGTACAATGCAAATAAAACCATTTCATTTACTATCCAAATGGCCAGCGAGCCGTCTGAGTTTATACTGATAATAGTAAAATAGTGCTATATCTGAAAAATAGTGAATGTGCTAATAAGTTTTAGGCCAAAACCTTCTCTCAGAGTGGTTTATGACTATTTTACCTTTATAAACATTACATATAAAACACAGAAGGCTCACTGTTCATTTTGAATAGTAAATAAAAAATGCATTATACACATCGCAATGCCAAGTTCTAAAAGCTACCTTACAGAGGAAATCAGGCAAAGTAACCATTTCATGTAATAATGGTCTATGAGGGAGCTTTTTGAGGCATTATAGTCTTCAAACGTCTGGTTCCTATCACCACCACTGAACAATTCTGACTCAGTAAGTTTCTCCAGAACAGAGCATCTCATGTCAAACCACTCTGAATGCCTTTTTTTTACATCTTAATAAAGATATGCATACATTTTTAAAAATCACTGTTTTTACACGGTATTTACCTTTAAATCTGTTCTGCAACTAAACTTTAATCATTTCAACAATCACAAGAATTTCTGTATATTTTGTCAACATTTTGATGGTTCATCTATGTAATAGATACATTATAACAGTTTTATGATGAACATTGTATAGATAATTAAAAACCCACAGAGCTGTGTTATTTAAACAGTTATGTAGCCCAGTAACAAACCCCTTTAGTGCTCTGAATATAGACTCACCTCATGGAAGATTAACAGGGCAACTTTTATAACTAACTACCTCTACAGACAACTGCTTAAAAAAGGAAGCAAGCTAACAAATGATGAATGTCATCTTCTTTAAAAAAGGAATCACTCTAAAAGTCTTTTCACACTCACCAGACTTCCCATATTGAGTAGAAATTTTGAGTAGAGTGATTGCTCCCTCATATTGCGCTGTGGAGCTCCGTGCTGGAGACTGTGGGTTATTCTGGGCGATGGCTTCAGTATTAATTTGCTTAATCTTTGCTCACTACTAATCCCAGCCCCACTGAGGAGAGCCCTCTTCATGGAATACGCATGTGTGTGAAAAAGTTACTGTGTTTCTGTGTGTTTCTGTGTACAAGTATAGAAAGGGCTCATAAGAAATACAAACTACTGTAGAAATTAAAGTCAGCATCTTTATGATGTGAATGCCACTATAAAAAAAATGTAGTTTGAGGCTAGGCTGTCATTAACCGTTTCAATGTGTATAATAAACAGATTTACATAAGTGAAGTAGCTGTTAAATCACCATTATAGCTCCTGTCACACTGTCCTGACTCTGTGTTTCTGTGTTTAAGGTCCAGGTGGCCACTGGACCTTTGCCTAATCTAATTGTGCATGCTTACAAAGGATAAGGACAGGACTGTGAGTGTTCGTGTGAGAGAGACTGAGGGTTAAGGCTGCTTGTTTATGGGTAGAAGAACAAAAAAGCAGTGTGTAAATTTCAAAGAGTGACACGTTAGGCTATAAGTGTAATTTAGTGATTAAAGAAATGATTGAAACAATAATTAAAATAGTTAAAACAAAATTCTGAAATGTGAGTAATGGAAATTAATTATAATGGCATACATAGTGCTGTAGCAGGTGTTATGGGCCCAGAATGGCAGTGACAGTGACGCCATTCTTCCTATTATGTAATTAGTGTACCATCAATATAAATTGGAAGCTGTGATTTTACAGTAAAATTGTTAATAAAGTTGCTTTAAAAGAGCACATGAGGATTAGAGGAATCTAGTGCAGGTTTTAGAAGATGTGTAGTGTGCTTGTTTTCAAAGGATTTTACCTCATTAAAATCTTATTTTCCTTGAAATTGTATTTTGAAAGTATTTTAGTAACAAAATATTGTATTGTGTAATGTGTTATAAAACCTTCTTTATCTATTGTTTTGTTTTTTGGTTGTGGGCCCACCACAGACAATGTACTTTGGCCCCGCAGCATATTACAGTACTGCTCTGTGTGAGATAGAGAGCACTAGATTGTATGGTCTCATTCTGATAATTATGAAATAAACATGAAGACAAAATCTGTCCTTAAAGAGATTTAAACCAGAATCAGCACAAACGCACACAGACATGCTTGTTATACTCACTAAATATTATACACAGGAGACGTACAGAGAGATTAACCCGTGCCTGGCATAAGGTTGCTTTAAGGTTGAGGAAGATCAAACAACCACCACCACCAAGGGAGCAATGATGAGTGGGAATGTGCACATGTTCCATAAGCATGTGTGCATAGGGAAAGAATGTTGGACCTGCAGGAATTGAAGAAGTCTGGAATGCCGGTGTGGTCTCCTGCCGAGTCCAAACCATTCCCAAAACAAAACGGAGAGGAGGAATGCCAAACATTCAGCAAAGCAAGCTCTTTTACCATTACTGATAAGAAACATTGTTTGTGTAATGGCATGCACGTGTGTGTGTGTGTGTGTGTGTGTGTGTGTGTGTGTGTGTGTGTGTGTGTGTATGTGTGTTTGTGAGTAAAATTGAAAATAGAACTGTCTACTCATTGCTTGATCAGCATGGAATTTCAGCTCTACTATTCCTACATACTATTCCTCCAAACTGAACTCAACAAGCTTTTAGATAAGAGCCTGCTGTGTTGAGATAACTGGCTGGAATGTTTGTGTGTGTTTGTGTGTGTGTATGTGTGTGTGTGTGTGTGTGTGTGTGTGTGTGTGTGTGTGTGTGTGTGTGTGTGTGTGTCTATATTTAACCCTTCACTGCGGTCCCGGCGCCGGCTCCAGATCCCTGAACACTCTCTTACTGGGAAACTATTCAGGATACATTTAGGATGAAATAAGGGATATGTCTGATATGTGAAACTTGCGCACACACACACACACACACACACACACACACGCTCAAAAGAACAAATGACATTTTCCTTCTCCCCCACTAGCCAGCCTCCTTTTTTGTCTCTGTCTCCCTTTCGTTTGTACCCCTGGTGACCCTTTGAATTGCCGACCCCTGTAAACGGATGAACTGGGAGTAAAGCTGAGATCATATTTATCGTCATACTATAATTACAATAAACAACATCATTGTGATCAAAATTCAGTTACAAAGTACCTGACGTTACAGAGCCTCACCCTATAGCTTGCATTTTCAATTACTGGCTCAGGGCTAAGTTAAGCTGTCTATGTCCTGATGTAGGGAGAATTCCAGGCTTTTCCAGAGTGCCTTTTATGGAGGAAACAAAGATTCCAGGCCCAGGGTTGACTCCTGGCAAAACACTTCCTCTTGCCTGGCTCCCTGCTGCTCCAGGTCCTGACCGCTCTTCCACTGGAATTCCCGACCGCACTGCCCTCCAACCCCACACCATGCCAGCCTGCTAATCTGACCGGGTTACACACAGGCCTTTCCTCACAGAGAGCACACTCACATGTAGACACTAAAACATACACAAAAGGCCCAGAAAGCACGCTCACTGTAAGTCAGAACGAGGTCTAGACAATGATATACACTCAAACTGGAACTTGAAAGCTCAGAGAGCACAGATAAATGTTCTAAGACACACACACACATACACCCACTTTTCTGTCATAAGGAAACAGCTATCCAACCAGTCTTCTACAGAACAATAGTCTCACCTTTAACTCGTTCACCATAAATCTAACCTACACACATATACACGTACACGCACACGCCCAGTCGCTCACTCACTCAACTCCCTTTTTGGACTGTTCTCTCAGATCACGTCCTCGCAAGTGAACTTTGGAAAACTCCCAAATTTCATTAATGATGTCCTTTGAGAAGGTGATTACAATGCACTAAACGTCTTCTTTTCTTACTATCCTGATTTGATGAAAACGTATAAGGTATCCACAGGTCATTAGTCCTTGTATTTGGCCATTATGTCTGAAACCACCAGTTATTATTTGTCACATTTGCCAAATGAAAATATTTAATCCCACTGATGCAACTTCACAGTTGTGATGCATTATTTGTTTTAACCTTATAACTCTTAGAGCCATTTACTTTAGCATGCATGTAAGGCGAATGGCTGTGTCAGAGCTGTATGAAGAAAACATGTTAAAGATGCAACTGCCATTGGTACACTCTTTAAAAAGACAATAATAAAGGTTAATAAAGGTTCTTTTTTTTAAAAATGATTCTATATGGAACCACAAACACTCAAAGAAACCCCTGCATGATTAAAGGGTTCTTTGTATCGTGAAAGCGTTCTTCAGATTGGTGGAGTATGTTCTGTAGATGGTTCTAGAAATGTATATATAACATTTAAAGAGTCCATTACTGATATTTTAAGATGGTGAGTACTGCCACATTTATGTCATGCTTATGTCGTCGAAATATCAGGATACATACGGAAGAACACGTCAGTTTCTTTCATTTAGCTTGACTTTGTATGACGTGTTAGATTATAACATAACCCGATAAACACATATACAGATACATGCTTTAAAAAGATGGATCTTCAAGGGTTCTTTAATAAAGGAAAAGAACCATTTTATGTTTAAATGGTTCTTCGCATGGTAAAATGGTTCTTCAGACTGACTGGCTTTTTGAAAATGGTTCTCTATAGAACCAAAAAGGGTTCTGTTATTATTACAAGCTTGACATCATAACAGTGAAAGACCCCTTTTCGGTGCTATATAGAACCATTCTCAGAGAGGTTTTATATAGAACCATGTACAACATATACGTTCTTCATCAATTTTCCATGATTTCACAGTGCAAAGAGGCGTTTAAGCACAAAAAAGTCATGATTCTACATACAGCACAGGTGTACAGGTCGTTTGCATCACTGTATCATTATATCTCTTTATTCTTTTACATAGTTTTCTGTTCAGTTTTGTTCATTTTCACCTTTAATTTTTCATCTGTTCCTTAAACGGCGTGTAGTTTGTGTCACGGGGTTGTTCAGGGACTATAATTCGGGCACAAGCTCAAAGCTGTGGAAATGTGAGCAGGTCTAATGAAGAGCCAAAATAAAGGCATTCAGTGGAACGCGCGTGCTTGAGTTTGACAGCGCGCGCGCGCCCTCTGGCGGGCTTCCACCAACGGTCGCCTGCGCCAGATAACCTTATAACCGGTATCTTGCACCATATTCCTGACTTTTATAGCTTGTAAAGTGCGTAAATGAGGAAAAGATAGATATTAAATCAAGCCAAAAACCTTCCAAGACTACAAAATTCACCGAAATGTCGTGTTGCCTTTGTAAATAAAGGCAGGAGTCTTATAAAACGACCATGGCTAATACGCTAGCGTCCAGCTTAACACTTCAGCTCTGCGGCTCCTGTGTAGTTTTTCTGGCACCTATTCCACTTTTGGACGTCGGTAAGTGCTTGATAATTATGATATTCTGGCTTAAGTGACAGACATAAAGTCACACTGCCTCTTTTTGTCGGTCTGTATTTCTGTGACTTTTTTAAAAAATCTGTATTTAAGCCTATAAAGGGATAAAGACTAAGACTCCGTATGTCTGTAGGTGCGGGTCATGTACAGATTCTGGGCAGATGTCTTGCTACTGCAGTGGGGAAAGTGACGTTCAGTTTGCTTCTGTGGATGAGTTCAGGTTAAGGTGGTTATCCATCTAAAGTACACATCTGTTTTACAAGATAACTTTCGGAGGCTTGATATCAAAGTCCAAACGCTTGGCATGGTTGAAAGGCTTCAAGCTGAGGCCTTATTAAAAAATGGACCCCTCTCCAGCCCCTTCATAACAGAATCGACCAACACAAAACCACAGAAAGTGATCAAAACCATTAACTGAAACGTGTGTTTATGCCGGTGTGTCTGTTCCTATTCTGCTCAGGTGCAAATGTGGAACTTAAATGATAAACAGGAACATTGCTGTGACCCCGCTCTGAGACCTGCGTGGGAAAGACACATGCAGCACACATACATATATGCTGACAAAGGTGTCCGACCTGTGTGATGCTGTGCCCTTTCGTCTTTATTTAGTTTTATTTTGATGTATTTTTATTTAGGAGGAAATCCTTCTGTCTTTCCCAGAGTTGTGGAAGCGCTGTGAGTTTTAGAGAACTTTGTTTCCTGAGCAGATGAGGATGTTCCCAGCTAATCTTTCACAGGGTAAGTAGCCTAGACAGTCCCTATGCTGAGGATATGCGGACAGGTGCTCTTGGAAACTTCCACAAACGCTCCAATATTAAACACAATGAGCCACATTCATCTTTTTCTTCAGAAATACATCAACGACAGCCTACGAAACATGCCCTGCTTCATATGTTCTAAAATGACTGATGCGTTGACTTTTTTTAGGAGTCTGCTAAATGAATTACAGGTTAGAACAACTGCAGTATGCACATTACAAGCAGTCATAACAAAAACTTAATAAAGGCAAGGTGACATAATATATCAGAGTATAAATATTTATCGACCGTTTACCATTAACAGCAGTAAAAAAATATATTTTAAATTTCCTGTTTAAAACAACAAAGAAAAATAATATCTGATGTACGTCACAGTCCACATTAAACTAATGTTTGTAATTGTAATGTTTGACAAGAAGGTCATGATGCAAAGAACAAATGTTGCAATTTAAGAGAAGAACTTTAATGATATTGTGTTAAGTTTGTTGTAAATAAACAAATAAATAAACAACAAATCCTAAAGACCGACACTGTTATTAACACAGACTGAATTTCTCACAAATTAGCATGCTAGCCTGCATGATTGGCTTTTCCCTTCTGGATTCTTGCATTTAGGCTTATGTAACAAAGTAACACCACCACATTTGCTGTAATTTGGCACGAAAGCCATGGATGTCTGAAAAGCTAATTTAGAAACAGCTCCAACACATACATGTTGAGTAATAACTCTCACTGTATGCATCACATTTCTGAAGCTTGTGTTGATTAGGGCTGACTCTGTGGACTATATATGCAAAGCCTTTACAAAATCCAGACATACATAATATGATTTTCTTTTTTTTAAATGAACTGTTTTGTGTATAAAACACTCTGGTGTACATATAAATAGGTGCATTCATCAGGCATTATAATAATATGCATTATTATCAAACAAACTGTTAACTAATTACCTCTGATTCATCAAGAAGGTAAGTTCTAATGGATTTTTAATCAAGTAATTAAGCTCAGTCAAGAAATAATGACAGTCTTAATGAATAGCATTGCATTTTAACATGTAAATCCTACATAGAACGTTCTTAAATGCCCCTTGTTCCTGCTAAAATTAAAAAGAAAAAAAATGCAAGTTTTTTCAAGTACAGTTTGTTTGGTCATGACAATTCAGTCAGCAACCTTTGAAACGTAAAAGTTCTCACCAACGCCTTACCTCACTGGAACATTTTAAGACTGTGTGTATAAGTGGGAGTGATATATATACTCGTAAGGGTCAAATCAGTGAAAATAGCTTATTGTGTCAGAGCCTGGAGCGCCGATCAAGTGTGAGTTTATATTTAGAAGCGGCACAACTGGACTGGGTTTGGGAAAGCCGTGCCTATGAAAGTGATAAGGCCAGGGAGGAGACTCATATTCCAAGGATTATAAAACTCACACACACACAGTCAAACACACATACATTCAAATGCACATGCAGCACACATACATTCCGTTTCAGACAGGAGACGCCCTGGCCACTGCAGCTGCCTCTGATGGACATTGTGTCCTTCAGTTGCTGAACTTGAGTATAAAAGACAGCACGCTCACAGCTCCAGCATTCCTTTTCCTATTGAGAGCTTTTATTGTAGTTGTGATTGCATAGTAAGGCTGCATACAGAGCCACCACTATCAATTATGTTATTAATCGAGTAATCTAACAATTATTTTGACAATTAATTCAGTTCTCAGAGTTCTTAAAAAGGCCAAACAATAAAAGTGAATAACACCAAAAGATGCACATCCTTTTAAAGATTCCAAATCTTCCAAAAAAGCAAGCCTTTAAAAGGATTTTAAAGACGTATAAAAGCACTATGAAGCGAAATATACATTTAGTATGTGTAGTTTTAATCACGTCTTATATTAGTATTTTTGCTCTTATTACTTGCACAATGTAGATTTAAATCTTATAGGCTCCAAAAAGCATTCTAGATTGTTTATTATAGATAATTTATATATTGTTTGAGTTATTTTATAGTAATAGTATAGTAATTATATCTTTACATTTTTTGTCAGATTGGATTTCCACTTTTCAAACATGAGATATTTTGATTGATAAATATATTACAACATGGTTTTCGATGCTTTACATCTTCCTCAAACATCATCTACAACTCTTTATTATTCTGGACGCATCACTAGCTTCCTCATAGGTGTCAAATTCGTATGTTTTCATTCATTTTTGGAGATATATGGATTATCATCGATAATTTTGTCACACTGAGTGTTCTGTGGCCCTTTACTTTCTATCCTAAGTGATGTGCTCAGGCTGTAGGTAATTGGATACTGATTTATGTGAAATTTTGATATAGAGCGCATGACGTACATGAATAAAACAGGTATCACCACATTTGACAACAATCCAAGCCATCAGAGCCAAAAACAGTGTTGAAAAAGTGTTGCCCAAGAGACCAGAGTTGTTTTTCTGTCCCTTGTAGAAAAAAACAAGGTTCTACAACTGAAGTACACTAAGTATGACCTAAACATTTCTGAATATCATTGTCAGAGATTTGTGTTCTGTCAGTTTATCACAGAACACAATGTAACTGCTCTCTGTCAGTCTAGTTGATTGTCTCTGTGTGTGTTTGTGTTTAACTGTGAGCGCTTTTGTTAAATAATATAAAAATAAAGTATCTGATTCTGTAGAATTACTCTGATTACCAGAGCAATAAGTAAAGAACATTAAAACTGGATAACTTGCTGTTGTAGCGATATTTATACTCGTAACAGTGAAGTTATAGGTTTTTGAAGCTGTAAGACTTAGTGTCTCTACAGGTTGACACTTATGCTTCCTAGCATCCTGCTAATTATTTGAAAGCCATAAAATCGCACAAGACTTGCGTGAATTCATCTAATTTTATACATTGACCTAACACCAAATTGATTTTATGATGTTGAAAACATGGATTCCAAACTTTTGAACAGAAGTAGACATCGCGAGGGGCTTGTCTTTCTGTACCTGAGGGTAATATTAGGATTTGCGTTAGTCAGCTGGTTAATTTGGGTGTTAGATTTCATCCAGCTGCTCCCAGCCCCCAGCGCACAGCCCTGTCTCTTCTACAAGCACAAACACACCCACTCAGGTGCTTCTGGGTGGGGACAAAGCCTATTGTTTGGCCTGTAGCTCAAACAACAAAACACACGCACAGACACACCATATGGGTTCACTCTGTGTGTGGGAATCTGGGGGTCTGTCTGTAAAAACTTGTCGCTCGTGCATGTTTCCGTCGGTTTGCTAAAAAGGGATGGAGGGTCAGTGTCAGTGACCTCGTCCAAAAAGCCTCTTCCTTTTTCAAACAGAAAATGAGCTGCACACTCTGAGCAGCACGTGAACCAGCGCAGACCAATGTTAATTGTTTCTATTATGAGACCAAGCACAATACATGGCTTCTCCATTGGCCTGTTTTTTTTTTTTTTATTATTATTCTCAGGCTTTCACAGGCCTGTGTTTGTGTCAAGGTTTGAGAGAGTTTGTGTGTGGGTGGGTGAGCTCAGGCTCTTATTGATGTTAATGATGGACTTTGTTTGGTGAAGGTGCAGAGATTACGATCATATTTAAGTCATTGGAGCCAACAGAGCTGCCTTAAACAGGAAGAAGTGTGTTAATCTCAGTTTCCCTGCAGCAAGAATACACACACACAAAGAGGAGAAAAAGGAGGGTCAGAAGAGCACAATGCAAAATTGGAGTAGGGGAAGAAAAGACAAAAAATATATATAATGCTGAAAGAAAATCAAAATGATTAAAACCAAAGACAAAGAGACGCATCTTTTAGACTTTTATTCCCCAAAAGTGCAAAAAAGGTATGAAATTACATTTTAATACACTAATCACTGTACATTTCATTTGATAGAAAAAGATATTTACAGCATTAATGTGTCTTAGTTGAAACATTTAAAAGGTTTAATTAAACACATTTTAGTAAATTTATATAATTCTAAACTTTTATAGGCCATATAACTCCCTTCCCTTGTATGTTTCTGTGAGTACATTTGCCAGTAAGCAAGGATGTGTTTGTTTGGTGTTGTAACAATTTCAGACAGTGTTAGGTCATTCATTACTGACAGCTCAGAATATGGAAAAAAAGATGCATTCAATGTACAAGATTCAGATGTGAACATCATTAGCACATGATTCATATATTACATCAACACAATTTTGTCTTTTGGTTTACTGACTGGTAATTTTGTTGGTGTAATATATTTTATTCATTAAGAAATGATGAACACATTTGAATAAAGTATATTTAGTGCATTATGCTTTTTAGTGTATTGTGCTACAGGGGCTTCAGGTGTTGTTATAGTTACAGTAATACACAGCAGTACTAGCGTCGGACAATACAGAGGAAATCAGGTCGGACCCCTGAATGGGTGTGTGAGGAACCCCGTACGACAGGTATTGCTCAAATTCACTACCATCCACTTCACTTAGTATTTCTGGACCGTGTCGGTGGGCTTCCGTGGAGGGACGCGAGTGCTGGTCAGTCGCGGCGTGTGGGTGTGTGTGACTGTCCTGTGGGGGCGACAGCTGCTCAACTGGACGTTTTAGTTGAGAGGCAGGATTATAGAAGACACTCAAAGTGGATGGACAGCCCAGGTATGTGGGGGGCGGGGCTTGACTGGAGCTAGGAGATAGGCTCCTGCTGAAGAGCGCCTGAGATAAAGAATGTGAATGCAGGGGATTGTGGTGGGTGTTTACGTTATGGCTGCTGTTTGCGTTACCAAGTTCTTGAGAGTGCGTGCTGGCCATCAAGCTGGCTTGTGCATTGCCATGAGCGAGTGTGTTAATTTGTTGGTTAGCATTTGTATGCGTGCTGATGCTAACATGTGAATGTGTGTCGCTGCGGTTATTGCCATGAATCTGCGGATTTATCAGGGAGTGTTGATGCCCTTGAGGTGCGTACTCTTGATGATGGTGGTGATAACCGTAAGCTGCCTGAGAATGGCTGTCCTCTTGAGTGTGTCCTGCAAAAAACACAGTCTCTGTTGCTATGGCGTCCATCGGGGAGGAGTCCGGGGTGGGCAGGCTGTAGGACTCGAACAGTCCCTGGGCATCACAGTACTGAGGTAGGCCAGCCTGAGGCAAACCTACAGGGGGCAGGGAATAACCCACCCCAAGACTGTCCATGCCCATGGGGGCTGGGGGCTCAGAGGCTCCAGGCAGCAGGAAGCCAGAATCCAGCCGCTTGATCCTCTTCACCTGTTTGCGGCGGCGAGGTCGATACTTGTAGTTGGGATGATCCTGCATGTGCTGCACACGTAGCCGCTCCGCCTCCTCCACAAAAGGCCGCTTGTCCACCATAGATAATGCTTTCCATGACTTGCCTATCAGAGAAAAAGACACAGTTGTCAGTTCAAGTACTTTCATATGCTGTTCAACTTTAAGTTAACCACTTCAATAATATATTTTTTTAATTAGTTATTAATCTTATGACTACTACAACTACAGTACTATAGTACAATAAATTATTCAGTTATTGCTATCAAAGTAGTATGTAGTAATGTGTAATCATGACAGTGAGGAACTTACGGAGAACTTATAACACACCTTCTGTGTCTGATATAAATTTAAAAGGACATTATACCTGAAAACAATCATGATTTAGACTAAAATAAAATCTTTTTTCTCAATAAAGCTAAATTTGATTCGTGGCATGTAGTTAAATAACAAAAGTATGTTCAGGGTATTTCTTAGTTTTGACTCATAAAGAGAGTTTCAACGACTTTCTGTTTTGCTCTTTGGTCTACAGCTGTTTATTTTCATGACGTGCCTATTGTTTGACCCAAAACCGGCATGTTTCCACTAAAGGAACTATTTGCTAGACTGTGATTCTACACACAGACATGAAAAGGTTCTAACCATACACAGAAATAAATGATTTGAAGAAGTTTATCTTGTGCTTGTGGTCAAAAGCTTGACTTAAATTCAGAGAGAACAAAAAAATTGTGTAGTATTTTTTTTTTGTAAAAAGATATACAGCATTTGCATTTCAATCTTGAAGGATATTAATCATTTTAATTAATTGACTTTTTTAACTGTCTTATGTAATAGTATTGTGATGAACTGTTGACTCTTTTGCCTGAAGCCATATCCCTTCTGCAGGGAGAGTTCAGGAGCAATGTGAGGTTAAGTGCCTCAAGGACACAATGGCTGTAGCGGGCTGTTATCAGTGACAATCAAACCAGTGACCTCTTGTTTTACAACTAAGCTCTATCAATTGCCTTTATTATATGAGGAAATTTCCTTTCTGTGAAAAAGACTACACAAAACATATTGCTCAGAAACACATTTATCAGGGATCAAAATATGTTTACTTTCTCTGAAATGTTTTAACTTTACTCACAGATGAATGATATATACAAATATTAAATAGGATTAATATAAAGAATATAAATTATGTATAACACAGTGATCGTCAAATAATAGTCCTGCATTGTTATTTAGCTGTGTATTCTCGGAAATAGAGGAAATACATGTCTATATAAGTTCTTGTAATGTTTTAGGAATATGAAAAGAAGGTTTGCATATAAAATGTTGAGTAAATTCAAACCAATGCTGGTGGTTAAAGTCACTATTAAACTTGTCTAAAATAAGTAGCTTAATGATTTCCTAATAAAAATATCAGCAGCCTTTAGGCAAAGGCACAACTACCTCCTATTAACACACATTCCAAATAACAAGAGGCTCAAACTGCAGGCCTGTAAGATGAACCGCCAAAGTCTTACCACGGTCATATCAATATACTGAATTACAGGCCTTCCGCATTTTTCATGTATGCTAATCTGCTGAGTAGCTTCAGGTGTTCTGGGCATCAGGTGAGGGAAGACTTTAGTCTGTTTCACTTTTAGCTGGCACTCACTCCCCGATATGTATTGAATGAGAAGAAGGAAATACTGCAGATGAGCACATTACGTAAACAACAACATATTATAATGGGAAATTGGATAAATGAACAGCTTTACTGTTCATGTACCATGGCCTGCATGTCCCACATTACAGGTTAACACGCAGTCCTGTTTGACCGTATGGGCACAAACCATAGCCATTACTTTAAACTGCACTACAGTGTTCATAGTAAAAGAAAGTCACAAACATTTATTTGTGCTCCTTGGAGAAACATAAAAATACCTGTAAACATTCGTTCACCGCATGATGGTAAGAATAACCACATAATTATCTAAATATGGTTTGTTCCATTTAAATCGTGCTCCCCTCCCCCTTTTCAATATCTTAAAACCTTCTAATGAAATTAATCTCTGATGAGAGGATTGTTTTTTTTTATATTGCTATGTTAATTCGTGCACACTGGTTGCATAACTGCAGGAAAAGCGCGCTCCCGAGATCCCCCCCCCCCCCCCCAGCCCCCCCCCCTCCCCGCACAAAGCAGGATTTCTCAGTTAGCCGGATACTTTAAGCCCTTAAACCCTGTCCAATTGGAGAAGAGATCTTCATTTTTGGGTTAAGTTATCCGTCTCAGTGAGAAAGTCTGATAAACACACGCGCACACACACAGACACGCGCGCGCGCACTCACCGAGCATCTTGCTGAGCTCTGCGTTGTGCAGGTCCGGGTTCTGTTGCGCGAGCCTCTTGCGCTCGTCTTTGGCCCACACCATAAACGCGTTCATGGGTCTGCGGATGCGTGGCTCCGTGCGCACGCGCCCCGCCTTGCTCTCGCTCGCGGGACTCTGCGCCTCGGTCCACGCGCACCGGCCCGCGCCGGCCATGCTCACGCGCGGCTCGTCGCTGCCGTAGCCCGCATCGGGGCTGCTCATGTCCGACACTTTACTCACACACCTCCAAACCCCCCACCACCGCCCCAATAACGGAGAGCTCTGGGGGGCTTTTAGGTGGTCGTCGCGGCCCGGGACCTGCTCGACGCTCAAGCTAGAGGAGCGAAAAGAGAGCGCGCGAAAGAAGACACAAAGTTTAAGAGGTGTGAGCAGAACCGCTACGGCTGCTACTACTTTTCTCTATAGCTGCTGCGGGATGAAGGGAAGCGCGTGAGCTTTAAGCGGAGAGGCGACCAATGGCGCGCGCAGTGGGAGGGCTATGAGGTGTGTGTGTGTGTGTGTGTGTGTGGGGGGGGGGTAGGTAAGAGTTGCGGTAGGAGACACGATCCCTGTGGGGAGTTTGGTGGGGCAACATCTAAAATAAAGTCCCGGGGAAAAGCAGCGGCGTTTGATTCAGTTCCGTTTGAGTCGCAATAAAACTGTTGTCTGATCAATGGAGAAGTTTCGATTGGTTCTTTATACTGAGATTTTGACTTTATTTGGCTCAGCACAATGATTATGAAGGCGTGTCTACTAAGATGGACTGTTGTGTATGCCTGTACACTCTTAAAAACATGGTTCTTCAAGGGTTCTTTAGTAAAGAGAATGGTTCTGTTTAGAATCATGAGTCCCATTTGCATGCTTAAAAGGATTTTTTGCAAGATGAAGTGGTTCTTCAGATTCTTTGAGAATTTGTTGTATAAAACTATATAGAACCTTTTTGAAAATGGATCTATGTAGCACTGCAAATGGTTCTTCTACTGTTACAAGCCTCACATCACAATTGTAGCAGAACCCTTTTTCAAAAAGGTTCTATGTAGAACCTTATACAACACATTCTGCATCGATCTAGAGAACCACTCCTCCATGCGAGAAACCTTTTAAGCATGAAATAGTTCTATATAGAACTCACGATTACAAGCAGAGCAATTTCGTTTGTAGTTCCCAAACCTGGTTTTGGACCTTTCAGTTATTTTGGTCCTGCACGTTTAATTTTTTACCTCCTCCCACATACTTTAGCTCAGGGCTTATTAATTACTAGGGCTGAAAAATGTACCTATTTATATCAAAATCACAATTTAAGGAAGTGCAATTTTCAAATCTCAAGAGCTGCAATTTTTAAATTATAGACTAAATTATTAGAGCTGTTCTTTTATGTTTTAAGTGGGGAAATTTAATCTGATAACACAGATTGTGAACTGCCTGTAAGTTAGTAAGTTAGACCAATCAGAGGCAAGCAAACCTCATGTATTGTGACATCACAACCACATTTTACTGTTAGTCTGGGCCGCTTCATTCAGGGGTCAAGCATCAAGTCAGAAAAGGGGGATGTTCTGGTCTTTTGGCCAAAGAAAAAAAACTGGTCTGAACCTTAATTTACAAAAATAATTGCAATGTTAGTCCCAAAAATGACATTTAGATGTGTTCTCCAAATCATTCAGTCCTATTAATTGCTTATTCATATCAGTGGTTATACATATCATAACATTTAAAAGATTCAAGTGTAAAATGGCTTCTGAGTTTTGACAACATCACCATTCAGCATTGGGCAGGGAAAAATAATAGAATTGTCATAATGATATAGTGGTATAATATTATAATGTTTAACTTCCCACTAACCCCCACCTATGATTGAAGGAAAAGCTGAGCTGGGTATGAGACCCTCCCTGATATCATGTTTCACTTGGAAAAACATCACAGGAAGGAAATGCGTTATGATTTCCGATTCACGTTGACTTTAAGAGCTGATTTGTTGAATCAGGTGTGCTTAAGCTTGGTAAACATGAAAATAAGTAAGGACAACTTCAGTACCATGACTGAGAATCGCTGGTGTAGATTCACCACTAAGACTCAAAGAACAGCACAACAAAAAGTCCTCCAATTCATTGATTTTTCTAGTGCTAGTAGACTATGTGTGTAATATAAACTGAAATACATTTAATCATTCGGGTCGCGGGGGGGTGCTGGAGCCTATCCCAGCAGTCATCGGGCGGAAGGCAGGATACACCCTGGACAGGTCGCCAGTCCATCGCAACGCAGACAGACAGACATACACAATCACATATACACACTCACACCTAGGGACAATGTAGCATGTCCAATTGGCCTAACTGCATGTCTTTGGACTGTGGGAGGAAACCCACACAGACTCGGGGAGAACAAGCAAACTCCACACAGAGAGGACCGTGGTTGCCCAGCTGGGGAATCGAACCCAGGCCCTCCTTGCTGTGAGGTGACAGCGCTGTGTACCGCGCCATTAGGCCAAAATGTGTCCAGTAGCAGTAAATAAATCAGGGGCTGATGAAAAGAAATGACCTGATGAAGCCCCTCAGATTAAGAGAGAGATGTCTTCAAAGGAATGGCACAAGTTCACATTATAATAGTCCATGCACTATAATATACAGCAGAACACTTTCTAGGACTCATTCACTTTGTGAACCTGTGCAGTAGTTGGGCATAGCAAGTCTACTTTAAGCAAAATGAATGAATTCAGGTGTCACATACATTATCAGCTCAACACGCATTGTTACAATTAGATGAGGGGGTGATATCAAAATACCGTACCCTCCACACAGGCACTGATTTAACACTACAACTGAATGAAGGGTTAGAATTTCTCACAGTGGATCAGGGAGCAAGTGTATCTGCTGCATTTGCAAACAGTGGCAGCAGAGCAGAAGTGCAGATAGTAGTGTGAATGCATTTAACCCCCCATGGGTGACTCCACTGTGTTTAACTGTGCTGCATAGTTTCATGGGATGCATATGCTTATCAGGTGCAGGTGGTCTACTGGAGAGTTGTTGGGAGACACAGGCCTTCTCTGTCCAGATCAGAGGCCCTGACCACATGTAGTCTGTCAGAGTCAGTGTGAACCTGTGCAGCGAATGTCTGCTCCATTGTATGAGGAAGTGGTAGCTGTGGTCCTCCCAACGCAGGTGTGCTTAACACAAGCTTCTGCTCGGACTTTTTGTAATTAAGCTGAAAAAGAGGATATACGGTTAGAATAATTCCAACAAAGCTGTCAAGTAGATTCACCGGAATGCACTGAAAAAGTCATGTACTGAACCTGCTTGATTAAACTGGTGCATAAGTTGCACAAGGATAAAATGTGTTACAAAACAGTAAAAACCATTAGCAAAAGTGAGTAAACTGAAAGACACCATTGTGTTGGTGTAATATATTTTATTCAAGTGGTAATATTGTATTATAATCAAGTATTTAATGCATACAATGATTATCAGCAGACCTGAAATGTCTCATTTGGTTTCGTTTTAATAATAAAAGATATTTCTAAATATACAGTTTGATTTGGTTTAATATATTTTTATGTTGAGTGATACTGAATTACTCTAAAGATCAACTGTATTTTGGTAATATATTTTCTGCAATGAAGTATTTCATCACATTTATTTATCATTTTCTTTTCAATTGATCTTATTTTATGCACACAATTCAGCCGTTACTGTTTTCTCAACTGAGCATTTTTACGAAATGGGAATCAATATTAATTGAATATGTGATTGTTGTGTCGTATAGTATTGGGACAAAAGTAAACAGTTTAAAAACTACAGAAAACTAAAGAAAAAAGCCACTGTTGAAAAGATCATTTTCTACTTAGATGCACAGAAAAAATACCAGCAAAAAGTTATTTTTACTGCATTCACAGTTTCTTTCCATACTATCACATATTCCTGAGTGAGCTAGCTGAGCATTTTCTCCTGACAATGAATGGGAGTGGTGGGAAATGAAGTTGAAATATGACATTATTGGTTAATATTATTTTTCCACTGGCTGGCGCATGGTGTATGTATGTGTGGGAGAGAAAGATTCTGGGATTGTTTGTAATATAAATGTTGCACAGATTAAACTAAATTTATTTTCAACTCATCACTCCCAGCACGTATGTCGCTCTTGGCTTTGGTGTCATTTTTTCAGGTTACATGAAAAAAAAATTCTACTGATATTTCCTCTCAGTAATATTCAGTTTGATGTTTGGGCAGCGTGGTGATCCGCAGTGCCTGAGAGGACCTCTGTGCCAGTCAATCTGACAGCACCAAATGCTGTTTGATGTTTGTAGAGTCAATTCCCATCTTTCGCTGAGGTGATTCAGCAGAGCGTTTATTATGAGGATTCATTTTGAGAAGTTAGAGCACCTTATGTGTGTTCTGTGTTCCGGGAATAACTGGGAACTTCACCTAAACCACATCCTATTTTCCAACAACCTTATTCTGTGTGCATGTGTGAGTATGTGTATGTGTTTGTATGTATGTTTGTTTTCATGCCTTTTTTAGGAAAAAAATATGCTGACTTTATAGGAAAAAACTGAGAAAAACATTGTTATTGAGCTATATACATAAGTAACAAGATGGTCTTGAGTTTGTAAAATGCTTTTTAACAATCATTGTTTAAAACAGAAAGGGCAAAGCCATCTCTCTCTCTCTCTCTCTCTCTCTCTTTTGGTATCACGGTTAAAGTCAGGGTTAGGGCACATACTGCAATGTGCAAAAGTCAAAGACCAATCAAGTTTGAGGCAAAAAAGTCCTTAAAGTATGAATTATTCTTTTTTCAACATAAGAACAAAAGTAGAAAATATATCACTGCTGTCGGACTAAAACCTTGTATCTACAAAAGGGTGACTTTACAGGAGAAGGAAAGAACTTACTTTACTTTTAATGTAAATCAATGAAACCAGACATTTTCCCAAGCAATTCTGGGCCGTTTCTTTTGGCCTATTCATCTTGAAATGTACACGCAATATAAAGGACAGCAGGTATTCTCAAAGTATGTCAAATCCTGAAAAACAACAAAAATGGAGGTACAAGATTTTGGTTTGACAGCAGCGATACATGTAACCCCTTAAAATCCCAGGCCTATTATATACTAAAGCTTGTTATTCAGTAGCTACAGGGACTTCAGTGCAAACTGACAGAGCTATTCTTAGATTATAGAAGTGTGTAATAAAACTTTGGGCCTATCGGTGGGCCCTGGCCATTTAACCTCCAAAACTCAATATTATTTCATTTCTTTCAGTATTTATTGTGTCCAGTCTTTGACTTCATTGTAGCTTCCATTCTTTTTCTAAATTTCTTTCAGTTTTTTAAAGAAATCTTTACGGATATTTTGCCACATCGCCCAAGTTTTACAGTTTTACAGGTTGGTTGTATTTTCTGCTTCTCATACTCCAAGTAATCCCAAACACATACTGAGGTCTGGACTTTGGGTGGTCAGTCCGTTGCTTTGTAGACATCAGCAGCTTCTTCGTTTGATTTGCAGATTGTCTTTTCTCTCTCTCTCTCTCTCTCTCTCTCTCTCTCTCTTTTGTCTGTTTCCTCTTTTCAGTAATGGCTTCTTGATAACTACACATCCTTTCAGACTCATGAGCTGTTTTCTCACAGGTGAAGGATGGACAGAAACACCTGTGGATTTTTTCAGATCTGAGGAGTGAAGCTTGATTTTCTCCTCTCTCTCAGCGGTGAAAACTTTAAATGCTGTTTATCTGCTTGGGACAGTTTTGGCACTCTACCGGGTCTCACATAGTTGTTGGGAGTCACATTTTCTCTGTACCTTTTACTCAACTTTTGCATTCCAGTTTTAGATACTTTTAGATAGTTTCTTTATTTACTTTCCCCTAAATTGTGCAGGTGGATTACCTTACATCTAATCTCCTCAGAAGAAAATCTAGTGAAAAATGAATAAACTAATAGTTGTTTTAAATAGTTTTTTTTATTTAGTTGAATAATCAAGTAATTAGGACAGCTTTACAAATGTGACATATTCATGAGCCCACATGATATAAAATATGTCTGAAAGCAACTGTGGGGTGTGTGTGTGTGTGTGTGTGTGTGTGTTTAACCTTAGCAGTTTATGTGCAGTTGAAAGGTCAGTCTCTTTGTATGTACAGATTCAAACTCTATATACAGAAACACACCAACACACACACACACACACACACACACACACACACACACACACACACACACACACACACACACACACACGCACATCCCCAAAGTATTGTCCCCTGTGTGAGGGTGCAGAGGGAGTGCACACTATACTGGAGCTGTATTACTGTCATCATCTATTTTACTACTGAACACTGAATATGGTGTGTGTGTGTGTGTGTGTGTGTGTGTGTGTGTGTGCGCGTAGTGCTAACACATATACAGCTTCCGTTTGACTCATGTAAAGTCCCTCTCGGCACTCAGGAGCCAATGCTATTGTGTAATTCCCCAGAAAGGCTCGCCTGGCGACAGTCTGTGTGTGTGTGTGAGAGCGTGTAGGTGTGTGTGTGCGTGAGCGTGTGTGTGTACGTCTGAAGGCGGACAGTGTGTGCTCCTACGCCAAGGACAGGAAGCAGTTTGTGGGGGGACAGGAAATGCACACTGAAGCAGTAGCTTAGATAAGAATGAGAGACCGCTCCCACACACACACTCACACACACACACACGCACATATACACACACACACCTCACTCCACCCCAGACTCCCCGAGGCCTTACTGGTGCCATACTGATATGCTTACACACCCTGCAAAGGTTAGAAATGTTAAAAGCGTTACAAATGACCTCGCAGGTCTGAAAGGTTCAGTCAGTGAAAGTGTCACTGATGGATAGTCCAAAGCTGCTGGTCTTAGGCATCGCAGTTACATCTCAGGTATGCCCTGTAGCATGCAGTGCTCTATTTTTTAGTTGACCCAACATAAGAACTGCTGAAGTCACTTTTCAGCATAACTATTCTACTAGCTTTTGAAACAGTCCCAGGCTTATTACATCATAAGGCATAGTATTTAGTAACTGTGTGGACTTAAGTTATATTGAACTTAAGATTTATTCTTAGGTCATCAGAATTGTATAATAGATGTTTGGCCCTGTCAGAGGATGCTGGACATTTCAGAATTTTAGATACTGAACTGAAATCTTTTGGGTTTTTTTTAAGGAATTTGTCTTTTTTACATTTAACTTAAAATACCAGGTTTATTACATATTAAGGCTTATTATTCAGCAACTACAGGGACTTTAGTGCTAATTTTTAGATCATGGAAGTGTGTAATAAAACTTCATTTAAGAGTTTTAGCGGTATTTTTACTTAAGGTAAGGTTGAGTGATATGCGCTAGGTCTATGAGGAAACAAAGCACGAATGGGCAGGTACCAATAATGGCAATCTTTATAACTGAATATTTCTCATGAACTCCCTCTACTATCTTGAATAGATGAAAGCCTCTCCACAGCTATACGAGTTACATTTATTCCATTATTTACTATCATTTCATTTTGCTTGGGAATACTTCAAACACTATTTATTCAATTTTATTTTGCTAAACATTTTAGATGCACACACATAAGCAGTGTAGATCTGTGGCTTAACTAAGTAAAATCAGGTACAAATCAGTCTAAGCTTCAATTTTGGATTGTGTAAAACCAAGAAGCAGAAAACTGGAATCACTACTGCAACAACTATTTGTACTACCACCCACAAGTTTTCTAAGCCGCTGAAACTGGTTACTTATTTCTTATTGTAGGTCATTATGTTACTTAATATAAAGCTTTATGAAATCATACTCAGCTTTACATGAACTACTCTATAAGTAGTTCAGTTGAGGTAATGGTGTCTCTTGGCCAAAATTAAGCAAGCAAACAAAGTTTATTTATATAGCGCCTTTTACAACAGGTGTTGTCACAAAGCAGCTGTACAGAACAATCAATATTACAGAAAGAAAAGAAAAGAAAATCTGGGTCCAAGTCCCCATGAGCAAGCCAGTGGCGACAGTGGCAAGGAAAAACTCCCTAAGAGCAAGAGGAAGAAACCTTGTGAGGAACCTATCCTCCTCTGGTTGACACCAGATAGCAAACATTGTTAGTGTAAAATATTACGGTATAATAGTGCAAAGCGGGAAAAACAGATGGGGCAGTGGTTAATTTGATTAGTTTATAATTATGCAACGGCAGCAGCAGTATCTGAGGGTGAGGATTGCACAGCGTTGTACAGCAAGAAGCTCAGTGGTGGTTAAGTTGGTTCAGAAGGCTGGCAAGCAGTGGGCACTCGATCAAGGCAGAAGAGGCAACAGCATCAGACACACAGGATGGGCAGCTGTTCAATTTGGCAAAGAATCTGACAGGGAAAACTAATCACCAAAGGCTTGACTATACAAGTAAGTTTTTAGCCTAGACTTAAAAACTGAGGCTGTGTCTGATTCCTGAACATTAACAGGAAGATTATTCCAAAGCTGGGGGGCTTTGCATGAGAAGGCTGTCCCCCCAATGTAACTTTATTAATTATAGGTACTAGTAGTAAGCCAGCACCTTGTGATCTAAGTAGCCGTGATGGTTCATAGTAGGAGAGAAGTTCACTCAGGTACTGAGGGGCGAGTCCATTTAGAGTTTTATATGTCAGTAATAGAATTTTATAATCAATGCAATATTTAACTAGTAACCAGTGTAGCGTTGATAAAACTAGGCTGATATGGTCAAACCTTCTGGTTCTTTTAATGCCTGGAGGCAGTCTAACCTTCTCGTTCTCAGTGTTTCCTCTTCATCCAATTCATAAAACACAATAGGCTGAATACTTTATGGCAGTCCAGGCTTCTGTATGAACTTCAGGCACAAATAGATAACTTTGTGCAGAACTCTTGTCTAGTCCAGATCACGTTTTAAACCAAGTGAATTTATTTTTTATGAGCTAACAAAATGTATTTTTAGATCTTTTTCTAGACCCTGTTTAAGAATGGAGTATTTCAAAATCCCCATTGATAGTAATTTAATACAAGACTAGGCTTAAACTAACATATCCACATTTAATAGGTGATGTGCAAAATAATCAAAACTGACACTAATTTCTAATAGGATAGTGCCATTTTTCTGAATGAGAAAGTTGAAGGGATTCATAAACAGAGCTTTATAATTAAGGTTTTTGTTTTTGATCAAAAGGTTAAGATTATTTATTTTCCAATATAATAAACCATTACTACATTTTACAACATTGTGCTTTCCAAAATAAATTAGGTGATAATGCTGGGGTGCACAGCATCTGTACAGAAGAGTTTGTGTGAGTGAGCTGAAGTGAGAGGCTGTGTGGTTGAGTGTGTTCACACTGCTGAACTGAGAATGACTGTAGTAATGAGTAGTGGTCTACATGTGGGGCAGTTATGGTCTGTTTATGGCCAGACTTTCTGTGTGAGACGTGTCATAACATGTCCACGATCTTTGACCTCAGCATTTGACCATTCATGTGATGACCTTGCATGGAGGATATTAGAAATGTGTGTTAAGGGGGGTGGGGGGTGGGGGGCGGGGTTGTACTCTGTTACAGAGTTTACAAAGGATCATCCGACATCTCTGCTGTGTCCACAACCATATACCACTGTACTGGATATCCGATACTAATGAATGGAGCAGATGATATCTGAGCTTGCATTAATAAAGTGAAATGACACATTCTTTGTGAAAGTAAAAGACTTGGCTTTTTTGACTGGACTGTCTAATTCTATTTTCCTCCAAAGAGAATCTTACACAATACTGCTCTAATATTAAATGCTCTAATATTAATTGCACAACACAGACATCTGTAAGTTTGGTAACAGTCCCACCACTATTTTGTGTAAAAGAATAATATTAAGTACCACTAAAACTAAAAATGGACCCACCTCTATTTTACAAATGCTATCTTTCATTACAACTGTTGTGCAAGGTTGGACAGACTTTATCAAATGCTAGCAATTCAGCACACAATGTTTTGATATTGTCAAAATATGTAAATGTAGTCAGTGAGTTGTGTCTGTGAGCTGATACTAGCATGGTGGAAAGTTCATTGTCATTTCCATTCTGCCCGTTTTGATTACAGCAACATAGCCTAGCTCAGTAACTTAGCATTTGCCTGAGACTTTTTTTTAAATTAGCCACATTTTGTTTTTTATCTACACAGGGTGGAGAAGTACTTACAAGTTGTTGTCAGGCATTATACATCAGTTAGTTCAGACAGCACAGTCTGATCATTTCTTTTCACATTAACTTATCCCTGTAGAGCACTGGTGGCTAAGTAATGACTTGCTTTATGCTGCAGCTAATTGTTACTAATTTTCTACTTTTAGCAGATACTTAAAGCTGTTTGGTCAGATTCTAAAGAAGAGTGTGTCAGTCGAATTACATCAAATTCCAAGATCATCTCAACAAACAAGATGGCCTGTGCAGTGCTTTATAAACAGGCAGAAACAACATTCAAGTTAATCTGCCAAAGACCGAAAAAGCTGAATTGAACCTGATATTGCGACAGGTTTGTGGCTGAATCTGTAACTGGCAGAAGGAATTGCCATGATGTTTTCAGGATAACCCACGCTTTGTTGTGTTCTATTGTTTGAATATATAGCACCCAAAGAAAACATTGTTTTTCTAGATGTACCATCATTTAAGCATTTTAAAAATGCCATATTGTCACTGTCCAAAGAAAAACAAGTATCTCCAAAATAGTAATTTTACTGGAAAGGGCAAAAACGTTCTTTACTTTCAATGCAAGTTAATGGAAAGAGTTTTTATTCTAAGCTGTTTTGGAGCATTTCTATTGGTCCTATCATCATCAAATTGTAACACAATGTAAAGGATGAGCTCAAATGATGCCAAAAAGTAGGAGATAAATGTTTTTCATTGGACAGCAATGATATGGTAAGTTTCTCTGCAATGAACCATTTCACATCAAAATGCCATGAATAACTTTATTTCAGTCTCAATTATTGACAGGAAATCCTGTCTAATATATGTGTGAGGATAGAGTTGACGAACGTTGGGTTTTTTTAGTAGATCACTGGGATTGAGTGTGCAGGCCGATGTTAATCTGGGTTATGTTGCTTGTTGTTAAGAAATAAATGATGCTTAGAATTTGTATGAATGCAGCACTGGCATTAAATAGGCTTTATTCATTACAGAAATATTTTCCAATCAAAGTCAAAGACACCGGGATGTCTGCCCACTTTCACCCTTTTACCTTCCTGACCCAGACTAACACACACGCAGACAAACACACAGCCACATATACACACACACACACACACACACACACACACATACTGGTCGACTAGCTGACACTGATTATTACAACAGTTTATCATTTTTATTAGCATTTGTGTGAAGACAGAAGAGGAATAGCCAACATCCTGTGACAAAAAAGGGAGTAAGAAGAGAGAGAAAGAGAGAGAAAGCAGTGAAAGAGGGGGAGAGAGAGAAAGAGAAAGAGATGTAAGAAATAAGTGAGAGTGATATATTGAGCTGTAACTGGTCCATTGTTCTTCTGCATAAAGATAGGATAGCCTATGAACATTAACCTGAGTTTGATCCCTCAGAAAAAACATCAGTCAAATATTATAGACCGGTGAACATACTCACACACACACACACACACACACACACACACACACACACACACACACACACACACAGTCACATACATGCACATGGCAGAAACGCTGAGACTGAATATTGATTCAGACTGTATTGAGTGAGTTCCTTTGATTTCAAGTTGTACAAGTTTAAATGTAAGTTAATCATCATCTGTGTGTGTGTAAGAGTAAGTGTGAATCGATCTCTCACACACCTCCCCCTGTGTCAGGTGTGGAGCTTCACTAGTTGTGTGTTAAAAGGTTGAAAAAGGTGGAGATAAAAGGCTGAAGTGAGCACACACAGCTCAAAAACACTGAAAAAAGTGCTGCATTGAATCTCCCCTGGTTTAAACTGTGTTTATTATATCTACATATTGTCACTTTTAGAACACATTCCATATATCTTATCTCCAAAATCATAACTTTACAAGAGAAGGAAAAACCATTCCTAACTTTGATGCAACATTTTTTTCCTCAAGTAAGTTTGGATCATCATGATATTTTGTAAATATCACAATGTAAATAACATTTTCAATTAGTCAAAAAAGAATAACAAAAACAAAGATTTTACTATTAATTTTAACCCAAAAAACAATTTGTTTATTAGTTGGTAGAAATGTCGGTAAATTTGATCCAAATGCTGAAGGGTTAAAATAGGCCTTCTATATAATTTAAGGACAAAAAAAGCAAAAATGTGTCAGTATTATACTGTCAACCATTCTCTCTCTCTCTCTCTCTCTCTCTCTCTCTCTCTCTCTCTCTTCTCACTCTCTCACACTTTCCCACTCTACACTCATCACTCTGTCACTCACATATTATAGCTGTTTATAATCTGGCCTTCTGTTACAATGAGAGTCAGACACATGCACACACACACAAGCACATACACAGATATACACACATACGAGAAGGTGAGGAGAGACTAGTGTGTTGGTTCTCACAGCTGTAGTTTTATGGAGGAAATGCGCGGTGTGAGTGTGTGTGACTGACTGCTTCCCCCATTCAGCGCACACACACATATATAAACACACACACACACACACACACACACACTGATTGATTTTAAATGAAACCCCATATGGCCTGGCACTCATTACTCATATGTGTTACATCAGTATTATATGGGTGTTATGTCTTACCTGTCAATCATTAATTAACAATATTTAATATTCTTTATTATTCAGGACCATAATAATTAATTTGCTTTCACGGATTACTGTGTGTCTACTTCAGATGTTACAAAGTAATGGCCAGATAAGTTCCTTCCAGTTCCTGTCTTGATAAGAAATTGACCATACACACACGGATTGGACAAAATAAGGATATGGGTCCATGCATACCCCCCCCCCCCACCCCCCCACACACACAGACACACACATATGTATATTACACATATGTAATACGTCATTTTAAAGCCAAACCTTACGGATAAATTAAAATAATTTTTTCATCCTTTCAGTTTAAAAAAACATCTAGCTTTTGTAAAATAAACACTGTACAAAGTCAGGTTAGCTCTGTTTTTCTCTATTTTTCCCACTAAGGCAGCATATTTCTGTCCTGAAAATACATAAAAACACCAACACAAACACTAACACACACACACAGATAATACAAAAGTGTTTTCACACTTTAGCCTCTTACACGAACTTCCCTGAATGTGTCAGATGACCAGCTTCCCTCTGTTGATCCCTGCATAGATAACCACCCTGTCACTCAATGTCTCTCTCTCTCTCTCGCTCGCTCTCTCTAGCTCTCTCTCTCTCTCTCTCTCTCTCTCTCTCTCTCTCTCTCTCTCTCTCCCTTTCTCCCCTCCTCTTTACCTCTTTCTGCCTAGCTGTGAGTTTCTCTTTGATACTTTTATGCCCAAGCTTCATACACTGTACTACCTTCATAATGAATATGATTTTGTATAGCAGATATTAATTTGCTCGTGTGTGTGTGTGTATATCCTGAACTTTGCTCTCATGGGGGTGTCGAGGGTTCTGGCTCAGCACCATCCTAAACAGGCCTTATCGCCACTGTAAGCTCTTATCAGATGGCCTTGTGGCCTTACAATAACACAGCCGCTATCAGCGAAGCGCAGGCTCAATCTGGCAACCCGGCCCTACAACAACAATAAATACACTGCTCGGCGTATTCTCCTACCACACACATTCCCAAGACAGTACACCCCCCCACCCTCCCACTCCCACACACTGACTGGCTGTGTCTTGCCAACACACACACACACACAAACTGGAGCATTACTTATTGCAGTTTATAGCTCATACTGTAAATAAATCTTTAATGGTACTTTACTAACACTCAATGTAAATACTTAGTAAATACCTAAATACCTAGTAAAGTCTATACCAGTATGCTAATACTGGTGTACCCAGAATTAGCATACTTACTGCAGACCTATAAGACATTATAATGCTGTAAGACAAATAAGACTTTATGCCACTATGTGACATGTAAGACACTGTGATTTTATAAGTCTTCAAAGATATTATGATGTTAAAAGTGAGATTTTAAGCTACTATTAGACGTTTAAGACCTTATGCTGCTATTACACCTGTCAGACATTGTGATGCTGTAAGATCGGTAAGACATTATAGTCAGTGATGGACAGTAACTAAGTAAATGTAATTCATTACTGTACTTAAGTAGTTTTTTCGTGTATCTGTACTTAAGTTTTTCCATTTTGGGCAACTTTTTACTTTCACTCCACTACATTTCAAAGTCAAATATCTGACTTTTTACTCTGCTACATTTTGAGAAATCTGTTGTTCCTTTTGGTTTCTGTGTGTATAAAAACGTAACATGTCAAAACAAAAGAAGTGCAAAGCAAGAACACCAATCAGGGCACAGCGGTCACTTTGTTCTGAACTTGTTTTGACCTTTTGGTCATACCAACCCAGTGCAAGCACACGGTTCAACGTCAGTGCAGCAGCGTAAAAATTTGGGAGCACATACGTCACATAAATGATGAACTAACCTAAGTTTGTGTAAATAGACCACAATATAGAAATATGTACACATATGCAGTCGTGGCTGGCATGTTTCTTTTTATCTGAATTCATACAAACACTTTCATTTTATAGTAAATTAGTACAGTTAGTTTATGTTTATGAACAGAGACCCTACAGATCAATACAGTAAAGGAAAACTCATTTGTGATCCTGTGTTTAAAGACTGTGTTTAAAGACTGTGTTTAAAGTTTTTATACGACTTGTAACTAATTTACAAAGTATTCTTAAACTGAAACTTTGCTTGTTTGTAAAAGTGATTTCAGAGCCACTCGGTTCTCCCTGATGGAAACTGTTCTGTGCTTATGATCATTTTAATAGACGTCAGCGTCACTAATTAATGACGTTCTATTAAAAGACTGGTTTACCAAGAGAGACACTGGAGGATTTTCACATAAACTGAGTTCATGAAGCGAGTCTTGTTATAAAATGATAACAGGACATCAGAGCCATAATTAATCTTTTAGTACTTTTACTTTCGATACTTAAGTACATTTGAAGCCAAATACTTTTGTACTTTTACTCAAGTTGAGGTCTAGAGTAAGGACTTCTACTCTTACTGGAGTAATATTTTACCTTGGGTATCTCTACTTTAACTCAAGTACATGATTTGTGTACTTTACTCACCTCTGGTTATAGTACTATATGATTATGATGCTATCAGTTCTGTAAGCTGTTATGATGATACTAGTGCTATAATACATTGTGATGCTGTTTGACATTATGATGCTTTAAGATCATTCTATAAGATATTAGGATGCTGTAAGATTTATGAAACTTTATGATCCTATAAGATCTATAACACATTATGTCGCTATAAGACAGAAGACCTATAAGAAGACCTAGATCTATAAGAGACTATGATGCTATAAGATTTCCAAAACATGATACTAAAAAAGATATTATAATGTTGTAAGATCTGTAAGACTTTATGATGCTGTAAGATATTATGATGCTATAAGATATTTTAGACCTTATTGTGCTATAAGATCTATAAGACATTGTGATACTATAGGATCTATGATATTATTATAAGATCTATTAGACATTATGATGCTATAAGATCTTTAAGACATTATGGTACTGTGAGACCTTTGAATCATTATGATGCTATACAATGTATGAATCATTATGATGCCATAAGATCTATAGGACATTATAATGATATAAAACCTATAAATCATTGTGAAGCTATTAGACATTATGATGCTATACGATCTATGAATCATTGTGATACTATAGGACCTGTAAGACATGATGCTGTAAGATCTATGAATCATTATGATACTATAGGACCTATAAGCCATTATGATGCTGTAAGATCTAGAAGATTATGATGCTATTATACATTATGATGCTACAGGTTTTAGAAGATACTATGAAGCTTGCAGACATTATGAAGCTATAAGACATTATGATGTTGTAAGACCTATAAATCATTATGATGCTAACATCTCCCCAATTCTTGTCTAGCTCCACACACACACACACACACACACACACACACACAAAGAACCACAAAAGCACTTTTTGGCTTTTCTGTGTATCTTTTTTTGATCATGCCTTCCCTTCAAAATGGATTTCTCTATTTTGAGATTTTAATCTGGGTTTGTGTTAATCTCTAGCAGTAAAGGTAAATGACCCTATCTGTCTGAACTGCCTCATAGATTCCCTCACACACTCTCACACACACATTCCTGGTGAATAATGCCTGTGGAAAGCCCTTTCTCCAAAATTAATTTTTCGCAGCTTTGTATGCTCTGGTAGACACAGTCATGTAGGTCAAACAGTCAAAAATGAAGACATATTCATGATACACTATTTCTGTATGCTGAAAACGTTGATTTCAATATGAAATACTATGTCTATGTGTATGTAAAAAAAAACTTCAATTTGTTACTTATCTCTATAATAATTCTTAAATGCACCTGGAAGACAGGTTTTATGTGTTTTTTCTTAAGAGTTTGTGAATAAGCAACTGAGTTAGGTCTTAAAATAAGTATATCTATATAGTAATAACTTTACAGGAGAGGGCAAAGGCTTTCTGAGCTTTTGATGTAAGTATAATAGAAAAAGCTTTTGTATTTCAAGCACATTTTAAGCATTTCTACTGGTCTATTCATTACAAATGTTTACACAATGTGGAAGACAGCTGCTGTGTTCAAGTGAGGTAGAAAAATATAAATAGAAAAAAGGCAGCTTTTCTCTTTTTTATCCTCTTCTTTGAAAACCTGTTTTCCAGTTGCTTGTATGAGACTTGATAGCTCCCTCACATGGTGAGTCATAGAAGAGCAGGTGACAGGAGCATTCAGCAAACCTGAGTCATGTAGTGTTAAGATAACTACTCTCTTCACTAGAACAATCTAAGTATTTTAAGAGAATAATTCAATATATTAGGTCAATTATGAAATAATAACAAACTGCACTGTACAATTAGTGCTGTTATTCCACTAAATTCTCTATGTCTAAGATATGTATGGGTCAGGCTAACAAACTCATTCAAGGTCAGAGTTGAAAACACATTTCACAGACTTTTAACTGACTTTTGACTAATATATATAAGATTATTTATGTTATTTTCACAAGTGTAAACTTAGGGTTAGGGTTTGGGGCAGCCACCTCCCAACACCCAAGTACCCTATAAATGATTATTTCAGATACATTTATTTTATTATTATATCAGTTAATGCCTTTAAACAGATCATAGCATGTGTTAATGTAACATGTTTAACATGTTTAACTTAATATTTTTTTATTATTTCCACTTACAAAAACAACAAAACATGTTATTTAATATATACATATACCTATAATAACAAATACAAAATACTGCCAATCTACCATAATAATTACTAATTACTACTTTCTTCATATTTACATTATCATTGCTGAGGAAGACATGTCGCTTGAAACATGAGTCTGTTCTTTCATCCTTGTTTTGCAAAAACTTATTCAACACACAGCTGTGCCACTGATGCAGGTATAAAGAACAGGAAAATAATTACACACACACACACACACACACACACACACACACACACACACACACACACACACACACACACATGCATACATGCACTGTATCTGTAAGAGAAGATGGAATAGGGTATTTGTGGGGTAACACAGAGCCCCTGTCTTTCCCATTGTATGGAAATGTAGAGGTCTTTCCCTCTCTCTCTGTTTCTCTAACTCTCTTTCTAACTCACCCTCAAGTCTCTGGTCTCTCCGGGTATAAAAATACCAACGAGAGATCAAAGACTTGCTCACGCACACAAAGGAAGACGATCAATGTAGAGAGGTTCAGTAAACACAGGCTGATCACCCTCCTGAAGCCAGTGAATACCTTCTTTGGCAAATCACTTATTAACTCTGTCTGATAATGTCCCATTAGTAGAACATCCTCTACTGATCAAGGAACCCTTTTTAAAGAGTCATTTTAAAAGTATTTATTTCTAGAATTTAGAGTTCTAGTTATCTCACTCATTTTGAAAGTATATGATTGTTTTCATATCAAAACCTTGTATCTTCCTTTTTTGTTATCTTTTTAAAGTACCTTTTGAAAACAGCAAATAAAGTTTGCAGTGCACTCTAAATATAAAGGTGCGCAATGCTGTACAACTACTTTTGGTTCCCTCAAGAACCTTTCAGTGGATGGTTCCTTAGGGATTCTTTTTTAAGAGTGGGTGTGAACCGTTAATTATACATGGAAATGGTCCAGAAACACATTGTAATAAATGTTGTTACATTAATTTAAGTACATTAAAGTTATATGGAAGTTAAAAAAGTTTCTTCTTTGCTCTTTTTCATGCTAGCCTATAAATCTGTAATCTATAATAAGCAAGTCCAGATTGCTACCTCACTTCCACCTTCCTCCTTCAGTTTGTTTTCCAACATCCACAAAACCCTGTCCAGCTTTCCCTGAATGTTCCACCTACCATTCTCTTCCTCTTCAACATCTTTTCAGCATTCAAGCACTGCTGGAACTTTCCTCCCAAATGGGTTCAGGCTCAGGCTTGATCTGACACAGCTACAAAGTTGGCCTTAACCCTCCAAAGGTCATCCAACAGGAAATAATCTGTACTTCTGTTTGGGTTACAATGCGGGGTATTTCATTTTCAGCACGAAGCTCTAAGCAGTGAGGAATTTTAAGCAAATGTGAACTACGAAGTAAACATTGAGTCATTTTTGAAACTCTGAATCAATTGTTCACATTCCAGAGATTTTAGTATAGAAATGAAATTGATCTGTTTTGTTTCAGTGTGGAACATTTGCCTACTACCCTTTGCATATTTTACATACCAAGTTTCAAATGCCTTAAATTCTCCAGATGTGATAGTTTAGACAAATGCAAATATCCTAAAAAGATATGGTGCATATGTTTCAGTCAAATACAGTGTAAACAAGAAAAAATGGGAAATACTGTGACAAAGTTTCAGAGGTAACTCAATATTTACATTTTGCTGTTGTAACTATTTGACTGTTATATTAATGGAAGTAGATAGCTTTAGAGAAGTTATTAGGCTACCACAGTGCTGTGTGTTGTAGCTGAATTAGGTCATGGCTGCAGCATTTATAGAAGTAATCCAAATGACGTTAATCTAAGGGAGCTTTAGCATTGCCTATAGTCTTTATTTATGGATGAGAATTCTAATCTGTCTTAAGTGGGTGTAGTTGGGGGTTTTTAGGATTCTTATAGTAACGTGATTTGGTAAGGGGTTTGCAGGTCCACCCAAAGTACAAACATTTGGCTGGGCTCTGACCTAATAAACTAAGTCTTGTAGCACCCCAACCCAGAACCCAGCTTCTGAACCCAGTGGTTCATACTTTAAAAATATTCCTTTAGTGTTATTATTTAGGACTTTTCTTATGAAATCGTTGAAGGTGCATGTCAGATACACAGCTGTCAAAAGCTTGGGAACACCTAACTTTTAAAAATGTGTTTGTTTGGTCTTTTTTTGCTTTATTTTTTAATAAATGAGTATTTTGTTTATTTTGAAGAAAACAATATTTCATCTGTCAATATTTGTGGCACTCAGCTGAACAAGGATGAATGAGCTTGAAAAGATCTTCACATGCAATGATTTGTCTCTACAAACAAAACGGTCAGGGTTGCTTTTCTGCGGTTCTTCATGGATGTGAAAGCTGGACAATAAAAAGGTAAGACAGGAAAAATATTGATGCCTTTGTACTTTGGTTCTGGTGAAGACTTTTCAGAGTAGCTTGGAAGAGGAAAAAAATAAAAAATGGATTTTTTCCAAATCAAGAATCACTAGTTCAGATAATCAAACTGAAGCTCTTGTACTTTAGACATGTGAGGAGAACCAGTTCAGTTGGAAAGACAATTAGGCTTGAAATAGTTAAAGGAAAAAAGAAGAGGACAACAAGCTATAAAATAGATGGATATTATAAGATGAATCATGAACAAAGCATTAAGAAGCCTAAAGAACCAAACAGAAGAGAGAACATTCTGGAGGAACACTACCCATATGATCATCCTGAATAGTACATGTCTGTGAAAATGATAAAAAAACACCAAGAAAATAAAAACACTTTACATTTATTAAAAACACCTGCTGTACACAGTTTCTTCATATAAGCAGTGTGGTTTTCCAGGCATTCCAGATTATCTAGTCATGTTTCTGTGAAAGTAGTGTGAGCAGCACTAATAGCTGATAAGCAAGGTACTATGATAAAGCTATAGTTTAATTGTTTTGCTTTGATATTTTTTGTCACAGCATTTTTATCTAAATAAATCAAGTCATTCTTTGATGTTAGTCCTTACTAAACATTTTGAAAAGCTAGGTATCCCCAGACTTTTGACATCGTCACAACCCTGGTTTGATCAACCTTGAAAACAAATAGGCATAATTAAAAACAATGAAAGAATAGCAGGACCTTTGTCTCATGACCTTACATGAACCTGTGGATGCTTCTGGAATATAAGGAAGTTAACTGAAATATCTATCATTATTCATGTACGGAGACAAAAACACAGGAATATATTTAAACTTCTTTTATTTATAGCAGCTCAAAGTGAACTTTCTCCCAAGTAAACAAGCCATGAATACATATTTGAAACGTACAAAGATCTGAACAGATTTCACCATTGTCAACAGTGAAACAAAGAACTTGTTAAAAAATATTAATGGTACAAAATGAATTTCTGTGGAGATTCTCTAGTGATAGTGTGACTTGGGATACAGCTTATTCTTGGTCTAGACAACTGCAATATCATCATAAATAAATACAAATATTTATGTACACATATTCACAATCACATAAAAAGTCTTTAGCAGCAACAGTAAACAGCAACACTTTTAAGTGGTCATCCTGGTGGTTTGACCCATGCAAAGTGTCTTGAAGTCTGATTAATTCATTTTGGGATATTTGTGGTCAGTGTTGGTCTTTAGTTGGTACTGGATTGAGGTACTGGTCAAATTCGCTGCGGTCAAGTTGGTCCAACATGTCCACTCGGACCTGCTCCAGGTAAAACTCTAGTGATGGTCCACCTGAGCACAGCACACATCCACACACCTCCGTCCCTCGCCAGTGCTCTACTCTTTGCTGCACTACATGCTGGGAACTGTAGTACTGAGGCTGTGCTGAGCACATGGCCTGCTGTGGGTATGCCAAAGAGCTCAAGAAGGCTCCCTCTGAGAAGGACACTCCTCCGTTTGGAAACCCCACACCATTCTGAGCTGCAGTTTGATGAGTGGGGAAAGCCAGACTGTGTGGGTGTGTGTATGTGTTAGACAGTGTGTGTGAGTGTGTGTAGGGGTAGTGCAGGGCCTGGTTGTGGAGCATGCAGCTGAGGTGGATGTTAGAGGAGGTGCTGGTGTCACTTGGCGGGGTTTTGGAGCTGCGTCTGTTGCTCTTGCGTCTGCGAGGCCGGTATTTGTAGTTGGGGTGATCAATGGTGTGTTGAACCCTCAGCCTCTCTGCCTCCTGCATGTATGGCCTTTTCTCAGCCAGAGACATGGCCTTCCATGTTCTACCTGCACAGAGAAAAGAAGAAAACAGGATTAGTAAATATTATGGCTTCTGGTATGCAGTTACATTAGTGTGCACGTGTACATGTGCTTTACTGAGCTGTGTGTGTGTGTGTGTGTGTGTGTGTGTGTGTGTGTGTGTGCAAGATAAAGGTGTACAGTAGGCCATAAAAAGGCCTTTAACTTTGACTTTACATATCTGTGTCAGATGACAACACCCCACTAATTACATACAGAAAATAGTTGATTAACTAAATAGAGTGATCCAGAAGTTCATAGGTCCATCATGGAAAACTAAATTATATCTACAAATGCATCTAATCTGTCTTCCTATACAGGCTACAGCAGTTTAGCCCCAGCTAAATAAGGAGTGTTTTGACCAGGACTGCTTTTGGAAGGACAACAAATCAAAGGAGAGGCCATTTCCACATATAAGTGTATCATGGTTTGTAAAATGGACAATGAGTTGTGTGGGTTTGGTATGTAAAATCACACAAACTTTATAAATGGACCACAAGAGAAAAACTTCAGAAAAGTGTGTGTGTGAGTAGATGAGTGTATGTGTGTGTCTATGTGTAAAGTTGTTCTTACCCAGTATCTTGCTGAGGTCAGTGTTCTCCAGCTCAGGGTTGAGTTGGGCCAGTCTCCTGCGCTCCTCTTTGGTCCAGATGATGAAGGCATTCAGGGGTCTCCTCACTCTGGGGGCTTTCCCCTCCGGGCTGGAGCAGCTGAGCTCGGACTCGGCGGATTGCGGGCTCTGAGGGAAAGGCTCCAGCTCGGCCTGTTTACAGCGCTGCTCCAGCTGCACCATTTCGACACTAGACAACATCATGGCCTCTATCACACCGAGTGAAGGTGAAGCTCTGAAGACCTGCGGCCATCCCCGAGACTTTAAGCAGCGCGCGGACCAATGAGAGCGCGGAGGAGTGGATTAAAGGTGTGAGGAACCACAACTCTGTCACACAAGAGTGATAACACACCCGAGAGTCCATCTAAACAAAACAAAGTCAATGTCAAAGTCGACAGAAGAAAGTTAAAGAAGGTAAAAGTTCAAACGTGATTTTGGCGGGTTGATTTGATTGCATACATAATCACTTCGGGAGCATGACGCAACTACGAGACACGAGGGAAAAGTAGCTCCCGTGTCACAGTCCACCAAAAACAAACAAACAAAATAGTTTAGCTTGTTGATACGACTAGTTCACTTTTAAACGAGCTCCTTGCCCGCACGGCACAATTAGAAAGTACAAAACTAACGACGAGTAATTAAACAAACGCATAATGTCACTGTCGACAACATAACAACATAAATAAATACAATAAAAATCATAAAGAGAACAGATGATTTGCCCCGCGACCCTGACGGAGAAGCGGCTTAGAAAATGGATGGATGGATGGATGGATGGATGGATGGATGGAACATATGATTTGGCTGGATTATATGTCCAGTTGATTCTGTGATCTAGAGTTTGTTTTTATTTGCATGTGAATGTTTTTATTTGCTCGCGTTCCGTGCAAAATTATTAGAGAGGAACAAAAACATATGTGGAGAGATATATTTATATACTTATTGAACTGAGTTTTACCGACTGGTGTACGTTTTAAGAAACTATGTCTGTTTTGGCTGCTGTTCACTGACCTTAAGGGTGGCCTTGAGCTAGACGTCATTACATTTAGTGTATTGTTCAAGGGTCAACGACACAAATAATTTGCATATTTATTTATTTTTGCTTGTTTGATTGTTTGAATTGTTGGTTGTTTTTTGGGTTGGTTGATTAGTTAGCTGATTAATTGGTTGATCGATAAGCTGGTTGTTTTTTGGGTTGGTTGATTAGTTAGCTGATTAATTGGTTGATCGATTAGCTGGTTGTTTTTTGGGTTGGTTGATTAGTTAGCTGTTTAGTTGGTTGATCGATTAGCTGGTTGTTTTTTGGGTTGGTTGATTAGTTAGCTGGTTAGTTGGTTGATCGATTATCTGGTTGTTTTTTGGGTTGGTTGATTAGTTAGCTGGTTAATTGGTTGATCGATTAGCTGGTTGTTTTTTGGGTTGGTTGATTAGTTAGCTGGTTAGTTGGTTGATCGATAAGCTGGTTGTTTTTTGGGTTGGTTGCTTAGTTAGCTGGTTAGTTGGTTGATTTATAAGCTGGTTGTTTTTTGGGTTGGTTGCTTAGTTAGCTGGTTAGTTGGTTGATCGATAAGCTGGTTGTTTTTTGGGTTGGTTGCTTAGTTAGCTGGTTAGTTGGTTGATCGATAAGCTGGTTGTTTTTTGGGTTGGTTGCTTAGTTAGCTGGTTAGTTGGTTGATCAATTAGCTGGTTGGTTCTTTCTTTTTTTTGTAGGTTGGATAGTTGGTGGTCTTTTTTTGGTCGTGGACTGGTTGGTTATTTTGTTTATTTTAGATTTTTCCTCACACAGCAGGTTCAGATGTAATAATCTGAACGTACGGACGTAATAAAATGAATGGGAATTGTCTGTTAATGTTCACATTATTTTAGAACAAAAGCAGTCGAAACATTCCTCAGTGGTGCGTCCGTCTTTAACTGCACTTTCTCTACTTAAGCAGTAGCCATGTTAGATACACACAGACGTTTGTATTGCTGTGTTTGTGAGGAATCTGCATTGGCCTACAGCGACTGAAAACGTCTAAAGGGTTTTGAGACTTGTAACAATATCGGAACCCTTTTTGGTGCTTTACAGAACATTTAAAATGTTATTGAAAGAAGCGCCTTTCAGGTTTTCCATGAGAGGAAACAACAATTTAACCAGCATTCAGAAGCTGTGTGATGCACCTGCTGTGTGTGTCTGAGAGAGAGAGAGAGAGAGAGAGAGAGAGAGAGAGAGAGAGAGAGAGAGAGAGAGAGAGAGAGCGAGCACTGCTGTAACACTCCTGCACCGCGTTGACACCTCGATCAAACACAGTCCACTCAGTCTGAGTGATCAGAGCAGAGATTTTATCTTCAGGTCTGTCTGCGCGCCGGACCAGCGAAACCTGCTCCCCCAACACACACACACACACACACACACACACACACACACACACTCACACACACAAAGCAGAGACGAGCGTTCGTTAATCGATACAATCTGAGAATAATGCATGTTAGACAGTCTAATGATACTGTGGGTAATCGAATTGGTTTTATCATTGATGATTGAGCATTTGTTAATTGGAGACTAATTTGATCTTGGTTGAGCAGTGATGATTATGATGAGCTTTTTAAAGAAGAACCGCGTAACGACATTAAACCGAGACTGCACTGATCAAAGCCATGACCTGCTCAATCACACACACAACACACCAAACGCGTACAGGCTTTTAAATGCTCTCATGTTCATTCAGTCAGAAAGAATGATGAAACACACCCGAACCCATTAAAAAACGCTAACACACACACACACACACACACACACACACACACACACACACACACACACACACACACACACACACACACACACACACATAATATCGTCCTTTGTGTTCCTTCATTCATCAGTTTCATTAGTGGGAGTCACTCTCAACAGCACGGCAGACACTTCACTTTTGCCTATTCATATCCAACAGCTGAATTTAATATTAATAAGGGGCAGAATGTGTTCTGATTGGTCTAAGGTGATGCAAATGCGTGTAGTCGTATTCGTACCTAATTAATGTTTTATTTAGTTTTTATATGTTTATTCACAATTGAATTTGCATTAGTCCGTTGTTTCAAGCCAGTTGTGAACACATTCAGCACGACGTATAGAAATAAACTGATAAAAGCTCACTTTTCAGCATATGGCTGTATAATATTTTTATACTTAGAGAACAATGTACACTGGACAAAATAACTTGTATGAGCTTAATTTACTTCCTTTACACCACACATTCCCATTCAGTCACTGAGAGTCAGTGTGAAAGGACTCAGCGCAGTTGATGGAACTAAACTGAAACGTTGAACTGCAATGTATTTTCATTGGCCTGGACTTTCACTTATTTTTGTCATTTTTACGTAATAAATGATGTAAATGCAACACGTTGTCGGTTAAGGTCGACATACTTTTAGTTTGTAGAAGTCCAACAGCCCTGTTGGCTCATTTTGAGGGTATAGCCAAACAAATATTAACGACTCAGATGTGAACATCAACAGGTGGAAGGTTTACTCCACATCGTGAGCAAATGCACAATAAATAAACGAATAAATGGATGGATGAATAAATGGATGGATGAATGAATAAATGAATGAATGTCCGTCCTCGAGCTGCCATCCCGTATGAGCCTGGTGTGAATACACACTTCCTATTATGGAGGCGTTTGCATACGAAAGAAGTGAAATCACAGCGCACCAATACACATTCCGCTAATGCCCGTAATGTGGGTTTGCACTAATAAATGATTGATGATTGGCCCTTTTCTCCTTTATTCTCTCTCTTCTCTCTCTCTGCGCTCCAGCTGAAGGCGCGGAATCCACATGGGTCGCGCGCCACTAACGGTGTTAACAACCTGCAGCTCATTAGCGCGCGCGCACAGCGGGGAAACAATAACCGCAGTTTAGCGGAGTTTCGGTAGGAGCGCAGAGACCGCAGCCGTACAGAGCAGTCCAGAGCGAAGACTGCTATTGCAGAGAGCCGTACAAGTACACTGCGGTATAATCCAGTCTGCGGCGATACAGCTCTAAGCAAAAGTTTGGGCGTTTTATATATAATATTTAATATAATATATCAAATGTGCCATTACTTTTGCACAGGCCAAGCTGAATGACATATTTTGAATGGTCTGACATGATTTGTATTTTGTTTTAATGTAAGTTATATTACATTTGATATTTGAACTGTATTAGAATGTCTAAATCAAATCATAACAAAATTGAATGGAGTTGAATTTTTGAACTGAGCTGAACAGAGCTGGGTTTCCCAAAGGCATCTTAGTGCAAAGATTCTTAAATGGTAGTGCAAGCTTCACAGTGAACACTACCCGTTAAGACGACCTTAACGCTAAGATGCTTCTGGGAAACTGGGCGCTGAATACCTAGGAGCATTTAGGACTCCCTGTCATATCCTCTAGATATGCTTGTTGATATTTTAAGTGGAAGAGGGCAGAAGTTGATTTAAAACATGCTGATTTTGTTCTGAAGCAGTATTTTATGTTTGATTTAAACCAGTTGAACTGCTCAGTACCACATGTAGCACAATTTTAGGTTAAATTGACGATGTTTTTTACAGTGTGAAGATACAGACAGTTGAATAACAACAGTTGATCATTTACAACCTGAGCTTTTTCATATTTCATAATTGTTGTTTTTAAACCAGGGTGTGATTGACCTAACTGGAACAGAATTAGTGCTCATTTGGACCATTTGCAACAATCATAAATATATATATTTATGCAAATGGTCAAAATGAGCACTAATTCTGTTCCAGTTAGGTCAATCACACCCTGGTGTAAAAACAACAATTATATATATATAAATCAGTCTAGCATAATCAAATCACATTTTAAAATTTACTTTTCACCAAAATGTTACATTCAGCAAATAATCAACAATTGTGACTGTATATATATATATATATATATATAAGTGAGTGTGTGTGTTTGTGGTGACTCTTGGCTCGAATCTCTTGGAATGCGGTAATCCACAGCTAGATTGTGTGTGATTGAATGGCCTCTGTGCTGAGTGAATGGGGATTGTCTAGAACACAATGTTCTATTGTATTGGACGGCGGACATATATGAGACTGAGCAGAACATTGTCAGAACAGAGCGCGGCTGCTGTCAGAGAGGAGCTGTGGAGAGCCTGACCCTCGTTCCCCACAGACAGATCACGTTTACTGGGATATACTGTGTGGAAGTTACTGGGTCTTGTAGAGCTGGATGGATCTTTCGGCTGGATATTCTGAGGCGAACAGCCAGGCTTCCTCTGACTGACTGTTACACTCAGTCGAAAGCTTGAAATGAACTGAACCGATCTGGACTAACTTAACTGAAGTGGCTTGAGATAAACTGAACTGAATATTTGAATTAAGTCAAAGCAAACCTTTAGGAGGGATACTGTCCATATTTGTGTGCTCACAGCTGTCGGCCTGATGAGACTATAGAGGAGGGAGATTTTACACTGCGTTTGCGCTGTGTGAATTAATTTGTGTTTGTGTGTCGTATTTGTGGGTGTGTGTATTGAGAGTTTTTGTAATTTATCTTATATGTGCTTTCCCTCAATTATGATGTACATGAGTGCATTTTATAAATAAGTAAAAAGGAACGAGAGGAGCCATGTTTCCACTAACATATGCCGATTCAAATTTCCATACAGAGCTCTGTCACCTGGAGTGTGAATATGTTTGTGTGAGAGAGAGTGAGATCCTTCAGCATGTCCACACAGTGCTGCATTAAATGAGCATTGTGTTTGTATCTGTGCTGTATTGTGGCAGCAGGCTGTGGAATCAGATGGGTAAACACACTCCATTCAATTCGTTCTCTCTCTCTCAATCTTTCTCTCTCTCCTTCTCTCATTCCAGCAGATAAGCAGGAGAGAATGAACACAGCGTGAGTGTGTTGCTCCCCACGCCCCCTCCACAAACAGGAGTCTGGCCTGTAAGGCGCACACACACACACACACACACACACACACACACACACACACACACAAGCACACACCAGGATTACAAGACCCCCAGGGCACTTTGCTTACAGAGCCATCATTAGTGAAACACAACGTCACCCCACCTCTCAAAGTAGATAAATCACACGCGCACACGCACACACACACACACACACACACACACACACACACACACACACACACACACACACACACACACACACACACATTTGTTTTTCTACAATGTTAGGACATGAAATCATATACATGTCCCATACATATCATAGCTGTCTGAACAAAACCTTGTATCTCTATTTTTTTTTACATAATTAGAAATAGAAATGCTCCAAAATTACTTAAAATAATGTCTTGTTCAGTTAACTTCCATTAAAAGTTAAGAACATTTGTCCCTTCTCATATAAAGTTGCTTTTTTGGAGATACAAGGTTGTGTCATGACAGTGACGATGTGTATCGCTTCTGTCGGGAACAAAACCTTGTATCCCGAAAATGATAAATTTACAGAAGGAAAAAACCTACTTCACTTTTAATGTAAGTCAATGGAACCAGACTTTTTTCCAAGTCGTTTGTTTCTTTTAGTCCATTCATCATGAAATTAGGGACTTTCAAACCTGATCTTAACCCTTTTAGACAAAAAGAAATAGTTTTACCATTTCAAAAAGTAAAAAGCACCATTCTTTGGTTTTTCTTCCATGTCAGGACATTTTTGTCCAGACAAAAAAATATATACATACAATATATGACTAAAAGTTGTTGAAATTTGCACTGATCTTGTATTTGTTTGTATTGCTTTTCCACTTCATATGCTCTAAGCATGTTACTCAGCTACCAGTCCTAAGGATTAATGTTCAGTTACTGCTATGAATTATTGTGTAATTACTACATTACTAATTTATACATTATGAGAGAAGAGAAGTTTGAACCCACATATAAGTACTTATAGTTGAAAGAGTTAAACTGCAAACCTATTATTCTGTTAAAAGATGTAAGGCCCAGTAGCTCCTATAAACTATTCAGTAACTACTGTAAATTATTCAGTAATTACTATAATGTGTGAGTGAGGAGTGAAAAGAAGGGAAATCTGAACCCACTGACACGTTTTAATTGTCAAATGTCAGCAACATGGGTGAGGCACAAAAAGGTATAAATATAGGGAGACCCCTTATTCTCTAAATCATAAATACTGACTCAGTATAAAAGGCTCTTCCTCATTCAAAATTGCGGAAGACGTCCTGCTGACCCCTTCAATTCAGTCCACTTTTGCGGCATTAGCTGAAGGTGCAGGCCTGTAGGGTACAATCCTTTGAAGAGCGCGTGTGTCTGAGAGGATTTATTACTCTGCAGCATTGAGTGCTAATGCTGAATTGTATTCTACTCTGAGTGTATGATAAGGCTGCATTATCAGCCTGTGGCCCTCCTCAACTATTGTTCACCTCTCAACCAAGTGTGATCAACTACTGTATGCCACAGCAGGCTACTGCACTGTATTCAGCTCCCGTACCAACACACATGCATTCAAAGAGCCATGCCAGTACACACACGCACAATAGTGTTATCTTTACTGGGGTTTTCCATTAAAATACAGACCTGTGGGTTGTTGTTGCAATTCTCAGTATGCCTACACCTTTACATATAGTTGCTGTCATATCAAACCTAGTATTTGTTTGTAGACTTTGAAAACACTAGTTGGCTTTTACAATTCATAACGAAGGATCGATAGATATGATCCAGAATAAAATCTCAGTACACTAATGCCGCTGAAAGTTTGAAAAACTTTAAAAAAAAAAGACAAACATTGAAAATGTTTGTCTCTCCCTTAAAAACTACCATTTTTGACATATGTCAAAAATATGACAATATTAAACTTAACTTTATTGGATATACAGTCAGATGCAAAAGTATTTTTTAAATGTATTTTTAAGTATAAATAAGTTAACATATCCTCTACTGTGAACACATTTGAATTTGGCAGATGTTTGCATTTCTATTTATTGGCTGAATGTAACATATTGGAAAAATGTCCCATAACATTTGGTTGTTTCACATTTTATATTTTAGTTTTTCACCAAAATGATCAATTCAGTAAATAAGCAGTATTTTGCATTCAAATAGGCAGACGTGTCTTTTCTGTAGAAGTTGTATAGAATTATTTTCACTTCAATTAAAAACATCAACTAAACCTGCCCTTTTACCAGGGGTGCCCAAAGTTTTGTATGCTGTACTATATAGTTTTCTTTTAAGCCAAAGGTGGATTTAAAATAAAATACAATACTATGAATCTTCATGGGTACCAGTAAGAACCCACAATGTCAGAATTTACTGTTTATATTTTGTTGTCACTTTCAGAACTTTTTGTTCCCACATCACTCACTCACACACACACACACACACACACACACACACACAAATTAGTATAAAATAACCAGGAACAAGAATAGCTACAGCATCAAGTGAACAATATCACAATACATGAATACACTCTCTCACAAATGTTCTTCAGGCTTATGTACAGATACGGATTAGTGACCTGGCCACCGGGGCCAGTGCCCGGAGGCCTCTGACTGCTAGGAATCTCTGGGGACCTTAGACCATTATGCTTGAGGTGACCCAAATACTTGGCAGTATCCAGCGCAGATGTAAACATTAGACGAACATGAACAATAGCCCTTCGGCATGTTCAAATGACTAAAATTAATGTGAAATAAATGAAGAAATCATCTGAAGTGATCTGTTCACAGGCCCATCAGGTTTTGTAATATTATTGGCACTTGGGATGTGGATCCCATTCTAATAGGATGTTTTGGACAGTGTGTGATAGTGGTGTTAGCATTTAACCAACCTTTTCACAACATGATTTAGCTTCAAAGAAAGAGAGAAGAAATTATGATTTAAATCTAGCAGATCATGGTTAGAAGAATAATGCACATAAATACATTTTGTTTTATTGTTTATTTTCAAAACAAATGTTATTTCTTTACTGGGAGCCTCCAAAGACTTTTGTCCAAGAGGGGCCTCACAAGATCATGACCCTTCCCTGCTTACGTCCAGTCAGAATTACAAGCTTCCAGTTAGTTTAGTTAGTTAATCAAGTACTGTACACAGTTAATTAGTGAGGGGGCATGATGTCTGACACAAAAAAGTAAAGCCAAAGATTTTACACAGCCTGCCATCCACCTTTGTCTGGCATTATTTTGGGTCTGGCTTCTGAGATTTAATTAGGCTACAACAGTAAAGCTAATAATGGCCCACTCAGACAGGAGATCGGTATGGTAGATAAAACTCTTCTCCATCAGACACTGAGTTGTCACATTAAGCTGAGGTTCTCTCTGTCTGATCTACTGAAGGGTAAATGAATTTGAAGTCTAAGTGATTAAGCTCTCTTGAACTGGCCAGTCTACACTGTAAGTTCAGTAAAATTTCAATGAAATTGAAAATGTAACACTTAAGTACTTAACAGTTACAGCATCTGTCTGTCTACAGTACTTTACCATTTTGTATTTAGCTGTGTATAAGTGCCGTTATCAGCTATATGTGGTCCATGTAAAGACAGTTCACTGATATTTGAGACTTCCTGAATTATTCAACTTTTGAGATGTAAAGAAAGTGAGAGTGGATTGATGTGAAACAGTTAAATGTAGATCAATTACTGACTAAGATGTCTTTACAGTGGTGGTGATACGAACCAGGGGTCTTGATGTTTACAATGGCAGTTTAGCCATTATATTTATTATCTAAAACCCCCAGAAAAATTACGTTTTACGTTTTTAGAGTTATATCCTTCTGTGTGGCAGCATTTTGTAACCATTAAAGGCATTGGACATCTAGTTTCCCTCACTACTGCGGCAAACAATTCTGACATTTTTTAGCATGGAGCATCTTATCCTTTGTTTACAACTTAACTTATGCAGACATTTTTGTAAAATTGTTTAAAAATCTACTGGAAAACCACTGTAACATTTGAAATACAGTCACATTCAAACGTTTGAACCCTTTTCAAATGACATGTTTTGCTAATTTTGTAAAAGTGAAAACAAGTTAACACATCTACAGAGAACACATTTGTATATGACACATTTCGGCAAATTGTAGTGCACAATTTCTGTGCACTACATGTGTTGAGTTTAACATATGGGGGGAAAAACATATAAAATGTGCCATAACTTTTGCACAGACCACATATTTTCTTTCCAAGATGTTAAATTCAGCAAATTAACAGTAATTGTGCATAAAGATGTATGAGTGTGTTCTTTGTAGGAGATGTATTCACTTATTTTTCAAACGTATCTAGAAAAACAACCAAATGTGACAGTCATTTGACCAGAGGTACCCAAACCTTTGCATGCCACTGTATGATTGTGTAAGAGCGTCAGTAAAGAGAAAAAATATGTGAAGAGTGAACAGCCTAGCAAAAAGAGTAGACTGAAGAAATGTGACATAACCATCTTTACAATGTACATTTATTTTTATGATATATCTGGCAGCAAAGTAGTGTAAAGTTTACAGTAAAATTTCACAATGCAATCCCAGATTTGGCATCTGACCAGATTTCAGTCAAGACTCCATACAGTGAATTATTTGACTACTATAGCTCTGCATCAAATAAAAGCTTTCATTTCATTTCACAAATAAGGACTGCAAAAAATGTGCTCAGATGAACTTTTACCACCCAAATCAAACACTGAGTGCGGGTCCTCGTTCTCAGTGCTCCAATCTCAGCGCCCTCGTGCTGCCTCTCTGCTCCTTTGTAGATAAGCTGTGGTGTGCTCTCATAAACACTGACCGCGAGTCGCTTTCCTGAGATTCTGCTTTATTTACACTCTTACACTAGGCTGAAAGGACTCGGCCTTCTTTTCCTGCCCTTTCTGCCCCTCGTAGCCTCACACTGCCCACACATTCACATTCCTTTTAGGACTGAAAATGTATGTACACTGATTTAAAGATTCCATCTATATACAAAAGTACATGTGAAAACAATGGACATTGTACGATTCTTTACTTCTGTTTCACAGACAAAAAAAGAAAAAGTTCTCATTAATGAGCTCAAATATTAGAGTATAAAACAGTAGTCAACCACTAGGCTATAAGGATACAATTAAAACTAGTCATTTCTTTTAAAAGAGTATATTCAGCAGCCTTGCAAAATAGAAGATTCTGCTGCAGAAGTAAAGAACAAAAATGAGGCAATTGCATCCTGTTCAGGATCTGAGAGAGAGAGAATTATTAGCTGGTTTACACAAAGCGGGCAACACATTTCTGCTCTCGGTCACACACACACACACACACACACCAACAACACAAACATGTGCTTCCTTCGATAAAGTTCAGCACAGCAGCAGAGACTGAAGTCCCTCAGGACAATATCTGTAAGCGTGTGCTATATATAGGCTTTAGTAACCTCACAAATACAATAAAACATCTCAAAAGAAAGATTAATGCGCCCTTACAAATCTGCCTGAAACATGTCAACTAACAGGCCTATGTAGCCTAGACCTGCTAAATGTGTCTCTACTGACCTTGGTGTTGAGGGTATTTAGGCTTGAACATGCAAACTAGTGACGTGACTGAAATGGGTACTTATCACAGAAATATTTTTAATCCTGAACACTTTCCCCTGCAACTGAGCAGATAACACAGTTATTGAACTGATTCATAATGTTAACAGTAGGATGTGTATGATTCATCACACTTTATTTCAACTTGGTTGTTTCATTTGGAGGATTTACATTTTATGTCGGAGCTCGAAAAGAATTTGAAGAATGCCTCCAGCAGGCTAGTGTATTATGCTGAGGATACTGTATGAAGCAACCATGATGGTCCTTTGGAAAAATTCAGGAAATGTGTCTGTAAAATGCTTTTGAAGTGATGGGACAGTTCCGTAGACTCTGAGTGTTTGTGTCTGAGAGTCACTCTGCCTGGGTTTTGGGTGGTGGTTTTAGTGAGGTGCTGTCGTGCCGGTTGATTGTAGAGGCCCGGATACAGCTGTAGGTGAGTAATGGGCTACTATGCTCGCAGCCCCTCGCCTTGTTCATACACACACAAAACTGACCCGCACTAATGCAGCTGGTTCCTGTTTTCAGGCCCTGAAGGCTCTTATTTTTCCCCGTTTCCCGCTCACCTGCTCCGCTCCACATTTCTTCCTCCACAATCTCTTGCGGGCTATGGAGAGACTACTTTCTCCATTAAGATAAGCAGCAAATAATTCTAGCAACAAACATGTAGGGATGCACCGATATGGAGTGTCTAAGCTGATAACTATAACCAATATATAACACCTTGTTGTGGCCGATACTGATAACTAATCACTATTTTATGGGTTTTAATCAAGTTCAAACATGGCTGTTTCTGAGCATTTAGGGGCCCTAACAATCATCCTACTTACATAATTTAGATTTATTATGAAACAAAAATATAATGCATTTTTACTCCCAACATTATACATTATAAATATGTATAAAAAAATATGGTCTGTGTGGACTGGTTTGAGAAACAAGACTGCTTACATCACTCATAGCAAGAAACAGTGTCGAGTCAAAGCCATATAATCGGCACTGCCTGAACAAACCATGTATTTCCCTCTCTGCTGACTGTTGTTTACACAACTGTAAAAAAGTTACATTATGAGAAAACTTCAAGATGAATGAACCAATAGAAGTGTTCCAAAATGACTTGAGAAAAATATTTGACTTTATCATCCATTATAGTGTTTTTGCTTTTCCAGTAAAGTTTCCACATGGAAGAAACAAGGTTTTGTTTTCGACAGTGATGATATGAAGTGCAAGGAGTTTGACAGGTTAAACTCTAAAAATGTTAGTCACTAGTACTTACAAAAAGTTTCACTTGGTACTACTATATGATTGCTTTAGTGCTGTACTTACATAATCAATTATATTTCTATCTCCATTCCTATAATACTGTTTTATGGTAATCTACAATACTTGTGTAGTAGACTACAGTAAATGTTTGAATTTACTATAAGATTATCATGAGAATTCTGTGAGTACTCATAGAATTCTCATGATAATCTTATAGTAAATTCAAACACACACACACACACACACACACACACATACATACATACATATATATATATATATATACATACATACATACATACATACACACACACACACACACACACACACACACACACACACACACACACACACACAAATATATTGTCCACTTCTACTGAAGGGATGTCTGTTTTCGTATTTCTTCACAATCAGCAAAGCTGGCCATGTGTAAAGAATGGTGACATTTTATTACTAGTGAATGTAAACAATAATACATATTTACATATTCAAACATTATTCAAAGAAGCAGACCTACATTTGGGTATCAATGAGCGACACGAAATACTATGAACTGTAGTACTGCAACAGGTCCTTGTCAGTGGGTTTAAGAATCTTCTTTTCAGCCATGTTTACTACCCAGCCTGGTGCCAAACCAAAAAAGATTTGCCGGGGGTCTTTTCGCTCAGCTAACATTTTACACACCATTTCTGTTGAGATGTCTGGTAACGTGTAGCCATATTTCTTTGCAAGTGCTAGTCGGGCGGCCTGGATCTTCTCTCGGTCAGCAAGGTAACCTCGGTTATTGGCATCTATGTAGTACGGCAGGAGGTCTTCACCAGGAAACATTCGTTTTGGAATGGGCTGGCCAGTCATGAAGAATGGTACTGGCTTAATGAGGATCTCTACACACACAAACACACAAGTCTGCCTGAGTGAAATACTGAATGGCCAGTATTTGTATCTTCAAAAAAAACTTTTGGTGAACAAATTTTAAGAAAAGTATAACAAGTACAAAATATTATGTAATGGCCAAAGACAGTGCTTTAGAAACATTTTACTCTTAATTTAAACAAATGAGACATGTACTCGCTCCAAATTAAGTCAAATCAAATCAACATTTTTGGTGTTTAAAAGCTTAGCTGTGCTTTTACACTGGAGCACACAAGCAAGGAAACCACATATGTCTATTTGAGATTACAGTGCAGTTTCAGTGATGCTAATAGATGGCTTATTTACTTGATGCCTACCGATACAACAGCTCCAGTGCAAAATTAAAAAAGCAAATTTCAGACAACACATCTAGGCTGAGTGACTAATTTAGGGTAAGGGGAAATTGTTTAAATTTTTGGCTGAAGTATTCTTTTAATGTCACCTGACAACAAGTGATTCAGGCAAAATATTAACAATTTAAATGTGTCTGCATTATATACAATAAGTTTCCAGATTTTTTCTCAAATAGACCAGCACGTTCATTTTACTGGGCTTGAGGCATGAATGCTGAACAAAGTGTGGTAGACTACAAGTTCACAAGCTCTCTGTTATTAGACAAAAATTTCACTACTCAAAACTTGTTAAGGCAATGCTGAAAAACAGGATACAATTAAAAGTGCTGCTGCTGTACTTTGAAAACGGCACTCTTTCAAATTGTGATAAAACTATTAAATTGTCCAATCCTATTGTGATTGACTGTTATAATGAAAGCACACACTGAATGTATATTTTATGGTGCACCTCTCGAATGCAAGAATGTTTGTGCATAGAAGACTCACGTAAGCTGCGGGGATCATAGTAGCTGGTTGTGATAACACCACCATTGCGTTCCACTGCAGCAATAGCTGCTTCAGAAGCCAGCTGTACTTCCAGATTTACCTTAGCACAGAATATGTCAGCTCCCTTGAACAGTCATGTGAACATGAAGACACACAGACAGAGACATTAGTTAAGTCAAGAAGTAGAATTCTTGATACAACTAGATGGGTGACCTAAAATGTGACTAACTGCTGCCCCCCTCTGGACAATCTGTCTGCCTACATGCTTTTTAAACCAAATCACAGGTTTCTAACTGTGGTCCTGGAGAACCTCCTGTAATGCATATCTTTGGGGTTTTCTTGCTCAAACACTTCAGTTCAGTTGAGAGCAGAGAAAACACCTAAACGTGCTAAACAGGCTGTTATTAGTATTGAATGCCGCAGCTGCATCGAACACCTACGTGTACATCCGGGTTATGACATTTCACTCCAAGATATTTGTGATAATTTGAGAAAGATACTTGTCACGTGTGATCTGGCCAGTCAAATCTTGACCAATTTCATCAAACTAATCCATTGTAAATAGCACTTGAGTAGTTCTTTAGTGATTCCCCTTTCCCTGTGGTCAAATAAAATAGATGTATGTACACACCTCATCTACAAGATGAACTCCGTAGTCCCGTTTGAGTGGCTGAATGGTGACCCCTCTGCTATTGACCAGCTGGGTGAGATCTATGGGCTGAGAGGGGTCCAACCGGCCAACGTCTATCAAATACTGCAACCTCCGCAGAGACAGGGGTGGGTATTGATGCCGAAGACTTGAGAAAAATTAAACGTAGAAAAAAATGGAATGACAACAGTGAAATTTAACATCCTTCTTTGCATATGCCTCAAGCTCGTAAAAGGAGCAGTGTTTGTCATCATACCTGTGTCCCTCATTGTAGCCATATTTAGGAATGATCAGGTAGAACGGGGTCTGTCCCCCCTCAAAGCCCAGACGGGGGCGGTTCCCGCGTTGTCGTTCACCTTTGTGACCTCGTCCACTCTTATTCCCACCATGCATGCCACGGCCCCGACGTTTCTCCTGTGAACAAATGTTACCTACATAAGCCACTTGCCCTCACATAAAAAGCAACTAATGTTTCTTTTTCTCCGATTTATCTTCCAATAGCCTTGTGTTTCACTGGCAGACAGTCAGTATCTGGTATTTGGCTGCATCATCCAGGTCTAGTTGTTTGTCAGGGTTGTCCAATCTTATCCACAAAGTGCTGGTGTGGCCGCAGATTTTATTCCAATCAGACAGGAGCACACTTAAGTGCACTTGTTTAATCAGTATTTGGGATCTGCCGAGATTTCTTCATTCCAAGACAATGGCATTGTCTGTTAAGATTAGGTCACCATAATTAATATGCACAAGTTATTTCAGAAGAAATCGTTAGATTACAGCAACACTATGACTTGCAATGTTAGCAGGACAAATATGAATGTCTGCAGAACGTGCATGAGTGAGTGCATGCTTTTGCTGGTTTTCAGATACAGGGCAATACCAGAACTGACAAAAGATATGTGACTACGGTTTTGCTTTCTCGTTCAGTGCGGCATATTCATGGTCACTTTTATAGTGCAGCAAATAGAGTCAAAAAATCCCAGACAAATTCCTCAAACAGACAAAACTAGTAGCATAAAACATAGGATCCTTCATCACAGGAAGCTCATTAGAAGAAACAAGGTGAGCTGGGCTCCACCACATTCATACCAACCATCACCAATGCCAATTATTAGGACTTCACAAATAAGCAGATTTTTATTTTTTGTGAATTTCATTACAAGTAAACAAGTATTCCTAATCCCAGTGCTGTGTAAAATGTGACTACAATAAACATGTATCACCATAAGGAACTTTGAAGGAATTACATATTTATTTCTTTTTGGACATTTATACACAAAATGCCATTCAGGCACTGCTGAGAGCTTTTCTCTTCTGCTTTGTATTATTATTTTTTCCATTTTGCACAGTGGGGTATGGTGATTTAGTTTACCTTCTTTTTTTGCTATTTGTTTAAAACAGATGTTACAGTGATCTGAGGGTCTGTACTTGCTGTATACACTGTAAGTCAGTCATCATAGTTTTTTTCTCATATTGTCATAGGAATATCCAACATTCAACAATTTATCATACATCATATTTTATGTACATATGCAGACCCTATGACAAGCATTTCTATACTTTTAGGAGTCTATGACTCTAAGGTAACTGTGAAACAACAGCTGAGACAGCTTAGCATTTTGCTGATGTTCACTTGCTTGGAGTACTGCACACTATAGCACAGCAGAGCAGAGTACTGCACACTATAGTACGGCACGGCAGAGTACTGCACAATACAGCACGGCACGGCAGAGTACTGCACACTACGGCACGGCAGAGTACTGCACACTACGGCACGGCAGAGTACTGCACACTATAGCACAGCAGAGTACTGCACACTACAGCACAGCACGGCAGAGTACTGCACACTATAGTACGGCACAGCACAGCACGGCAGAGTACTGCACACTACAGCACGGCACGGCAGAGTACTGCACAATACGGCACGGCAGAGTACTGCACACTACAGCACGGCACGGCAGAGTACTGCACACTACAGCACGGCACAGTACTGCACACTATAGTACGGCACGGCAGAGTACTGCACACTACAGCACGGCACAGTACTGCACACTACAGCACGGCACGGCACAGTACTGCACACTACAGCACGGCACAGTACTGCACACTATAGTACGGCACGGCACAGTACTGCACACTACAGCACGGCACAGTACTGCACACTATAGTACGGCACGGCAGAGTACTGCACACTACAGCACGGCACGGCACAGTACTGCACACTACGGATTTCAGTATAGCACAGTACAGTGTATATTGTCACTGTCGCTGGCAGCAGAGGAAAGAGGAGTAGATTTTCTAAACCGGTACCTGTCAGCTAAGCCTAAAACTGCAGACAATTTTCGAGATGTCGGATTTTTACAGACTCCCTGAGGCTAAAGCTGCCGGCTCCAGCTAACAGGCTAACCAGCTAAGCGGCATTAAAGTGATTATCTGTCGTTTTCACGGAACGGGCCCTTACATTTTTCCTTGCTCCGGGATTTGGGCGAAGGTTGGCTAGTGTTATCCGCGGTAAATTCTTCACTATGTCGAGGCTTTTCCCTCCGCCGGTCCTGGACACAGACATTTCTCTCCGCACTCACACACAGCAGCTTTCAAGGACAACTGTCATGGCGGAGAAGCACGTGGTTCAGCGACCCGGAAAAACATTTCTCATGACCAGAAAAATGCAATAAAATATGAATTCTGTGCATTTTTTCAGGCGGTCCGACAGTACATGACAGTACAAGCCACCGTGTAATCAGAAACGCTGTTCAAATGAATTACACACCAACATAATTTTGGTCTTAGAGCGCCACTCGGAATAATTCAAGACTAACGGCTGTTGGCTAATCATGGTGAAAAGTTAACTTGTGTTAGATGTTTTCTATGAATGTCTGCTAAAACGTATTGTTTTGTGTCATGGTTTTGCTGCTGAATTGTCAGACGTTATTAAAAAGTTTTTCCTCGTGGAGATGCCGGGGATTGAACCCGGGGCCTCATACATGCAAAGCATGCGCTCTACCACTGAGCTACATCCCCCACGACTCTCCAGCCCAGATTTACCGTCCTTGACGATGCGCCACCACGTCTTCACACTACAATCGTATGCACCCAAAAGTATCACGTCACTCTGATTATACGCCTCTAATTTGTGGACGCAGATACTTTAATCGCACAATCTCCGCATAAAAATCAGGATATTAAGCGATTCATGCGTCAAAAACAAGCGTCAGATAGAGGAGTATAAAGCCCAGGACCGGTCTGGGGGACGGTGTAACTGGGTTCTCTTGGGCGAGGAGCTCCATCTAGTACGTTTGGGATGAACTGGAGCTGAATCTGTGATGCAGAACTACTCATCCAACATCAGTACTTGACCCGACTAATAACTCTTGTAGCGGAATGCAGTAAATCTTCACAGGATCGTACAAGCTTCCCAGAAGAGTAGCTGTAACTGTAAAGGAGAAATAAACTCCCCATTAATAAAAAGAAACGGGGTGAGCAGGTGTCCACAAACATTTGGACATTTTGTAAAAACCATAACTTGAGAATCTTATTATGCCTACGCGCACCTATCAAAAGAGGAAGTGAAGTGCATTAAGGCGCAGTTCTTCTTCTTTGTTCTTTCTGCTCTAAAATAAAATGATAAAAGTCAAAAGAGAGAGGTGTGAGCTCAGACCTCACTGCACACCCCACCGCACAGCAACCAAACACGTGTATCTGAGGAGCCAATAGCACTCGAGCATCGCTCATTTCACTGCAAATGCACCAACAAGGACGCACTTACATAAAGGAGGCGGGACTAAAGGCGAGACTTCCTGTGTGAGTCCTGGCGTGGTAATGCGTTTTGATTGGCTTAGCAATGCTGATCCAGGATCAGTTATTTCCATTGCGTTCTAATATGCGGGGAACCAGCGGGCTGGACTGAGACCCGCTGGCTGCGTCAGAACAGGACATTAGCGTGAAGGGTCACGGTGCTTCTCTCTACTAGTGTGTTTTCCAACTCCGTAAACTGTGAAACGGTCTGTCTGGCCACGCATTCCGCTTTCAGTTTGATCAGCTTGACCAGCGCGACGTTGTGTTTTTGTTTAGTGTCAGCGCATTACGGCCGCAGTTCGCTGTGTTTATACTGGCAGGCTGGGTGGCCGTGGTCGGTAGCTCGCTAGCTGTAACGGGTTTATTTCTCTTATTGAATGTAAAACTCCGGTCCATTGCATGTGCGGTAATAACATGTCAGCGCCGCTGCCTGCGATAGTCCCAGCAGCCCGGAAAGCCACTGCGGCGGTAAGTCGGTGTGAGTGAGTGGAGCACAGAGCAGCCCACCCTCCTCAGCTCCTCAGGGCCCACCACACAGCTCTCAGCTCTTCGCGTTTATCTAGATTCCAGTACACCTGTACGAGGCATTCAGCATTCACTGTTTTAATGTCTTAGTTCAGGTGTGCCGAGAGCTCTGACTGACCAGAAAACACGACCATTACCTGTAGGTGCTATTACAGTCAGATAAAACACGGTCAGTTAAATAAATACGGTCAGTTCTTCACTATTGTTTCATTAACACTGAGTAGGTGGTGTTAGGTCTTGGCTGATGTCCATATATATATATATATATATATATATATATATATATACACACACACACATGGATATCAGCTCTTGTGATGTTATGTTCTCCGAGTACACGACTAGAGCTGGGCAAAATGACTGTACTTGTTATTATGATAAATTATGTCATTGTGGCACATCATGCTTTTCTGAGCATATTGCAGACATTGTACTTAAAGAATACAGGCTAACTGCTAGGATGCACTGATCTTGAATTTTTATGGCCAACTCTGATTTCTTTATAGCCAAGTTGGCTGATGGACTATTTTTTGGCTGATTTTATTTTTAAATTTTTTTATTAGCCAAAGGTCCCACTGTAAGTGAACACATGAAACACACTACCATGTTTCCAGCGCTTTTTATTAGCCAAACTTACAATAAAAACACATTTTGCTCTTTAGTGGATATTAATTTTAAATTAGTTGCGCATTTAAATACCATGAATTAAATAAAATGCTGCATCAAAAGTAAGAGGTGACTGGCTATTTAGCACAGTGAGTCAAACATAATTATGCTATGACATTTTGGTTCTTGATGTACCAGGAGCATTTTAATACAGCACTTGTGCGCTTTGTGTGTGTTTTGAGCAAAAATCAATGTGGATTTTGGCCAGTGTGATTAGTGCATCCCTACTAACTGCATGTTTCACTAAAAGGAAAATGTAATTATTCCCGTTTAAAGGGAATTCCAACTTTGATGTGTTTAAAGTGTTGGTGATAGGAACCAGAGGACACCATGTTTACAACACAAACTGTTTTATTTAGCATCAAAAGCCACCAGTGAACCTACACATCTTCTGAGTTTTCTTTGGGGACTGTTCTGCCTTAGAACACCACTGCGTGTACCTCTCCGTCATGAATGGACTATTAAAAATGAATATTTTAGGCCAAAACACAGACCTATCACAGAACTGAGCTTTTAGAGGTGGATATCTGGTTCGTATCACCACCACTCTTAACAATTTTGACTCGCTAAGTTTCTTTAGAACAGAATACTTCACAACAGACCACTCTCAATGACTTAGTTTACATCTTATCTATTTAATTATTTGGAATTTTTGAAAAATTGGCCAGCATACCAATTTAAATTGATTTACTTCAACCCAGTAAGTGAAGCATTGAATATAAATCATAATTATTCATAGTTTGTAGAAATGACTTGAAGTGTCGTGATGTATTTTTGTTATATCACCGACCCCTGCTTAAGAGTACAAGGCTATACACACACTGTAATGCCGTACAGGGTGTCATTCTATAGACATAGGTTAATGTTACATGCCAGTTTTTCTGACTAATGGTCCTGCAGTACCAACGTCCTGTGCGTTTTGGTGTTTTCCCTACTCTGATACACCAAATCAGATCATATTATATGCCCTTACTAAGTTGAAGAGGATGTATTAGAGCAGGGAAAGCACTACAATGTGCAGGACAGGCTGACTGCAGCATCAGACTAGGGAACTTCAACTATACACAAATCCATGGTATCACAGTAATGTGTAGTGACATGGCTGTGCTCTTTTATTTACAGGTGATCTTCCTCCACGGCCTGGGAGACACAGGGTAAGCAATACACCTGACTTTTGATCTGTAGGTTTATAAAGTATGAAGCAGTGGAGCATGAAGTGAGTGAACCTTTTATCTCATTTTCCTTAATTTTTCTGTCAGGCATGGCTGGGCTGAAGCTATGGCTGGGATTAGGACCCCTCATGTGAAGTACATTTGCCCTCATGCGTATGTACAATGCACTGTATTATCACTGTACAAACACGTACTTAACATACACATGGTTCTTAAACCAGTCATCATGGACCACACACAGTCTACACAGTTGCTCCAACTGAAGTCCCAGTAGGGATTGAGGGAAAATGTGGACCGACTGGGGGTCCCTTAGAAAGAGTTTGAGAACCACTGGTCTACACTACAAATCAAACGTTTGGAATCACTTGTCATATTAATAATTTTGTTATTTTATTTCATTAATAACCAGTACCACTTTACAATAAGACTCTCCTCTATAAAAGTTTATGGTTCAAAATGAGTTTATTAGTGGGTAGAAATTATATCATAAACACTTTAAAATCAATAATACGTAGTTAAAGGTTAGTCTTATTGTAAAATGGTACACTGTTTTAACAAACATGTTACAAAAAGGTAATTATAAATGTATGTATGTTATAAATTTATGTACTATTCAAGGTATTTTGAGGGCAAGAAGAAGTTATTAAATGATGTGAAAAGCATCATTTTTGACCCTTGTCAGGTTATCTACCTTGATATTTGATCACCAATTTTTAAATATGAGCCATCCTAGATATTAATTTTATTATAACTTTATTTCCAATGTTAAACAGCTTTCTCAGTCATTTCAGAATCCTTTACAGCTCCGTTCTTCATTCTGGACACATGGAACTTTTTTATTTTGTGTTACTCATTTGACACTCCAAACTATTGAAAGACGGAAAACTAGTTTTTTATTTTTTTTTTTAAACTTCTTTTTGTAATCTTTCTTTCTGTCTTATTCGCTGTGCAAGACCGGTCATGCCAGTCAGCCTCAACATGAACATGGCAATGCCTTCCTGGTGAGTCTTGCTTATGTTTCATGTTTTCCTTTGTGCAACGTCCCAGATTCTCCAAAAGCAGCTGTTATCTTGGCTATTTATAAAATTCCATCAAACTGTGTCCTGACTCTCAGGTTTGATATCATCGGTTTGAGTCCAGATGCAGAAGAGGATGAGACGGGGATCAAAAAAGCTGCAGAAAGCAGTACGTTCATCTTTGGTGTTTAGAAAAAGTTTAACAATGCTTAGAAATATATTGAATGCCAAATGAATGTCTCTAAATGTCTGCAGTCAAGGCTTTGATTGATCAGGAGGTAAAGAATGGAATTCCATCTCATCGGATTGTACTAGGCGGCTTTTCTCAGGTGAGACGTAAAGTGTCACAAGTTGTGCCGTTGCAACATAATCTAATCTGTAGTGTATGGTCAGTTACCCTGGACATTAATTTTGCTGAACTCTGTCAGTAAACCTTGTGCAAAACATGTACAACACCTTCATGAATTCTTCAGTTTATAAAATGAAGCTGTAAATCAGTATAAATCTTTCTTCCAGAGATGGGATTAGTTTTCCAGAGGAAAGAATTGTAATAACTCACTGACACTCAGTGATTTTGTAGAACGTAAATAATGAGTTCATTTGCTATGGTTAAAATCTCATTCATGCAGTTTACATGCTGTACTGGAGGGAACATTTCATTATTAACAAAAATGTGTGTGTGTGTGCGTGCGTGTGTGTGTGTGTGTGTGTGTGTGTGTGTGTGTGTGTGTGTGTGTGTGTGTGTGTTTAGGGTGGTGCGCTTTCTCTTTATACAGCTTTAACTACTCATCAGAAACTCGCAGGTGTTGTTGCTCTGAGCTGCTGGCTTCCCCTCAGGAACTCCCTGTCAAAGGTAAACTGCACATTTGTAGTGTTTGTGATTTTTGTTTTCCTACGTTTTCATGACATGACAGAAATGTCCTGACTTTGAAGGAAAAACAGAGAAAAAAATGTATGTCAAATCAGGGTCAACAAAAAGATCCTGACTTTGGGAAATGCTTTTTGAAAACTCTTCATGATTCACTGTAAAAAATAAAAGGGCAGGAGTGGCACCATGTGTCCAAAACTGGTGGGGCAAATCCATTGGTATCAAAAGGAAAAAAAAAACAAAAACGCTTAGCTAAAACATGCAAGTGGAACAGTGGCAAGAGAGAGGTCTGATCATCTAAGCCACCTACTGACTAACTTTAAGCATTACATATTGTCTCGGTCAGAATGAAACCATAATAATATCACAAAAAAATCTTCTTATGAACACAATGTTTTGTGCTTTGGCTCCATGGCTGAAAGACTCTGGGTGTACGTTGGTTCATGCCTGTAAGTCAGTGGTTCATGCAATGTGAGAAGTGGTGAATTGAGTGTCTGCAAGGCCTTATTGTTCCAGTTGATGTCAAAGGGTACAAACATTATTTCTGGTAACTAAGCAAAATTGTAATTTCTGCTAGATAAAATAATGTTGATTATCTTGTAACAGTGCTTTAACAGAGAGCATTTAAATGACTGGGATTTATCAAACGTAACTGACAGGTTGGTTCTCATAATTGTTGTGTTAGATGTGGGAAAAAATGGGCAGGAGTGAAGACCTTGGTGAGGTCCGGATGGTTATGGTTAGACCTCTGGGGCGGAGCATCTCCAAAATAGAGATGCTTTTAGGGTGCTTCCGGTCAGCAGTGGTGAGAGACTGACAGAGGTCCAAGGACAGGCAAACCATGAATCGGCGACAAAATGTTTGGCGCCCAAGGCTCATGACAACAAAGGCTGTCACATCTGGTCTGAACTGACAGGAGCACTACTATGGCACAAGTCATAAAATTTTTTTAATGATGGCCACAGGAGGAATCTCTCACAGCACATAGTGCATCGCTTCCTGCTGCATATGGGGCCGAATTGCCGCAGACCAGTCAGAATGCCCATGCCACTGTTGAAAGCACCTACAGTGAGCATGTGATTGCCTCCTTGGGTTTGTGAAAGGCTCTATATAAATTGAACTTATTATTATTATTATTATTATTATTATGAAACTGGACCTTGGAGCAGTTGGAGAACGTGATGTGGTTCAATAAAACATTTTGTTTTACTTCACGTGCACGGCTGGGTACGTGTGTCCCATTTACCAGAGGAATTGATGGCCCCAGGATGCACTGTGAGAAGAAGACAAGCCAGTGGATGGAATGTGATGCTCCCACTCATGTGGATGTCAGTTTTATACGTGCTACCTCTCTAAATATCGCTGTGGATCAAGCGCACTTCTTTGTGACAGTGATATTCCCGATGGCAGTGGCCTCTTAACAAAGAGTGATGTTCTCTTCTACACTGCACATTGTTTGGAAATGGTTTGAGGAAGAGTCCGAGGTGTTGCCATTCAATCCTATCAAGCATGTGTGGGATGTGCTGGAATATGACCAATCCATGGTGGATCCACCTCATAGTTTACAGGACTTGAAGGATCTGCTGCTATTGTCTTGGTTCCAGGTATCACAGGGTGCCTTCAGAAGTCTTGTAGAGTCTCGGCGAGTCAGAGCTGTTTTGGTAGCAAATGGAGGACCAACTGCATATTAGGAATGGTCATAATGTTTTGGCTTATTGGTGTTTACGACCCAACGTCCTGATATTGTATAACAACCCACGGGTGGGTGTGTGTGTGTGTTGGAATGTTTTTCTTAAAATTATTAATTCTATTTTTATCTGTAGTGTGGTTGTAAGATTATTGAGATTGTGCATCTCTCTCTCTCTCTCTCTCTCTCTCTCTCTCTCTAGTCAGTGATTGGCAGTAATAAGGAAATAGCAATATTACAGTGTCATGGGGAGGCAGATCCTCTGGTTCCACTGATCTTTGGCTGTCTCACAGTGGAGAAACTCAAGACCATGCTGAATCCCAACAACATCACCTTCAAAACGTATGCCAGGATGCCACACAGCGCCTGCCCTGAGGTCCGATTAATGAAACTTGCCTATCATGCATTTCTGTTGATTTTCAGCTTTGGGAATGGTTTGAAGTGTGTAGCATCATTTAAACAGTGTAGGAGTTCTGTTGAGTTAATGCACTAGCTAATACAGCCAAAAACTTTGAGAATCCAGATTTATATTTAAACCTTTCTTTGGTCTTTTCACTCAACAGGAAATGATGGATATAAAACAATTCATTGAGAAGCAGCTTCCTCCGATTGACTAATTAGGAAAGCCTGATGGATCATTTGTACTGACCGATAATCCCAGACTCTCTTCAGCTGCTATTTCTTCATCTGACTGTACTGAACACAGCAAAACACCCCCAACCCAACTTGGACTAAATGTGAAGGTGGTATTAACTTTAATACTAAGCCTAACTAGAACCATCTTGGATCATATCCTCAGAGTCAGCCACAAACAAAGTTGCCATAGTAACCTCTGACTGTGTGACACTGTAACCTCTTGCTCAGGCTAAGGTTTGGTCGTCACAGACACGTCACCCGTCAGAAACACAGTTTCTAAGACTGCTGTAGGGCTCATGTAACACAGTAGTCTAAATTGTAGGGCATTAGCTAAAGTTACAAAGCCATCTGATAATAGGACAGTGTTTGTTTTGGGGGGAAAAGGGCTCCTAATGTCAAGTTGATTTAAATAAAAGAAATGAACATGAAATGAGCCTTTTGATTGCTGTTTAGTCTTTTTCTGTGGGTTTCTGATATTTATACATTTTTCATGGTTATGTCTAGAGTCTGACCATATCTGTGAATATGTAACAAGCAGGAAAGCAGCCATGTTTGTCACTACATTCTTTTTCTAAAATGCATCAGTTTTGCACACTTTTCACAAAAATATCTTTTAAGGGTAAATTCTCATTAAGGTTCACAAAGGGAATTTAAAGGGAAACGTCACTAATTTTTCCTTATTTACGTGTAATTAAATCTTTGAGATATAACCAGTCATTCAGAGCGATTTGATGTGAAATTTACCGACTCTGATTTCTTTACAGTGGTGGTGATATGAACCAGAGATCACAATGTCTACAACCCAAACATTTTATTTAATATCCAAAATCGGCAGTGAACCAGAGAGTTTTGAATCAAGTTTTCTTTGAGTCACTGTTTTGCCTGTACCCTGCATGTACCTCTGCATCATTAATAGATTTAAAAAGAAAGTTCTAGATTGAAAATAGTTTCAAAACTATCACAAAACAGTGTTTTAAGCCTCAGGCAGCAGATTCATAACCATTTTATGTAATAACTGTGTGAGGAAGCTTTTAGAGGCATTAAATTCTTTAGACATCTGGTTCCTATCGGCACTACTGTGAAGAATTCTGACAATTGTTCTCTAGAACCAAGCATTTAACATAAAACCACTCTACAACGGTGGAATTCTCATTGTGAATTCTCATTGTGGAATTCAATTTTTAAAAAAAAGGTAAAATGCAAATAATAATAATAGGAAGAAGTGATGGGTAAATCCACTTAGACCTGTGTTTAAATGTAAATAGTACAAAGACAAGATATTTAAGTTTTGTTTTATCTTACTAAGTTCCATGTTTTCTGTAAATATACACTCATTCTAAAATTGATGTCTGCAACAGTTCCCCAAAAAAGTTGGGAAGGTGTAGTTCAAGACCCAGAACATTTTAAAATTTGTAGAAAACATTTTAAAAGAGGTGATGCAATCATGTTTGGGTAAAAAAGGAGCATCCAGGAAAGAGTCCTTTATGGGCAAGGAGGGTTTGAAGCTTACCTCTTTGCCATCATCAAAAAATCTAATAGAAAACATTTTCACTGAGCTTTATTTACTAGAAGATGCTAGAGAGATGCAGAAATCTCTGCAAGGCAAAAAAAAATGTCTTGAATTCCCAAGACCTTAAATTCTTCTGATCCTCCTCAATAAAAAATGGCATGATCCTGTGATGGATATCACCGCATGGGCTCGGAAATACTTTGACAAATCACTGTCAATAAACAGCTCTTTGCCGCATACACAAATGCAAGTCAAGACTACTATGCACTGTACAAGCCATATGTCAACAACATCCCAAAAGTCCACCAACTTCTGTGGGACTGAACTCATCTCAAATGGACTGATGCACAATGGAAATTGTGGTCTGACAAGTTCAAACCTTTCAGATTTGGTTATGGGAACAATGGTAGTTGTTTTCTCCAGGACAAGAAAGAAAGAACAATTCAGATACTCTTAAGGTATGAGGGGTATTAGTGGGTATCTTGCAGGTCTATGAAAGCTCACTTGAAATACTCATATATATACACTGACTGAGCACCTTATTAGGAACACCTGTACACTTACTCATTCATACAATAATCAGCCAATTGTGTGGCAGCAGTGTAATGCATAAAATCATGCAGCAGCTTCAGATAATGTTCACATCGAAGTGAAGAAAACATCAGCATGTGCTTGTATTCTGTATTTGCTGAGTAAAGCTACATTTGTATGTAGAAAAGGAAAGCCTGCTTAATATATTGAAAAATACATTAAAGAGAGTGCAGATGCTTCAAAGCAATGATTCTGCATCTCTCTCTCTCTCTCTCTCTCTCTCTCTTTCGCTATCCATCCATCCATGTGTATATATGTATATATTATATATATATGTATATATATATATGTATATATATATATATATATGTATATATATATATATATGTATATATATATATATATATATATATATATATATATATGTATATATATATATATATATATATATATATATATAACCAAAACCATTCTGCAGTTTTATACAAAATTTGAAAAAATGGTGGAATTCTCCTCACAAACCCAATTCCAAAAAAAAAGGACAATAGGTAAAATGCAAATAAAAATAGAAAGTAGTGCAAAATGTAAATAAAAACTAAATTCAATGATGTGCAAATCATTTAAACCACATATGTCATTAAAACTACTACAAAGACAACATCAGTTGTTGAAACTGAGAAATGACATTGTTTTTTGAAAAATATATGACCATTTTGAATTTGATGCCAAGAACATGTTTCAAAAAAGTTGGGACAGGGGCATGTTTACCACTGTGTTTCATCACCTCTTCTTTTAACAACACTGTAAACGTTTGGGAACTGAGGAGAAAAAGATGTCGTCTGGATGGCAGCATATGTTGCCAAAACGTGCATCTATCATTCAGCATTAATGGTTCCTTCACAGATGTGCACGTCACCCATGCCATGTACACCAATGCACCCCTAAACCATCATGAATACTGGCTTTTGAACTGTGTGCTGATAACAAGCTGAATGGTCTTTAGCCCGGAGGACAGAGTTTCCATGATTTCCAAAACAAATTTCAAATTTAGATTTGTTGGACCACAGGACACTTTTCCACTTCACCTGAGTCCATTTTAATGAGCTCAGAACCAGAGAAGGTGCCAGCATTCCTGGATCCTATTTATTTACAGATTCTTCTTTGCATTCAAGAGTTTTAATTAGCATTTGTGGATGCAGCGCTGAACTGTTTTCATAGACCATGTTTTTCAGAAGTGTTTCTGAGCCCATGTAGTGATTTCCACTACAGAATCATATCTATTTTTAATAGATATAAATTGAAATATAGGGTTTAAATGATTTGCACATCATTACTTTTTTTTTTTTTTTTTACAGCGTCACAGCTATTTTTGGACATTAGGTTTTATATATATATATATATATATATATATATATATATATATATATATATATATATATATATTAATATATTTTTAAAATATATTATACATATATTAATTATACATATATACACACACACGTTTATAAATGTTAAATATAGACTATTTTATATTAATATAACATTGTGAAGGATATGTTTGAAAGTAGTTTTCATGTATATGCATTATGAATAAAAGTGAGATAGAGATGTTAGTGCTGTCTGTGTTGTATTGATGAAAACTAATTAGTCAAGTACTTTATTTAAAAGAAAAACAAAAAAGCACAACTGGTACAATTCTGTCAGCATCTATATCAGGGGCCCAAAAAGAGGGGCCCCACACACTTACCCCCAGTAGTTATTCCACTTCTATGTAGGGCGATCACAATTACTTAAATGATTGACAAAATCATTGGCAAATATTTGTGCTTTATTATTGATTTATCTCTCTTTATACAGTTTATCCCGGTATACATAAGTGAATATATCAAATGCATTCTCTGAACTTCAAAAACATGCATGTCGTCAGAAATATAAGATCACAAAACTGAGTTTTATTGGTCCAAGGAGATCTATTTCAGTTCTGCTTTAATCTATGCGTGTGTGTGTGTGTTTATGTGTGTGTGTATGTGAGAGAGAGAGAAATGGGTGTAGATTTGTTTTAAATATAATAGTAATTTCTGCTCTAGTATAACTGAAAGCACCTTGATTTGACGTGAGATGTGTATTTAGAACAATTATATATATATATATATATATACATAATCTAGATCCTCTATGTGTATAGCAAGGCACAAGTATGCATCTGCCATTATCAGTGCCTTTTGCAGAACTGAGGCAGAAAAATAGTCAAATATATCTTCATATAATTTGTGGAACCTTAAAACCAAAGCAAGACACTAACATTTTCCCTTTTCAGTCAACAACTAAATAATTCAGTGGAGTCAAAGTGTTATAAAAATACACAGGAACCGCATTACAGTACATAGAGACATTGTAAAGTGAGTGTGGTCTAGGTGCTGTGTACACTCCCAGAAAAAAAGGTACTAAACTGCCATTAGCGTGTCCCCTCCTGGTCAGTGGGGTCATCCCCTCAAGGTTACGTCTTCAGTCTTCAGTTAGGGAACATAATTGTACCACATTTTGTTGTAATTATGTTTTTTTAGGTTGCACAGACTTCATACATCCTTTTTATTTTTATTTTATTTAATGTTTCTATCTTAAGACTTTTCTTTATGAAAAGGCACAAATATGCACCTTTCCTCTGATGAGTGAATGTAGCGTCCTTTAAAACTCATTTAAGGTACAGAGTTAGACCTTAAGGACAACTGTTTTGCCTTCGAGGGTACATTTACACTGTTTGTACCTTGATAAACTAAAATGTAACTGTCCAGTACCCTTTTTTCAGACAGTATATAAGTAATGTATGGTGATTCAGACCTGATTCAGAGTCACTGATGCTTCTAAATGCTTCTAACATTTCATTTTATCAAGGTGTTTTTTTTTTGCTGGGACTTGGGCATGTTTACTTATCACACAACAGTTTCACTGCAGCTGTGTCAAGAAGCATCAGGCTGCTCTATGGCCTTAATAAGTGTGTGTGTGTGTGTGTGTGTGTGTGTGTGTGTGTGTGTGTGTGTGTGTGTGTGTGTTAGGACTCATTGGGTGTTTGAGGTTCTTCCAAACCTTTAATAAGATCTGCGTATACACTGGAGTTGATGAATCGTGGATAGGAGTCTCGCTGCATGAGTGTGTATATTTGCTGCTGTGCATCATCGAAGGTGTGTGAGGTCGGCTCCAGCATGTTCTTGTTGATCACTTCCCGCACACGAGAGTCCAGGCTCACCTACGCAGAGCAAAACACACAACAAAACAAATATAAAGCACTTTGCAAATGTCTTAGTCATCTGAGTAAATGAGCAAATCATCTGGGCAGCAAAGTGCTTATTTATTCAAAAACTACTAACTCGAATAAATACAAATAAACATTGTTTGTATTTGTCACGTGATTTGAGTATGCAAGTAACTGCGGTATTTACAGTTACCATCCGATTAAAGCAGGTGCTGCTGATGGAATGTAATAAATCAATTAAGTGACTGGAGTTCAGCAAAAAACCAGGAACCAAGCATCGTGTTCTTAAAATTCAGGGGTGTCTAATCTCATTGGCAAATGCTGGTTTTATTATTCCAACAAAGCAGGAGCACACATGATCTATCGTTTAACAGCTGAGACCAACTGAATCTAATGAGATGTGTCAGCTTGTCTGAAAGGAAAACCTGCAGCCTCACTGGCCCGATGCTATTTCTGACTGTATTCTTGTAACCAAGATATAAATAACTCAGAAAAATCCCTAAAAATCTTACTGTATATGTACTTACCTGTATTTATTCAAATGTTAGATGTTTTAAACATTTCTGTTCACAAAGGTTTGTGCACCCTTTGTCAAATGAAATGTTTTGCTGATTTTCATATAAATTTACTAGAACCTCACTGCCGATGTTCTAGAGCAGGGGTGTCCAACCTTATTCACAAAGGACCGGTGTGGCTGCAGGTTTTCACTCAAAACAAGCTGGAGCGCACCTGACTGACATTTGTTTAATCAGTTGGTTTCAGTCTTCAAACTGCTGATCAGGTGATCTCCTGCTTTGCTGGATTGAAAACCTGCAGCCACAGCAGCTGTTTGTGGGTAAGGTTGGACAACCCTGTAGAACATCTTATCTGATGTTTTAGAATCATCTACAGCTCCGTTCAACATTCTTGACGTGCTTCTTTTTTTTTGCAGTTTTAATGATTTGACAGACATAATGTTGCACCCACAATATATTTGAATCATTTTGCACATTTACAGTTGTATGGAAAGGTTTGGGCGCTCCTGGTCAAACATGTTTTGTTGATTTTCTAAGTGAAGTTACACGTCTTCTACAGAGAACACACCTCAGTACGGTTTAATATACCACTGCTACTGTATATTTGCTGAAGATATCAGGAAAATGTGCAGTTATGGTACGTTTTGTATTTTATAATATGTTGAACGTGAATCAATATAAACTGCATGAAAATGAAGGAAAAGTTTGCTCTTGTAAACTTTTGCTCTTTGTGTTAACTTTTACTTTTAATCTGTTTAACTGTGACATCTGAGAGAACCATTTATTGCACAAATTGTTCTTGGTATGTTTAAAGGGTTCTGCTGCTATTACAAGTAACTATAATAGAACCCTTTTTTGCAGTGTAGTTTTAGACAATTTTCAAAGCGGCTACATACTAAGGAGACACAGATTTCATAGGTCTGACTGAATGTTCTGGGTGTTTGTGTGTGTATGGATGTAAACATACCTCTCTGGGTGATAGTATAGAGACGTAGTCCTCGTATATTTGCTTAACAGTCTGCTCCACCACAGTTCGGTTGGTCTCTTTCTTCAGCTCCTCACAGGCCAGCCAGAACAGCAGGTTCTCCTCACTGAACTCTGTCTTCAGAAACTGCCGGAAGCTAGCGCGGCCATGAGGGCTCTTAATCAACTGTTCGAATGTCTGCGCCCACAAATGCACGTCTTCCAGCGTGGGGCCACGTCTATACAGCCAAATAGGAAAAAAGGAAACACTCCGTGAAAGATTGCATTCCACTTCTGATTTAACCACTGGTGCAGTCTTCTACTGATTTACACCTGCTTAAAATGATCAAAGCATTATTTCTCACAGATGGATATTCATTTTCATTTCATATTATTTATGTTTCATATTTTTTATTCAGTACTGTGCAACAGTCAGAGACCACACTTTCATTTAGATCATTTCCAATCAAAACAGCCTTTAGGTACAAGCTCTTCATTTTTCAGTGTAAGAGAAGCAGAAATCACATCCACTCAAAGATGAAAACTTTAAGTACTGTTTATCGGCTGCTGCCAGTTTTGGTGCTCTGCCTGGTCTTGCGCAGTTGTTAGAAGACCCATTTTCTGAACTTCAGTTTTGGAATTCCTGTTTTTTTTTTTTTCTTGTTTGTTTGTTTGTTTTTTTTTACTTATTTTCATTTTTATTTGTTTTAACATTTCTTATACATGTAGGTCGTCTGATATCTAACCTCCTCAGAAATGTTTCCTGAAAAATGAAAAGAGTGTATTTAATGGTGCTTTTGACTACAAATGAAGAGGATTCTCTGACTTTTGCACAGTGATGCAGGTAAATGTAAAATCTATTCATATAATCACTTGTTACATTAATTCTGTTGTGCTGTGCAGTGCTGTGAAAAATGATCTGCCCTGTCCCAATTTCTTCTGTTTTTGAATATTTGTCACATTTAAATGTTTCAGATCATGAAACTACTTTCAATATTAGACAAAGATAACCCAAGTAAACATAGGATACTGTTTTTAAAAAAACGTTTCCATTTATTGAAGGAAAAATGCTGTTCAGCTGTTAAAAAGTAATTGTCCCCTTAGCTATTCTATCAACAAGTTAGCCAAATTCATTTGGCTATTGGGTTCAATTTCACTATCTACACCCAGGCATGATTTCTGCCAGACCTGTTGAATCTAGACATCACTTATATAGTACCTGTCTGGCAATGTGAAGCAGACTAAAAGCAGCACATGATGCCACATTCTAAAGAGATTCAAATACAGTAGCGAAACAAAGTCATTGAAAAAGTCTGGAAAAGGTTACAAAGATGTTACTAAGGCTCTGGGACTTCAGCGAATCACAGTGCCATTGTCCACAAATAGAGAAAACTTGGAATAGTGGTGAGCCGGCCTACCAAAATTTCACCAACTCATCCAGGAGGTCACAGAAGAACCCAGACGAACATCTGAAGAAAAGCAAACCTCATTTGCCTCAGTATAGTTTTACAATGAGAAAGACAAAGGGCGAAAGTGGCATCCATAAGAGAGCCACAAGGCGCAAACCACTGCTGTTTAAGAAGAACACAAAGGCTCGTCTGACATTTACAAAAGAAACATCTAGATGACCCCCAAAACTTTTGGGATAATGTTCTGTGGACTGATGAGTCAAAGGTGAAACTTTTAGGAAGACATGAGTCCCATTACATCTGGCTTAAACATGTCAAACATGGTAGTGGTAGTGTGATGGTCTGGGGCTGCTTTTCTTCTGCAGGACCTAGACAACTTGTCATCACTGATGGATTTTCTCTATCAGAAAATCCTGATGGATGATTTTGTAATCTAAAGCACAAGTGCAGTTGTGTTATGTAGCAGGACAATAATCCAAAGCACACAAGCAAGTCCACCCCTGCGTGGCTCAAAAGAAACAAAATGAAGGTTTTGGAGTGGCCAAACCAAAGTCCTGATTTGATTGAGATGCTGTGGCACGACCTTAAATGGGCAGTTCCTGCTTGAAAACCCTCCAGTGTAGCCCAGTTAAAACAGTTCTGTAATGAAGAGTGGGCCAAAATTCCCCAGAGCAATGTAAAAGACTCATCGCAAGTTATTGTTTGATTGCAGTTGTTCCTGCCAAGGGTGGCACAACCACTTATTAGGTTTAGGGGCAATAACATTTTCACATGGGTGATATAGGTTGTGAATAAATCTTTATCTTCAATAAACTGAACGATCATTTAAAAGCTTAAAACTTACATTGTCTTTATTTTCACAGCATTGCAGGCAATATTTTAAGTAAAATGGTAGTGAATCAGTTTAATTCACATCTAACACATCTCAAAGTGATGTATATACCCAAACAATTATGTAAATTAATAACTTCAGTGGCACCTTAATAACTTAAGAACTTGGGAAGAGAAGTCATTATTTTGATATACTAAACATTTTATTAGAGTATTTTGAGCAAACTGAGGTAAATCATAATTTTTTTCTCCTTCATCTGACATGAATGGGCTCTCTTGTTGATATGATAAATATCCTAAATAATTCAATGCAATTATCTATTTACAGTGTTTTTGTTACACTATCTGCCTCAAGGTTTGATCACCATCTTTCAAAATCGCTGTGTTCTCTGTATATATATTCATTTTATTTTAGAACTTCATTATTGATACAACTTTCGCAGTCATTTTAGAATCATTTACAGCTCTGTTCATCATTCTGAACCCATATAAAATGTACTAATTATTTGAAACCTGTTTTTTTGTCTGTAACCAAATAGTTTTTATATTATTGAAGTTTTTTTAAAACTTAACAGTTTGCAATGACGCTGGTACTTACAGTTCCTCAACTTCAGCCTCAGCTTCAGTTTGTTTTTCACGGATCCCCTCCGGAATCCTTTCATCCTTGAAAGGACGTGCTGTAAGACTATACACACATGCATATAATGCAACAACATGTTTTTATCTACACTACAAACACACTCTTAGTGTGAGACTCGAGAGTAAGCAGTATTCCACTGTGTATACAGGTCTGTACGTGCGTTTCCGCTGGGATAACACCACAAACGTCCTGAAGCTTAATGAATGTTCCCAGCACACCTGCACCTAATCCACGACCCCCCTCCCCAACACTCCCTCATACAAAATAATAACATAGGTGCACCCAGCACATTCACAGTCTTCAGTAGTGCATAAGCAAGGCTCAATAAATTATTCAGATCATTTCCTTTCTACTATTCCCTTTCCATCCCCTTTGGATTGACGTTGTTATGTGATGTTACATTAGATGTCTGTCATCTATACTTTAATTTCATCCATATTTGAGATTTACACACCAATTTGCCCTGAATGAGTTTGGGGCTCTTCAGGTTAAATCATAAGTTACAGTCAGCAGAGCACATGTGCACAGACTTGGGAGCTCTGCAGAAATGCGCAACTTCGTTTTTCACAGACTTGTGATTCAGTCAAGATGACTAAACCTTCATATTCAGAAGGGGCAAAGCTACCGCTATTGATCTGGCAAGGTCTACAGATTTTCTTCAAAATGAAAGAGAAAAAACAGGTAGCCTGTTATAACCAGCATTGACTCAAAGTGAAAATATGTATACTTAATGAAACAAAACAGAAGAATGCAAAAGTTTGGATGCCTGTGGTCAAATGATGTTTTGTTGATTTTTTTTTTCCAGATTCTCTACAGAGAACACACTTCTGCACAATTTAATGCAAAATTACTGTTTATTTGCTGAATTTAACATATCACAAAAAATGTGGCCTGTATAAAAGATATGGCAATTTTTACGTCGGGTGTTTCTTTTTTCAAATAATGTTAAAGTCAGAAAATAGACAGAAATTTTACAATAAAATGTACAGAAAAACACCACATCAACCTTGTCTGTAGAGAATGTTAACTTATATTCCCTACAAACCAAAACAACGAAACACAATTTAGTAATGAACTATTAATTAATTATATTACATATTAAATTAAGTAAACATTAGTTAGTTTAGTAACAATGTTGCTAAAGGTGCCCAAACATTGCATACAAGTGAATGAGCTTATATATCTTGGAAGGCTTCTCTTAGAACTCTATTATCACATTAATTAAAATAGAGTGCACGCTTCATAGCCAATGTTGCAATATGCTAATATTAATATTTATACATGTTACTACTTAAACTCAGTATTTGAACTCTCAATATGCCTTCCAATTATTTACAATTTGACCATCAGACTTTTATTGTTAATAGAAACATTTACTAAAATGAAAACTAGCAGTAAAAAAATAATTTCTTTACAATAACAAAATTATGACATGTAAAATGGCATAAAAACTAAATTAAAATAATAATGTCCATTGCTCAACAAACTAAAACAAAATGCAATTGCAGAGAAAAAAACTCTATGATCACAAAAAGAGAATTGTGTGAAAAGTAATGGCATCAAAGAACAGGTTTGATTCACATGTGCTAGACTGGGTCTGGCTTTATTTATTTTCTATATAAACTGATTTGAGTGCAGACTCTGTGAGTGCCTGTTTTAAAAAACTATCGTGGCACATTCTGCACTTTGTAGTCTGTATATGTGCAGAGTATGTGTTGTTCTGTCCAGAGGCGGGCAGAAGCGTGAGTGTTTTACCAGGAGCAGCTGCAGCAGCAGCACCAGCAGAAGCAGCAGGCATTGGGGGGTGCATTAAGCCAGCCCAGAGTGTGTGTGTTCACGCTGTCCAGCATGTGTGAGTTGGAAGAAGTGATCCTTGTGTGGCCGGCGTTCCCAGTATCCTGCTGTGGACGTTTCCCCATCTCCACCCGCTCTGACCCCATGAGCTGCAGCAGAACAAGAACTTTCATGAACCATCACATCAAAAAAGTTTTGCTATCATATCAAAACCTCACAACTCCACTAACAGACCAATAGAGATGGCCAAACATTACATGGAAGTCCTGTGACATTGACATCAATTAAAGTGAAGCACAATTACTGCTTCTATAAAATTTTCATTTTGGAAACATAGTTGTAGATATAGAGGAGAGATGGGAAGTGTATCCTTTAATGCTTGGAGGAGGACGAAGCTGTTTATATATATAAACATATACTGCTGTTGTATCTCCATTTCTTTACCTTGTATCTCCATGACGAATGGACTAAAAGACTAAAAGAAATGACCTAAAATGTCTTGGAAAAAATCTGGTTCCACTGACTTACATTAAAAGCAAAATGTGTTTTTTCCTTCTCCTGTAAAGTTAACATTTTCTAGATATGAGGTTTTTCCGACAATAGCGATACATACATACATATATATATATATATATATATATATGAAGCCTGTATACAGTCAGCAATCTTTCATGTTCCTTTACTGTAGCAGATTGTCCAATCTTGACTTTTCTGATGTTCAAGACTGTCAAGGATGTTCAAATGTGGGCAGAACTAAACAGACTACCTGTGATAATGTAAGAGGCTGCCTGTTTGTTATCTAGTGTTGATCTCCTCTGAATTAAAAAGACTACTGTAAGCTTAGCTAACTAGTTTAACATGTCTTGCAGGTTTATTTACTTCATTAAGCCAAGAAAAGAGCTCCTGCATCTAATAGTGTACTGCTCTGTCTGTGTGACACCTATGTATGTCTAACTAGGCTTGCCAGAGATCAGTTTTGGACCAGAGAGTCTGGTTTTGAGCTCTGTTGTTGGTAACGCCGATCACAATGAAGCTATTTGTTTAGAAGTATATTATTTTAGTAAATACAACAGTAATAGTGATTCAATGTTAGTCAAGCATCTATTACTGAGGGTGATGAACACTTTTATATAAAACCAAATGTTAACGAATTTGATCAAGAAGCCAGTTACAACATTGTTATGATGTTATAATTGTGAATATTTTTTGGTGAACAGAGGTTTGACAGTTCAGCCTGTTTGTTTAAATTTGTTTATTTGTTTAAATAAACATTTATTAACATTAATATTAATGTAATATACCCTTATCTCTAATCATAAGTAAACAATCATATTATGGGTCAGGTGATGTGAGTAGTGTGTCCACCATCTAAAGTTAAAAGGAAACCTACAACACTGTACCCAAAGTAAAACTTAAAGAAGTATGTAAAGCCATTTCGCTAAAAATCACATTTAGTGTCTAATGTTTGTCTTTACCCCAAACACAGCCAATCTACCAAGACATGTAAAGTGTCTGACATTTTATTCTTTAGTCTTACACTGGAGCTATGAGGCTAATGTAGTTTCTGACACTGTGTAAAAAAAATTAAATAAAAATAAATAAAAAAATGTATAAAAATTCAGAAATTTCAATGTGTGAGATTTACAGTCTCCTTGGTTGGCAAAAGGAAGCTCCTCACCCAGCAGTTAAAAGCAGGAGAAAGTTGGAAAAATACATAGAAATGGCTCCTTATGCAACAGTTAGTTTCAGTGACACATCTGAGTGACTGAAAAATTATCTGCCCCTGTGCAGCAGTGGGCAATATAACAGCATATCCGGCATGCCAGCTGCAATTCTTGTTAAGGTATTAGTTTTGTTATTACAGTTGTACCAGCAGGCATGCACATGTAGATAATGTGGTGTACAAACAGTGCAAAACACATTGATTTACTCACCTCACAAGTAGTGAGTTGTAGCCTCAGGTTAGTCCAGTTTATTGTCAAAAGAGCAGAAAGTAGACTATAATGACTTAATGAGTAAGGGGGGGGGGGGGGGGGGGTAAGAAAGAGTGTGCAAGGAAAATCAGTCTCTTGGGGTTAACCATTAACCATTAGCCAAGCATGGAGACTAGTCAGTGCTCTTCGCTCAGCCAGCATCTTCAGGCATCACTATAATCTCGGCCTACAAGCCGAGAGGCTCCACAGCTTCTCAGCTAAAACTGACAGTGTGAACGGCTTGTAACATTGACTAAATTCCAGCAGTTCCACCTAAATGGTGTTGCAGTTACATGTAAGGTACAGGAAAATTCAAAGAAGCTGGTGAAAAAGAAGCTTATGTTAGCTTCATACACATTTTGCTGCGCTCAGAGTAGCTGCTGTGGGCTTTACATCCACTTGTCTTTATCTCATTATGGTTAAAAACAAATATTGAAATCTGTCATACATAATTTCTCTTTTGACTGTTTCACCCCAATAAAAATATTTTAGATTTGCTTCAGTTATTAAATATGGTTATGAAAAGAAATCCAGAAAAATGGAATCTACAAAAAGGTTTATTTAAGCACCCAATATGGTTTTACTTGGGGGGGAAAAAAAAAAAAAATATATATATATATATATATATATATATATATATATATATATATATACTGAAATCTTAATTATATCTTATATCTTAATACAGCACACAGTGGTTAACTCCATACTATACACTTATATACTAATACACTTGTTAAATTAATCTTAAGCAGGAAATTTTCAGTAATAAATGAAATTTGAATGAGTTGGTGTGAGATCATGAGATCTGGCCCCGCTGTGTGAGTCTCATGGCCAACGACAGGCATGATCATATCATAATTACAGCATGTTAGCTTGTGGCAAGTATGTTAGCTTTGGTCTAACATCAACCTGTGAATAAAGCATTAGACTGAGACAAAGCACAGGTTTTGTTTCAAATGTTGCTATTTCATAACGTTCATTGCTTTAATAACATCACTGTTGCTTTTTTACTCTGTAAATCTCTGATCTCTGACCCTTAATAATCACATAAGCAAGTTTGTTTGGCATTGCTTAACAACGCAGCACGGTTTCATCTTCCAGTACTTGTTAGCTACATTAGACCCATAGTTCCAGTGCAAAACTACAGAAACAAACGTCAGACTGTAAACATGTCTTGGTTTATCGGGAACATTGCATGAACTGTATTTTTTGGCCTGCACAGTCCATAAGCTCATAACACAAATGTAATGTCCAATCCTACACAGTCTAGTGCAGTCATACAGGTGCATGTCCTGAAATTAGTGCAGTAATTTAGTGTGTGAGCACTGAGAGCTGAAACATTCTTAATTAATTTAAGCAGCTGTCCACTGGGACTAGTCAAGCAGGAAGCCTGCATGCCACAATACACAGCAGGCATGTAGCAATGACTAAAATCCATTGAGATCAATTACAACACAGCACCTGAGCACAGCACCACAACACATACACTGAATGGCTACTCCATTCATTTCTACATTTGATCATCTACGATTCTCATTTCTTCATGTTTTTTTTTTTCAAAAGCAGGACAAAAAGCAAATATGTTCCCTGTGAAAGACTCTGTGCCTGAATCAGTCTGTAAATTGAGAACCTGAGGCGAGTCATATCCAGTCAAGGAAAATTCACTGCATTTAGGAAGCACATAAATACGTCCAATAGGCCATAAAGCATAGCAGCACACATCCCAGAGAAAACGGCTCCGGTTCAGGCCGTAAAACTGTAGCTCTGTATGTTTAGCACCTGCACTACTCACCGACCGAATATCAGTTATTTACAGCCCTTTCGGGTCTGAGCACGTTATTCGAGCATGAAAGGCTGGGACGCTGAAATTCCCCTCCACTCCGCTCCGTCCATCAGTGCAGCTTCTCGGTGTCTGACGGCGCTCCTTCACTCGACCGCGAGGCTCGAGCAGCAGCACCGAAACTGAACGTCAATCTGCTCATTTTAGCGCGACTTACCGTCTAAGCATTGGTGCCCGGGGTGGACTGCTCCTGGCGCGCGTCTCACACGCCCATCTTCATCATCCTCATTTTCATCCTCATCATCATCATCATCATCATCTCAGCGCTCTCCTCCAGTCCGCGTCCATCTCCATGCGCATGCGCGCTGCCAACCGTCCTCAGAGAAAAACGAAAAAAGAAATAAAAAAAAAAACACTGACGGAGCACAGCAGCACCAAACTGATCTATTTACATCTTATACAATTATTTACCTTCATATTCAAATGAATACATGGAATAATACCTAGTACTGTATATATAATGATAATATAGGGCCTAATAATGTAAGTATAAGATACTGAACTTATTCTCCAACCTTTACCACTTACTATTACATAATATATAGTCTCTCTCTCTCTCTCTCTCTCTCTCTCTCTCTCTCTCTCTCTCTCTCTCTCTTTCTGTCTCTCTTACTCTTCCTGTCTTTCCTTCACGCTCACTTTCTATTTTCCACCCTTTTTCTCTATCAGTTTTTATCTCTCTCAAATTTTCTATCTATCTATCTATCTATCTATCTATCTATCTATCTATCTATCTATCTATCTATCTATCTATCTATCTATCTATCTATCTATCTATCTTCCTTAATTTTAATTCAGTTTTAAAAAGCTTTACTGGCACATGGCAGTGTTAAGCCTATTAAATCAAACACACACTCACAGTTCAGTTCATACACATATGTGTTGAATGCTATATTAAGCCTCTGTCAGGCTATGGCACTCCTCTACACCTCTGCATCTCTCTCTCTCTCTCTCTCTCTCTCTCTCTCTCTCTCTGTGTGTGTACTGTGTACATATAGTACTGTATACTTCTGTGGAAAAGCCTTAGGCAGCCAATAAAGTTGTTTAAATTGATTTACCTCAGCAACAAATGTGTTTTTCCAGTGAAAATGTGATATAATCTCAGAATAAATACATAAAACACAAATGCAGTATGAGACAACAAGATTTTTTTTTTAAGTCATTGCTATCTTGCTTAGAAGGGCACAAGTGTGGTTCCTGACTTCTCAGTGGACTCCAGACATCGCATGGACCTGTTAAAGGGAAATTCCAGTTGTTTTTAAAATATGTGCATAACTGAGTGGTTGAGATGTAAACAAAGTCATTCAGAGAGGTCTGATGTGATATGATTTATTTGTAGTGAAGCTTACAAACTCTGATTTCTTTATAGTGGTGGTGATACGAACCAGCGATTGCAATGTCAGCAAAGAAAACAGCCATTTTTTTTACAATCCAAAGTGATCAGTGACCCTACATGATCCTTTATGAGTTACTAATCACTCATCCTGAGTGTGATGATAACGTTAAAAGAGTGTTAAAATGCTTTCTCGGTGAACTACTTGTCCTTAGGGCTCTCTGCATGCATTGAAAAAAAATATTTTTAGGTCAAATTCTTAGTGCATAAGTTCCACAAAACAATCAAGCAGTGCAATCAGGCGTAAAACAGAGAATTCTTAACCATTTCATTTTCTTAAGGGAGTTTTTAGAAGCATTACACATTTTAGACGTCTATAGTTCCAATCACCACCACCGCTGTGAAATATTCTGACTCTGCAAGTTCCTCTACAACAGAGCACTTCACATCAAACCACTCTGAATGCTGTCGTGTACATCTTAGAAAGTTTTCCAGAAAAAAAAAACAAAACATTGGAATTTGACAGAGACCTGCTGGTGACATCCTGTATAAATATCAATAATGCGTGGCCACCCCATACTAATGCATAGGAACAAGATCCTAATGTCTGGCTATGACTTTAGTCAGGTGTGGGAATATAATTAAATTGTGGCTGTGGCTTAGTAAGTTGTGGGAATGCGATCATGTCTTATTAAGCTGTGATCAAATCAAATCAAGGCTTAATTATGTCATTATCATGCCTTACTAAGTCATGGCCATGTATTATTTTTAATTATACATGATGTCTCCAGTAGGGCTCTGTAGTATTATCATTTAAATCCTAATACACAACTCATTGTTTATTTGCTCATTTGTGTTTGTTCTAATGTTATTATTTAAACAAATAACATACTCTCTTTTTCTTTTTTTTTTGATCAATTATTTATTTATTTTCATTATTTTCCACCTATAAGCAATAACATACATTACAGTATAAAATCAAGAATGGGGGTGATTGTGTACACTTCCCACAAACATACTCTCTTTTTCTGTGAAGCCTAAGACTTTGCATAGTACTAAGCACACTGTAAACGTTTTGATGTCTTAACATGAGAGAGATTTATGCTCTGTTAACTTACTGTCACTAAATATGTAAAATGCAAATGCACTAAAAGTGCAAATGATATGAAAAACTTTTTTTTTCATTTGAATGTGCAATTACTAATTATTTGCTTTACTTTACATATTGCATATGTATCTATGTGGCAAAATGTTTTTCCACTATGTTCAATAAATGGATGCTGTGCACTAACATTTGCTGAAAATCTCATATCTAAGTGTGCTCTCTGTAGACGATGTGTTAACCTGTGCTCAAATCAACAAAGCATGTAATTTGACCAGGCATGATCAAACTTTTACATTCATATTTATGAGTACAAAGCCAACAAGCATATAAAAATATATACAAATATGAAATACATACAAATTCAAAGTGAATATATGCACTGGAAGTTTGTTAATTTTTAAAACCATTATTTGTCTTTTTTTAATTTTATTTTAAGGCAGAGAGGTTGAAAAAATTCATCTGGTACAGTACTTTAAGAAAAAGGCCAGCAAGTTGTTCTTTCATCACCTGCACAAGCAAAGTCTATAACTCTGTAATTATCTGCAGAACAATTGAGTCAGACCGGAAAAACAATATTCTCTAATAATGCTGCACCATCATAAGATACATACAGCATAGTCAGAACCATCAAATATCATGTGAAACAAAGAGGTATCAAAAAGCTGGACTCAAAGTTGAGGCTGATCTATTATGGTCTTTTCCCATAAAGAGGTAACAGTACAAAGGTACGGGCCTCTCATCAGTTAATGTTGTCCAGACATGATTACAAGCTATATTATTGGCTCTTTCCTTATTAAGATGTGACAGTAGACTCCAGGGCTTATTTGTTCTGCTTTTAAATCTGCTAACATGTTTAACATCTGCTTAATTACTGAAGCATAAATATGGACATGGGGTGTACATAGCAGAAATGCCAAACCCTATATTAATAACCAGTTGGCCTAGCTAAAATTACTCAGCCCTCCCTTTGCTATCGGATCAGCGTCAGTCTTTCTTGGACTGTGCGTTTTGGAGAAAAGTCCCTGCTCTTAGAAGGGTGAAAGAGATGGAGATCTACTTTAAACGTGCTGCTCCAGAACATTCCAGAAAAGTTCAATGCAATGTTGTCTGGGAGGTTATGCTCAGTGTTCCATCCTGACATTCATGAAATCACTCTTGAATATATTTAGTAATTTATATAGGGACAATGTCACTGTGGGGGTCTATCACAGGCTCAAATTCTTGTTGTTACCCAACAATAAACAGCAAAATGAGTGACAAGATTGCAACACATACCAGTATAATTATAACAGAGTCAAACAGTTTCAACTGACATTGAAATGAAAATGGTCTTTAGATTTCTTCAAACATAAACACATCTAGATACAGAGGTTGAAAAAAAGGCTGAAAGCTCACTTGTGCTGCTTATACCAGATTATGCTTTGTACATTGTTCTTGTATACAAGCAGTTTCTAAACGGCAGCCCTTCTAATTGGCCTAATGAGTTTTGGCATTACATCACCATATGGGAGGAGGCCATAATCAGGAATGGCTTCACCATGAAGGACTATAATCTAGAGTTATTATTGTGTTTTTTGCTTTGCTGTTTAAATGGAATAATGTAATCACTGTAAAAAGTGAGACTGGGGTTAATTAATATTTACTATAGAAATAAACTAATAGTAACTTCTACATAATAAAAAAGACTACGTTCAGTTAGAAATCCAACTGAGCTGAATTCAATACATTTGAATGTTTTATTAATTGTATTTTATGCAGTAACTGTGATACACTGAGTAGAAATTATTTATGTTTTATCAGGAACAACAGTGAAGCAGAAAATCAATAGATTTTACTCATTGGGAGGTCATTGGTTTTAATCACCTCACACTTCTGCCCAAGGCATTCTGTGCCTCATGGACACCAGTGACTACATGTTTCAGGAGTTGCAGTCCTTCAACTTCCCAAAGGTAATTGCTAGGAAACAAACAATTTCCAAGTATGTTGCTGTGGCAGTTGTCCATTCTTTTAAGTTACTGCAGCTACCAAACATGTGCTCTAAGTCAAATGTAAGATAGCAGCTAGGTAATGCATTTTAGCATTGCTTAGTTTAGAAGCCAGGCCTGGACTTAAACTACAGATTTTGCTGTTGGGGTACAGACAGAGGCGAGAAAACATACTGGAAGATTCCACCTGTAATGAGGAGACCAGATTAGACTCGTATTGAGGAGACCAGATTATACCTGTATTGAGGAGGCCAGATTATACCCGTATTGAGGAGACCAGATTATACTCGTATTGAAGAGACCAGATTATGCCCGTATTGAGGAGACCAGATTATACCCGTATTGAGGAGACCAGATTATACCCGTATTGAAGAGACCAGATTATACCCGTATTCAAGAGACCAGATTACACCCGTATTGAGGAGACCAGATTATACCCGTATTGAAGAGACCAGATTACACCCGTATTGAGGAGACCAGATTATGCCCGTATTGAGGAGACCAGATTACACCCGTATTGAGGAGACCAGATTATACTCGTATTGAAGAGACCAGATTATACCCGTATTGAGGAGACCAGATTACACCCGTATTGAAGAGACCAGATTATACCCGTATTGAAGAGACCAGATTACACCTGTATTGAGGAGACCAGATTACACCCGTATTGAGGAGACCAGATTATACTCGTATTGAAGAGACCAGATTATACCCGTATTGAGGAGACCAGATTACACCCGTATTGAAGAGACCAGATTATACCCGTATTGAAGAGACCAGATTACACCCGTATTGAGGAGACCAGATTATACCCGTATTGAGGAGACCAGATTACACCCGTATTGAGGAGACCAGATTATTACCCGTATTGAGCTCCAAACCGTCACCAACGTTTCACCGCAGAGACGATAACTGAAAATTATTATTAAATTATTGGCTTGTTTGCAGCTTTTCAATCGGATATTTCTTCAAACCTAATTCTGTAACTTGTGAATGTTGAACTCTGTAGGTTTTGTCAAAACAAAAATAAGCATCACTTGCTAACAGGTAGCGTAAGTTAGCTAACTAACGTTAGCTCGCTAGCGAGTCACCTCTTTTAGATGACTGTTTGCTCTCACAAAATATGAGAGGCACCTTTTTAGCTAAATTACAATTTTATAGTGAGACGGTGTCGAATTTATGGCATAATAAACTAATGTGTACACTTAGAGTTGCTAGACAGTTGAATAACCTAACTAGCTATCTTAGCTACGTATGCGCGAGCTCAGGCTAAGTGAATAGGTCTGCTGCACGACCAGTTCACTGCGGCTGACCTATGCTGACCATGCTGGGCTCAAATCTGAATGGGAGACGTCGAGAGACTTGACTGGTGTTAGAATGACAGAAAAGCAGGAACTAGCTAGCTTACCTGGCTAACTACGGTCTGTGATGTGTGGGGCTGTTGGCTTGGTGGCCAGCAGACTAACGGCCTTGCACACCACAGCATGTTCGATGAAAACACAGAAATCTGAGGGAGAGATGTCGAGTGACTGGTACAGATAAAGCATTAGTTTATTAAGGTCAAGTGAGCTTCTATTTTCCAACAAGCTGGCAAGTGATTTTACATGCTAACAATCCTACATCACACTAAAGTTTGTGAAATCTGTTCTTTCTTCTCCTCAAGTCACTATTTTCAGGCTTAACCAGATCTTTTCTTCTTGCAGTTAATTTAACTAAAGTTTCCTACACCTACCATCAGCATTCTCCAGTATGGAAGCAGCTTTTATTTACATCTCTTTCTCTGGTATGTGGATGGTTTGTTTACGCTCATTTTTTGTAGTCGTCTTAAGATGCATATGTCTGGCTTTAATTGAAGTCAGTGTTTTAAACTTAATAGTTAGCTCAAACTTAATGTTAGCTGAAGTAAATAGTAGTGCTGACCGATATCAGTCAGTAAAGCCAGTCATTTATGGAAGTTGACCAAACAAGATAAAGCCAGGGGAAATTGGTATGAATGCTGAATGCTTGTTTCTCATATATTTACTACATTGGAGCTCACTTTAACAGCAGAAGGCCTTGAGTTTATCTTTGTGTAGGCATCATGCTGAAGCAAAGCTCTGATCTAACTTTTACTTTGTTTATGTTTTCTGGCTACATTGAGAGTCATGAAGGTCCTTGGTGAACACCTGATGGACAGTATGTGAGTTCTCATGCAGAACTGGTGGCAGTGCACACTTTAAATTTCAGTAATCATCCAACATCATGTCCGTGTGAGACTCTATCCTATGTTGAGCACCTTCTTCAGTCATGTCTGGACTCAGTGACTCATTATTCTTGATCAACCTGGGCAAGTGTCTAATTCTTTTCATGATCTTTATTCGTTACATCATGGATTATCCGTTATATATATATGGACTCATGCTGCTTTTTTATCATCTCGACATAGCTTTGTGAGTATCCTTGACATTTTATTCAATCATCCAAGAAAAGTGTCTTGAAGTTCATCGATGTAGTCTGTACTTTGGATTGTAATGGGTGTTATTTGTTGTTTCCTTTGTAATTTACCATAAGCAGTTGTTAACTGTTAAATCTGTGCTAACTAATTGTAATTCCTTATTGGTTGTTCTGTATTTTTTTGCAGTAAAATTCTGGAAACCACAGCTGCTGGTAATTGACTGTAAAGTTTAACTTTGCAATAAAATATTGTGATGTGTCATTTGGTTGTACTGTGTTTATCACTGATAGACTGTAATTATGTTAATAGTATATCTGTTGTTTTCAAAATAATTTACTGTGTACAGATTTACAATATGCTTTTTTTTTCAAAGTAATTAACCGTAAACAAACAACAGTTCTCAACAGAGAAATTTATGGTTGGCAAAAAAGCATACTGTAATGACTTTTACACTATACATTCACCGGCCACTTTATTAGGTACACCATGCTAGTTAAAGGTTTGACCCCCCTTTTGCCTTCAGAACTGCCTTAATTCTTCGTGGCATACATTTTCCCCAGATATTGAGTAAATATTAAGCAATTTTGCTCAGACACTTGGTAAATCTTACTAAATTTTCACTTGGTAGATATTACTAAATGTTGAATTAATTTGTATTTACTCAATATTTGTGGGCTACATTAGCTCATAATGTGGCATTTTATTGCTAAATACAGCACATTTGAACTGTTGCTTTTATTAACGTTTACAGATTTTTTTTGCTTAAATTTAGTTCACTTATTTAATGCATTTTAATCAAAGTTTAGACAAAATGTATTCAATTATATTACGTCACTTGTCATAATTTTGTTAAGTAACCATTTTTGACAGCATAGTTAATTAAATAAGGGTGGGTGATATGATAAATACATAACATCATGATATATGATTTCACTGTTCAAAGACATTTATCATGATCAATTTAATGGATTACATTCTGTTTTTTGTTAAACAATGACAAAAACATGGCAAAACTGGGTGGCATATACAAAACTAATTTTTCATCAAATTCAGTTTAGAGCTGAGCAATATGACCAATTTTCTCATGATAAATTATGTTAAAATACAATATACTGTGCTTTTCTGAACATATCATGGACATACTGTTATGTCATCCTTGTAGAGCACTGAACAACTGCATGTTTCATTATAAAAACTGCTTAAATTGATTTAGTGCAACATAGCATGACAAACATTGAATAAAAATCATTGTGTTTAAAGTTAGAATGTTTTTTAAATGTAGCCGTACCGGTTCATTTTTCGCTATTCCAACTGATCACACTGCTGAAAAAAACAGCACAAGCCAGCACAATTCCATCATGCATGCTGGTCTAAGCCTGTTTTTCCAGCTTGGAATACATTTTTAAAAAGAAATATTGTGACGTATAACGTATTGTGAAAATTTCTTGAAATATTGCGATATTACATGTTAGGCATATCGCCCATTTCCAATTGTCATCTTTCATTTATGAACATAAAGGTGGTGTTGACTAAAGATTTTGAATCTTAAAGATGGCATTACTTTAGGGTTTGTCTAGTAAAAGGAGCAGTGTCGACACTAGAGGGCAATAGCACTGTTCTGTAAAGGCACTCCTAACTACAACTGTGTACACACTGCTTCTGTGTATCTGTACATGTGTGAGAAAGATACTGGCTGTGTACAAAAACAACAGATAAATACTACTACACTATACATGCTATACAGATGAATGGGCTTCTAATGGTGGCGTACTCATTTTGATGTTTGATACTAATTAGTATGGTTGTGTTTGGTTTTGCATGCAGCCACTCTTTTTCTGTATCTATAGTACATGTCAGAATCCAGTACTCGTGGGTCAAAACATTGCAGATTTCAGTACACGGCCTCATTAAGACCTCATTTGAGTGTCTCTGCTGTGCAGCTTTCCCTGTGGACACTTAAATCAGCCTGAATAACCCTTATTACCCAAACCCAGCCTCCAATTGAAACCTCCATTCACTGATGGCATGTGGCATGGCTCACTGCTCACATTCACTCTGAGCTCACATTTGTGTGCTGAGTGTTCACATGTACAAACTATATAAAGAAAGGTATTGGAACAGCTACACATTACACTCACAGGAGCTTTTGTGATATCCCATTCTAAATCTATAGGCATTAATATGTAGTTGGTATCCTCTTTGCTACTAAAACAGCTTCCACCCTGGGAAGCTTCGTGCATGATTTTGGAGTGTGTCTGTGGGAATTTTTGCCCATTCATCCAGAAGAGCATTTGTGAGGTCGAACACTGATGTTGAACAAGAGGGCCTGGCTTGGAATCTCTGTTCTAGTGCATCCCATGTTTGGTGGGGCTGAGGTGATGGCTCTGTGTAGGCTGGTCAAGTTCTTCCAAACCAAACTCACCCAGCCATGCCTTTATGGACTAACGTAAAGGATGCCTGCTCTATATGAATAATGAAGAAAAGTAAAAATAATAAATAGAGAGGTATATTATTTTTGGACAGCAATAATAACCATCAGAGAGAAAGTCTTACATAGATTTGAATTGATCCACGCTGTATGCTATCACTACATACTTCAGGTCCATCAGGTAGCTTCAACTGACTCACTCTGGAAAAAGATCATCCAGCAAACATGCTCATCTCTCTAGACATTCTGGTTTAGCTTCCTCATAGGCTGTGAAGAGATGAACAGAACAGCAGCAGGAGTTCTGTGATTTAAATGCCTGGGGGCCTTTTGCCACCTCCACCAGCAAAGCTTAAAATCAGGCTCTGTAAAGTATTACACTAAGACCATCAGAATGTGGTAGAAACAGTGTCAGTGAATCCTCTCAAAGATTTTAAAGGAAATCTATTTATTGTATTTTTACCTCAGGTGTCCAATTAGTGATTGTGGAAAACCTTTTAGGATGTGTGTAGGAAAAAACAATTTATTTTTACATGACCTTTTTCCAACTTGCAGAATTAAACAGGCTGTTTTTATTACTGCAACTTTAAAACTGATATGTTTAAATGACTTGTCCTTCGACTGGCTGTTCTGTGTTTGGGTTTTCAGCTGCACAAAGTGTTGTCCCATCAAGCAAAATGTTCAGCAGTTGAAAACAGAGATTTTTTGTAAGGGAATAGCACTGAGAGGCAAAGACAAGTTGCCAGTCTGGATTCAAGAGCCCTGAAATTAGTAGATAACGTTGGTGTACTAATGGACTCTGATCTTATTTTATGTCAAAGCAGTTACTAAATCAGTTTTTTATCACCTTAAAACATCAACAAAATCAGAGATTATCTGACTAAACCAAATCTGAAGAAACTCATCCACATTTTTATTTCTAGCAGGATTGATTACTGTAATGATCTCCTAACTGGACTCCTTAAAAAGACAATCAAACAGCTTCAGATGAGTCACTATGCAGCTGCCAGAGTCTCAATAGGAATAAAAGAAGGAAACACATTGGCTACCAGTCTGTTACAGAATAGACTTTAAGATGCTATTGCTGCTCTCTAATTTGCTCAGTGGTGTAGGACCAGTATATTAATTTTATATGTTGCAGCAATATGAGCCAAGCAGAACTTTCAGATCATTAGGAACTAATCAGTTAGTCCTGCCTTTCTCATTTGTAAAGCACTTTGAATGACAGCGTATGAAAGGTCCTATACAAATAAACTTGGCTTGCCTTGTGTATAAAATGTAGTCTGGGCTGAAATGTGGAACATTCTGTTAAGTTCAGACAGAAATCATCAGAAATGTAGAAAAATTGGATTGAGGTCAGGAATCTGTGCAGGCCAGTCAAGTTCTTCCACAGCAAACTTGCTCATCCATGTCTTTATGGACCTTGCTTTGTGCACTGGTGCACACTCATGTTGGAACAAACTGTTCCCACAAAGTTGGGAGCATGAAATTGTCCAAAGTCTCTTGGCCTGCTGAAGCATCAAGAGTTCCTTTCACTGGAACTAAGGGGCCGAGCCCAACTCCTGAAAAACAACCCCACACCATTATCCCCCCTCCACCAAACTTTGCACTTGACACAATGCAGTAAAACAAGCACTGTTCTCCTGGCAACCGCCAAACCCAGAGTAATCCATCGGATTGCCAGGTGGAGAAGCGTGATTCATCACTCCAGAGAACATGTCTAGACTGCTCTAGAGTCCAGTGGCGGTGCTCCACACCACTGCATTCAATAGCAATTGACTCTGCAGAAAGTTGGTGGCCTCTTCACACTATACACCTCAGCATCCACTGACCTCGCTCTGTCATTTTATGTGGCCTACCACTTTGTGACTGAGTTGCTGTCGTTCCCAATCACTTCCACTTTGTTATAATACCACTGAAGGTTGACTGTGGAAAATCTTTTCAGTCTGAGCTCAGCCCCAAAACAGTTTTAAAGATCTGTAATATTGCATTTTGGTAAACATGTTTAACCTTCTGGATGCAAGCCACTGATTTCCCTGCAGATGAGTGTAATAGTCATTAGCCTATAATTTGCGTTAATCTATATCATCTCCAAACAAACATTATGCATTATAGAAAGGGTTTTGAATAATATATCAAGTAATGGTATTAATTAATAAAGAGAGTTAGAAATGTGTTGATACCTTTAAAAAAATAATTACCTTTATTATTTCCTGATGTGTTAAGCATTAGGCCATGCATTAATTGTCTGTGATGAAAGCATTAGTTAAGTATTCATACATGCTTATTTATATTATTATTTATTGTTATGCAGAGTGACTGCGTTGCCCACTGCACAATCCTTTACACTTCTTTTGCCTAGTACTAGGTGTCTCACAAAGCAGGATTTCTTGCTTAGCCAGCTAACTTTAAGATTAGTTTGATCTTACTCTGGATTTACTCTGAAGATGGTAGGTAACTTTTTTAGTTTTTAAAATTTTTTCACAAATGATCATATCCATGTGAAAGAGGTGCATTGGCTAATGCAATGACCTTGCACACAGAACACTGGAATTTCAACTCTGACCCAGGCAGTGCATTCGTGTAGAAATAAAAGTGTCTGATGCTTGTAAACCAAATTAATTTGTTTTGAATAATCACCTAAAATTTCTCTATATCCTCCTATCCACTCCCTTGCAGTGAATAGCTTAGCTTTGACTTGTCCATGGTTGTATGGCAGACAGCGAAAATACGGGCCTGACAAATTGCACACAAACACACACACACATACACACACACACACAAACACATGCACACACACACGCAGACACCCTGCAAAATCAATCAAACTGAATTCTCTCATTCCTTAGCTCTCAATTTCATGGTACAATGTGTTTCCCGTAGGTGAGAGCACAGACTGGAATAATATGGCTCATCCCTTTCTCTCTCTCTTTCTCTCTCTCTCTCTCTCTCTCTCTCGTAGTTAGCTTAAAATCATGGGGTGAGTGACCAGCTTACATTTATCTGGGGCTGAAGACTGGTGTTCAAAAGGTTAATGAGGCTTTTCATGCCTTTCTGTGTCCACTTTAAACACGGAAAGAAGTAACATTGATTCATTAGCATTTAGATGGAGCTATGAACCTGTGAAATCAAACAATGCGGCATGACGGAAGAGATGGTAATTTGTGAACCGTTTCTATTTTTTTTTTAGGAAAAACATGTGACTGATGAACGTTACATTCAAGGTAGCAAATACCCTCAGCTTTGTGCGTATCTGCCTCTAATGGGTCTTCAGGTGATTATTGTATTGTGGCAGTTCCTCAGACCCTGGGTGAAAGCTTGCTAATAGCTCTTTTATGTCAGCAGCTCTTAAGCAGAGGCCACTCTGTCCCGCTATGCACTTCGACAGGAACACGTACAGAATGATCACAAGCACAGTGAGAAACAGAGGAAATGTGCTAATGACCTGTCACACTTTATTCTCTCTCTGCCTGTCTTTCTCTCTCTCTTTCTTTCTCCAGTAGTAGTAATAATAATAGTAATAATAATAATAATAATAATAATAGTAATATGCACAGTGGAAACATGTGTTGTGGTTTGACGAATAAACCTTTCAGTTTGCTCATGAAAATAATGTAGGTTGTGATCTCTGGGCCAAAGAAGAAAAGGACCATCTAGAATGTTACCAGTGTAAAGTTCAAAAGCCATGGTCTGTCATGGTATGGGGTGTGAGAGTGCTATGTGATATGCGTATGACATGTTTCTTTGTTTTCCTTTTTTTTGCAAAAAATGTATATAATTAATCTTTTTGATAAAAAACACATCTCTGCTAAATACAGTACTTTGTTTCCAGAATGTACCATCTACAAACATGATAATGGAATAAGTCCAAATAATATAAGTATTACAATTGTTATCAAAATTCAAAGATTATGTTGTTATGGGGACACAGGAAGATGTAAAAAGCACATTCTACTTGTTTAACTACATAGCAAAAATCAATGTTACATGTTATGCCTTGCGTCCGAGCCAGGAACTGTTTTTGTAGAGTGTATAGCACCTTCTCAAAGCAATTTACAAAAATCCATACAAAGACAAAAAAGCAAATATAAAGATACTGTATACGTGCGGTGGCATGAGACTTGAAATGATACATAAAAATGTATGTAATTTAATTATAGGGGTCAATAAAATTTCTGTAAATTGAAATTTAATGAAAAATAAACTGGTTTATTATCAAATGATTTGGGGGAAAAATGTTAATTTTTGGTTTATCATGCATCATTTACCTTGTCATCCAAGCTACTTTTGCTAGCTTTTCTAATCGCCTTGTTTACTGCCTGCCAAGTGTCATTCTATTACTTGCTTCATTTACCTCCACAAAATAGATTTTTTTTGTTATTGCTGTTTCTTAGTGCTAAATGTCAATCATAAAGTTCTTCCCTCCAATACTCACTGAATCACTGCTCCACTGCTGCTTTTGTTGCCTTTGAACACCTCTGTAAACTGCTGTCTGATGAGTCTTGTGTCGACTACTCATTCAATCATTCAGAAAATTGCCCAGTACTCTCTTCTTTGACCTCTGTCATTAACAACACGAGGTGCGTGGGACAGATCAACACACACACACACACACACACACACACACACACACACACACACACACACACACACACACACACACACACACACACACACACACACACACAGAGAGAGAGAGAGAGAGAGAGAGAGAGAGAGAGAGAGAGAAATATCACATTTAATGTGTTCCATCACGAGATCTACAAAGCGTGCGAATGGTGTGATAAGTCATAACATAAAGAACAAGGCTTATCATAGAATGTCAACACAAAAAACAAGAACAACATGTTCTGAAACAGTGAATCGGTGACTCAGTGACTGTAAGGAGATTAGTGTTATGAGGGTCAGTCTGTGTGAGATGTCTCTCCTTTGGGCTATTTTGACCAAAGCAGGAAGAAATAGACAGAAAGAAATTATTATACTATATGTTACTGTAACATATAAAAGTGTGTGCAGCCCTATCTCATTAAACTTATTTTCAGTTATTAAACAGATCGTGTCATGGACAGGCTAATTTTCCTCAATCAAATAAATAAACTAATAACTAATATAATAGATGAACAAAGTCAAAGATTCAAAATATGCCATTCACTGCAAAATCCATACAGTCAACATATATTTTGTGATGTCATGAAAACCCGTCGACCTATTAAGCCAGCAATAGTTTAGCCCTGCCCACTCATGCTGACATTATTACAGCATTTCAACCAAAAAAAGCCCATTAAAAAGGGGATGGTAATTTAGAAGGAGTTGGAAAATTACTGGTGGTACTTAAACCTTCAGGTGAAAAAAAAAGATAAATTCAGGACTAGGAGGATGTGTCCTTTAATCTTAATATTTATTATCCATTAACTACTCTTATCATCATCACTAATAGTAGTTACTAGATACCACATCTTAAGATTAAAATACTCATTACTAATAGTAGTTACTAGATAATAATTATTTGGTAACTATAATGAAACTACTAGGTAAGCTATATAGTTATGGGAGTAAAGAATTGGAGTGCAGACCCACATACAGACCTGAAGGTTAACTTTAGTCCTTTTGTTTAGATATTCATTGATTTAATCAATTCAAATTAAAATTAAAATCTTATGAGTGTTTTCAGTCTGAGTTCTCTCATGATGTGCCTCTAGTTCTTGCCTTCTCTCAATCTAGCACGCTCGATCAATTCAGTAGTGGTCTGTGAGCTCATTTGGGCTTGAGATTTAATTCCATTTAATGTGCGTGTGAAGAGATGCGTCTAGATACATTACTTTAATTGACCAGAGCAAGGAAGAAAAACTCACACACACACACACACACACACACACACACACACACACACACACACACACACACACACACACACACACACACACACACACACAAACTGAGGTGTTTCCTGTGGTATTATCATATTATCTAGTAAGCTTTAGACTAGAAATGGACTGTAACTGAGACTAGGCCAAATCCTGGGGCTAATCTTCAAGCTCTGAAAATGTCTATCAGGAACTACAAAAACAGTGCTGCATAGAAACTGTCTTGATGCTTTGGTATTATTTGAAAGTCTGTTGTTGCCAAGCCCATGCATATATGTTTTAATAAGCAATGGCAGTGAAAAAGGGGCAACATGAACATGAATTGGTCATATTAAAATTCACTTTATGTTGCAACTGCTCTCAGCAGCAGAGAAGCAATTAATAACTTGTAATGAATTCCTTTTTTGATTAACTACCCCATCACTGTCAGTATTGATACTTACATTAATGCTAGCAATATATAATCTCTGCTGAGCTTATGAAGCACCTCGCTCTGACTGAGAAAAAACACACACATCAGACACAGCAGTGCTGCTGGAGTTTTCAAACACTGTGTCCCCTCACTGTCCACTCTATTAGACACTCCTACCTTGTCAGTCCACCTTGTAGATGTAAAGTCAGGACAGCAACTCATCTGCTGCCGCACAGTTTGTGTTGGTCATCCTATAGTCCTTCAACTGTGGTTGCAAGACGCTGCCCACAGGACGCTTTTGACTGGATATTTTTATCCATTTCCAGCAGCACTGCTGTGTCTGATCCACTAGTACCAGCACAACACATACTAACACATCACCACCACATCAGTGTTACTGCAATGCTGAGAATGATCCACCACCCAAATAGGACCTGCTCTGTGAAGGTCCATGAGGGTCCTGAACACTGAGGAACAGGGTAAAAGGAGGTTAACAAACTATGCAGAGAAACAGATGGACTACAGTCTGTAATTGTAGAACTACAAAGTGCACCTATATATTAAGTGGAGCTGATAAAATGGAAAATGAGCGTAGAAACAAGGAGGTGGTCATAATGTTATGCCTGATTGGTGTAAGTTAGTTTTGGTAATGTAGCAAGACACCTCTATCTTTCCTTCCAGTTTTTGCATTTCTTTACTCTACTTGGATAACTTAATTTGATTTTTGCTCTCAGCGTCCAGTAGCATCAAGAGGTCCTCCCATGTTATTAAAGTTATTAGCCCGCCTTACTGACATTTGTTTGGGTGTTGTAGAAAATAATCTCATTAGCACTGTTTCATCATGGAGATTTCCAGTACTGTGGTGATGCATGCATCTATGACAAGTCAGGGTCAGTGAGGTGAAATCCCCACAGGTGGCCAATACTGCACTATACAGGTCACATGACTGCGAGGAACCAACGTGGAAGCCATCTGATGCACTTACATCCCTCATCTCAGCCAAGCAGAAACAGACCCTAAAGAATGGCCATATAAAACACAGTATTAACACTTAGTCACTCATTCTGTTTAATTTCATGACATCAAGATGGTGACAGCATCTGCACATTTGATTGCCTTCACTTCTCACTTTAGAGGCTTATAATTCCATTTTAGACCAAAACAGTCCCAAAACAGAGAAGAATACACGCTTGTTAGTGTCTTTGCTAAAACATGCTGAATGGACTAAGAAGTTCCCCTGCAGTTCTATAAGTTACTCAGTACTTTCAGTTTTTGAGCTCATGCTGTTATACTTGAGTGTATCACAGAAGCAGTATTATTTTTATCTATAGGTAATTGGCTTAGAATACACACCTATGGTCTGATTTTACCAGCAGTAAATCCTGATTGAGTTTTAAACACTGTTCCAGTGTGAATGCCACATTAGGCAGCAAAAACTTCCAGTTAAATAAAAAAAGCTTACATAGCTATGTATACAAAACAGCCCTTAGGGGTGTACTTTGTATACTTCTGGTGCCGGTCCCAAGCCCGGATAAATGGTGAGGGTTGCATCAGGAAGGGCATCTAGCGTAAAACTTGTGCCAAAACTATCATGCGGATCACAAATATGATTGCCATACCAGATCGGTCGAGGCCCAGGTTAACAACGACCGCCTCCGGTGATGTTGACCAGCAGGGTGCCGGTGGAAATTGGACTACTGTTGGTCGAAGACCATCAAAGAGGAGAGGAGGAAGGCGGGTTAGAAGGCAGCAAGAGAGAAGGAAAGGCAGGAGTGTGGAGGTTAGAGTAGGGACTCTGAACTTAGGGACAATGACTGGTAAAGGCAGAGAGCTTGCAGACATGATGGAGAGAAGGAAGGTAGATATTCTGTGTGTCCAGGAGACCAGATGGAAAAGAAGCAAAGCCAGGAACATTGGAGGTGCATTCAAACTGTTCTATCATGGTGTAGAAAGGAAGAGAAATGGAGTAGGGATAATCCTAAAGGAACAGCTTGTGAACAGTGTTCTGGATGTTGGATGTAAAGAGAGTGTCAGACAGGATCATGAGCCTGAAGTTGGAGGTTGATGGTGTGATTTTGAATGTGGTGAGTAAATATGCACCACAGGTTTGTTGTCAGTTAGAGGAGAAAGAGGAATTTTGGAGTAAGATGGATGTAGTGGTAGATGGTGTCCCTAGATAGGAGAGATTAGTGATTGGTGCAGACTTCAATGGACATGTTGGTGAAGGGAACAGAGGGGATGAAGAGGTGCTGGGTATGTATGGTGTGAAAGACAGAAATGTGGAAGGTTAGATGGTTGTAGATTTTGCAAAGAGAATGGAAATGGCTGTGGTGAACACGTATTTTCAGAAGAGGGAAGAACACAGGGTGACATACAAGAGTGGAGGGAGGTGCACACAGGTGGATTATATCCTTAGCAGGAGATGCCACCTAAAGGAGATTGGAGATTGTAAAGTGGTACCAGGGGATAGTGTAGCAAGGCAGCATAGGGTGGTTGTCTGTAGAATGAGATTAGAAACAAAGAAGAGGAAGAGAGTGAAGACAGAGCCAAAGATTAGATGGTGGAAGCTGAAGGAGGAGGATGGTTGCTGGCAGTTCAGAGAAAAATTGCAACAGGCCCTTGGGGGCAGTGAGGAGCTACCTGAGGACTGGGAAACTACAGCTAAGGTGGTGAGAGAAACTGGCAAGAATGTGTTGAGTGTTTCGTCTGGTCAGAGGAAAGAAGACAAGGAAAGTTGGTGGTGGAATGAAGAAGTCCAGGAGAGTATTCAGAAGAAGAAGGCAGCTAAGAAAAAGTGGGAGAGATGAAGGAAGTAGGCAGGAGTACTGTGAGGCTAGTCGCATAGCGAAAAGAATGTTGGCAAAGGCTCAGGCCTATGATGAGCTGTATGAGAGGCTGGACAGTAAAGAAGGAGTACAGGACTTGTATCGTTTGGCTAAACAGAGAGATAGAGCTGGAAAGGATGTACAGCAGGTTAGGCTGATAAAGGATAGAGAGGGAAATGTACTAGTGAGTGAACAGAGAGTGTTGAGTAGATGGAAGGAGTACTTTGAAGAACTAATGAATGAGGAAAATGAGAGAGAGGAGGACAATTGGGGGAGAGATAGTGGATCAGGAAGTGCAGAGAATTAGTAAGGTGGAAGTGAGGGCAGCTTTAAAAAGGATGAAGAATGGAAAGGCAGTTGGTCCAGATGACATACCTGTGGAGGTATGGAGATGTTTAGGAGAGAAGGCAGTGGACTTTTTAACCAGGTTGTTTAACAAAATCCTGGAGAGTGCGAGGATGTCTGATGAGTGGAAAAGTAGTGTACTGGTCCCCATTTTTAAGAACAAGGGTGATGATTTTTAACAGCATTTTTGGCTGACGCTCTTATCCAGAGCGACTTACGATTCGATCACCCTACACAATTGGCCTGACTGCATGTCTTTTGGACTGTGGGAGGAAACCAGAGAAAACCCATGCAGACACGGGGAGAACATGCAAACTCCACACAGAGAGGACACCGGTCGCCCGGCCAGGGAATCGAACCCAGGCCCTCCTTGCTGTGAGGCGACAGCGCTACCCACCACGCCACCGTGCTGCCCGTGCAGAGCTGCAGTAACTACAGAGGTATAAAGTTGATGAGCCACACCATGAAGGTATGAGAAAGAGTTGTTGAAGCAAGGCTAAGCCGAGAGGTTCAGATCAGTGAGCAGCAGTTTGGTTTCATGCCCAGAAAGAGTACCACAGATGCAATTTTTGCGTTGAGAGTGTTGGTAGAGAAGTACAGAGAAGGTCAGAAGGAGCTGCATTGTGTCTTTGTGGATCTAGAGAAGGCATATGATAGGGTGCCAAGACAGGAACTGTGGTACTGTATGAGGAAGTCAGGTGTAGCTGATGTGTGACAGAAGGATAGCAGCAAGAGTGAAAGGGAAGGTTTACAAGACAGTAGTGCGTCCTGCTATGATGTATGGTTTGGAGACTGTGGCTCTGTCTAAAAGACAGGAGGCTGAGCTGGAGGTGGCAGAGATGAAGATGCTGAGATTTTCGTTGGGAGTGACAAGGATGGACAAGATTAGAAATGAGCAGATCAGACAGACAGTGAAGGTGGAGCAGTTTGGAGATAAAGCCAGAGAGGCCCGGTTGAGATGGTTTGGACATGTGTTGAGGAGGAATAGTGGATATATTGGGCAAAGAATGTTGGAGATGAAGCTGCCGGGTAGAAGGAGAAGAGGTAGACCTCAGAGAAGGTTTATGGATGTAGTGAAGGTGGACATGGAGATGGTTGGTGTAAACGTAGAGGAGGCAGTGGATAGGGCAAGTTGGAGGCAGATGATCCGCTGTGGCGACCCCTAAAGGGAGCAGCCGAAACAAGAAGACATAGTGATGTATATTTCTTAACTGTGATTGAGACCTGATTGTGCGCGTGTCATGAAACCTTTAGTGTAAATGAAGCGAGCTACTTAAAATGACAGGATCAAGATTTAGCATCGAATTATCTGCTCCTATTTACACTGGGTACATTGCAGTTATTCACAGGGCTATTCTGCTGCAGGCTATAGCCTACTACAAATTGCAAATTGCAAGGAATATGGCCTGATAAAAAGAGAGAGAGACAGCAAGAGAGAGATACTGTATGTTGAGGGAACTAAGCAGAATAAATCAGGATGAAACTCTGCTAACCGCTATCCAAAACCTCTCTCTCCCTGATTGCTGCCAGAGCTCTTTGCATAGCATTATCCATTGATGCACAAAAATATCTTCCCCAATTATGTTTTTTTTCCCTCTCTTTGAAATCTAAAAAACACTAATTGGACAAATCTTGCTGCAAGGCTCAACTCCCCTTGATCATAACTTTTATTTTTGTTTAATTTAGCTCTTACATACATTCCTTTGTATTAGTAATGCTTAGTAATTGTGATTTTATGGTAGTTCCTACTCAACACATTTACAAGCTGTTTTCACCCTGTTTGTTTTAAACTACTTTCTTGTTTTGGCTTTTTTTATAACAGCCTGAAAATCTGCAGAGAGAGTTAATTATGGCCCAAAACTTGTGCTTACATACCCCTTTATTGCTGCATGTGAACTGTAATAAATATTAACCTCCCTCCGGCTTTCTTGTCAGACGTTAATTAGCAAATTAAAGGAACTTTTGTGTCTTTCCAAAACTCATTGTCTCTTTATATCATGTGGAATGCGCACACATATAAACACTGTCTGTAGTTTCATACTCATTAATGAACAGTGACCTCACAGGAGGCATTAGACCACAATTTAGCCAAGGGACATTTGGTGTCTGAGGTTTAGTTTTTTAATTTACACTGGAACTAAGGCTAATGGCACTAATATGTAAGGGAAGTGTATTACCACTAGATTAGTTTTGCCTAAATCATTACATATTAGCCTCAAACTGTGACAAGTGGTTAAAGGGCCTATATCCTACATTTGTCTTTTCTTTTCCCCCCTGAGGTCCACTCATAACATCTTTGTCATTGTAATCATTTCATTATTAGATGATCATTTTCCAAGCTCTATGTATCTCTTAGTACTAAGCAGGCCATTTTTGTCATCTTTATGAGAGATTTATGTTCTGATTGGCTGCTGTTTATCCAAAAAACAGTTTAGGTTGTAACTTTCCTTACAACTTTGTGAATAACATGAATGGGCACGTGGAAACTGCTGCAGGCTGGCTTTCAGGACATCATAATAACAACAAATTCAAAATAGGTCGCTTTTGTGGCTTGATCTTTTCACATGGACTGTCCGGACTGGGGAGTAAATAGTTTGTTTTGAAACTTTAAAAAGCCGTTTAACTAATCTCAAACAGACTTACTTATGAAGGTTCCGACACTGACTGACATACTGTTGTAACGGACAAAAGTACATTGCTTAGCTAAAAACCATTTTCTGACTTTTAATAGGTAACAGTGTCAGAAACACACATTAGTGAGTCTATTTCAGGTTAAAGATGTACCAGTTAATTTTTTGCTCCCATGATTTGATCTGAGTTATGTAATATTAAGTATATCAGCTGATAATAATTCCCTTTTGTAGATAATACATATGCACAGTGCACATTTTGAATATGCTCTAGTTAATTTTACCAATGTAGTTAATTCCTACATAATCAAGCCTATTTAAAATTGCTTAATAACTCAACTCATTCTGAGGTAAATGTGTGATGATTTAAGAAAGCAGTGAATGCAAAGATAACTGAAGTACATATGCTTCCGTTGTTTGTTAGCTACATTAGCCACATAGCTCCAGCACCAAACATCACTAAACGTGTCTCAGCTAATTGACTTTGTTTTAGAGTAAGGAAAGATTGTCCTCATCAAAGCACTATTAAAAGATAAGAAGAAAGAAGGAACTGTCTATCAGTGTCCTTTGTAGGAGAATGTTGCACAGGCATTACAGCGGTGATGATGTTGCTGTGGCGGATTTACACGGTATTGGTGTTAATCCCAACATGGACGAATGAAACACGAAATCCCCCCTTAAATCCCCACTGTGCTCAACAACAGCTCACAGGGCCTGACTGGGTCACTGTGAGCAACCCTAAGTTTTGTCTGATCAGACTCCAAGTGTATGTGAGATGGAAAACTTGTCAGACTTTGATTAGCCACCAGGCTTCACTGACCTCTGATGACCATCTGATCAGCGTGGATGAATCAGACTTTTACATTAGTGAATTCAGCCTTTAGGTTACTGCAGTGGGCTAATTAAATAAGACTGTGACGGGTCAGTCGGGTGTCAAGGATGAGTGCTCCTCTTCTGCATGCTTCTTAATGACACAGTACAAGACACTGTCATAAGCAAATCATAATCAAGTAAAAAGATATTATTGAGAAATATGAGGTCTTATTAGGCAATCTTTCAACCCACTTCAGTCTAAGGACCCATATATAGACATACACTTTAATTATCAAAATGACCCACAGAGTTACTGAAGAATTGTATTATGTGTTTTACTATTTTTATTTGCTACAACTGCTGCTACTATAGGTGTCATACTGGATCTTTTCCTTGTCCTAGACTGAGATTTGTGTCTTTTCCATGAGGCTTCTGTCATTTCCTGTGGGGTTTATGTTGTTTCATAAATAAATAAATAAATAAATCCTGTAAGATTTCAATCATTTCCTGTAAGGTTTATGCATTTCACCTATTTTAACCTAGTCAAGAAATGATGAATAAACAGTAATGACCTAATGATATAATTATGTACAGTCATACACGGTACTGTATGTGGAGCGGTTGTAACTCAACTGTGCCATGCAGTTTACCCACCAAACATATTAGCAGGCTAATACTGTGCACACTACTTTGTGTTCTAATCTATTTATCTGTTCAAAATTGTGCTTTTTTGTCCATTTTGTCAGAATACATATGAGAATTAAGAAATTTAAAGCTATTTGTGAAAAACTGTTCAGGGAAAGTTTTTTCACTTTAAAATGTTATAAATATTTTGACCTGATTACATCTTCTTCTTCTTCTTCTTCTTCTTTCGGCTGCTCCCTTTAGGGGTCGCCACAGCGGATCATCTGCCTCCATCTTGCCCTATCCACTGCCTCCTCTACGTTTACACCAACCATCTCCATGTCCACCTTCACTACATCCATAAACCTTCTCTGAGGTCTACCTCTTCTCCTTCTACCTGGCAGCTCCATCTCCAACATCCTTTGACCAATATATCCACTATTCCTCCTCAACACATGTCCAAACCATCTCAACCTGGCCTCTCTGACTTTATCTCCAAACTGCTCCACCTTCACTGTCCCTCTGATCTGCTCATTTCTAATCTTGTCCATCCTTGTCACTCCCAAAGACAATCTCAGCATCTTCATCTGCGCCACCTCCAGCTCAGCCTCCTGTCTTTTAGACAGAGCCACAGTCTCCAAACCATACATTATAGCAGGACGCACTACTGTCTTGTAAACCTTCCCTTTCACTCTTGCTGCTATCCTTCTGTCACACATCAGCCCTGACATCCGTCTCCACCCACTCCATCCTGCCTGCACCCTCTTCTTCACCTCTTTTCTACACTGTCCATTGCTCTGGATGATTGACCCAAGATATTTGAAGTCATCCACCTTTACGATCTCTACTCCTTGCATTTTCACCTTTCCACCTGCCTCCTTCTCATTCACACAAATGTATTCCCTCTTATCTCTACTGACCTTCATTCCTCTCCTCTCCAGTGCAAACCTCCACCTCTCCAGATTCTCTTCCACCTGCTCTCTACTCTCACCACAGATTACAATGTCATCTGCAAACATCATGGTCCATGGAGCCTCCTGCCTGACCTCATCTGTCAACCTGTCCATCACCACTGCAAACAAGAAGGGACTCAAAGCTGATCCCTGATGTAACCCTACCTTCACCTTGAAACCATTTGTCACTCCAACTGCACACCTCACCACTGTCTCACTATCCTCAAACATGTCCTGCACCACCCTAACATACTTCAGCTACACTCATACAGTACCACAGTTCCTCTCTTGGCACCCTATCTTATGCCTTCTCTAGATCCACAAAGACACAATGTAGCTCCTTCTGACCTTCTCTGTACTTCTCTACCAACACTGGTCATCTGGACCAACTGCCTTTCCATTCTTCATCCTTTTTAAAGCTGCCCTCACTTCCACCTTACTAATTCTCTTCCCCGTTGTCCTCCTCTCTCTCGTTTTCCTCATTCATTAGTTCTTCAAAGTACTCCTTCCATCTACTCAACACTCTCTGTTCACTCACTAGTACATTTCCCTCTCTATCCTTTATCAGCCTAACCTGCTGTACATCCTTTCAAGCTCTATCTCTCTGTTTAGCCAAACGATACAAGTCCTTTACTCCTTCTTTATTGTCCAGCCTCTCATAGAGCTCATCATAGGTCTGAGCCTTTGCCAACATTCTTTTCGCTATGCAACTAGCCTCACAATACTCCTGCCTACTTCCTTCATCTCTCTGGTTATCCCACTTTTTCTTAGCTGCCTTCTTCTTCTGAATACCCTAGACTTCCTCATTCCACCACCAACTTTCCTTGTCTTCTTTCCTCTGACCAGACGAAACACTCAACACATTCTTGCCAGTTTCTCTCACCACCTTAGCTGTAGTTTCCCAGCCCTCAGGTAGCTCCTCACTGCCCCCAAGGGCCTGTTGCAATTTTTCCCTGAACTGCCTGCAACCATCCTCCTCCTTCAGCTTCCACCATCTAATCTTTGGCTCTGTCTTCACTCTCTTCCTCTTCTTTGTTTCTAATCTCATTCTACAGACAACCACCCTATGCTGCCTTGCTACACTTTCCCCTGGTACCACTTTACAATCTCCAATCTCCTTTAGGTGGCATCTCCTGCTAAGGATATAATCCACCTGTGTGCACCTCCCTCCACTCTTGTATGTCACCCTGTGTTCTTCCCTCTTCTGAAAATACGTGTTAACCACAGCCATTTCCATTCTCTTTGCAAAATCTACAACCATCTGACCTTTCTGTCTTTCACACCATACATACCCAGCACCTCTTCATTCCCTCTGTTCCCTTCAACAACATGTCCATTGAAGTCTGCACCAATCACCAATCTCTCCTATCTAGGGACTTCATCCATCTTACTCCAAAATTCCTCTTTCTCCTCTAACTGACAACCAACCTGTGGTGCATATTTACTCACCACATTCAAAATCACACCATCAATCTCCAACTTCAGGCTCATGATCCTGTCTGACACTCTCTTCCTCTTCCTGGCTTTGCTTCTTTTCCATCTGGTCTCCTGGACACACAGAATATCTACCTTCCTTCTCTCCATCATGTCTGCAAGCTATCTGCCTTTACCAGTCATTGTCCCTATGTTCAGAGTCCCTACTCTAACCTCCACACTCCTGCCTTTCCTTCTCTCTCGCTGCCTTCTAACCCGCCTTCCTCCTCTCCTCTTTGATGGTCTTCGACCTACAGTAGTGCAATTTCCACTGGCACCCTGCTGGTCAACAGCACCGGAGGTGGTCGTTGTTAACCCGGGCCTCAACCGATCCGGTATGGCAATCATATTTGTGATTTTACGCCGGATACCCTTCCTGACGCAACCTTCATCATTTATCCGGGCTTGGGACCCGCACCAGAAGTCCACAAAGTACACCCCTAATGGCTGTTTTTTTGACCTGATCACATCACAGCACACTAATGCTCATCACACAGATATTTCTACCCATGTGCCATGTGTGTGTGTGGGGGTATTTGGCAGAATGGACCACATGCACACACATATATGCACAACAAACTTTTTAGCTCTATTTGTATAGAAAAGTCTATATGAGTAAAATCTTTCATCATTATAGACATGTATGCATGTATGCATGTGTGTGTGGGTGTGTTGTTCTATGTGTGACTCATTCCTCTCTGCAGAAAGCACAGGAAGCTATTTAGTAATTAAAATATATTTGTGGTACAGGAAATTTTTCAATGACCTCTTTCAGTCACGTTTTCTCCCTCTCTCTCTCTCTCTCTCTCTCTGTCTCTCTCTCTCCCACACACACACACACACAGTGCTTCAAGCATAAAAACCACAGGCTTTCATGCAATTATCATCAATTCTGTTTTAACAACAACTCATAATTCATAATTAACTTTTTCTCTCTTAAGTAAAAAAAAATTAAATGCTAAAGTCACTTAAAGGAATGGATTGGAAAGGAAAGGAATGATCTCAAATTTACACAATTCTGATTTGCCCCAGATGTAGTGAATCAGTCAAGAGATATTTAATTTATAAATGTTGCATGTTGCACTGGAGCTGCTAATATAACATTGCTAATAAACAGTCCAAGTCAATAGTCACCCAATCTTTTTCATAAACACATCCTCAGAACATCTGCTCAAACCATATCTAGGTATTTATTAAGGTCATGCAGACTTGTCAATCTGGTTTAGGACACTGCTTGACTCATTGTAAACTTGAAATGAAGAAAACCTCACAGTGTAGCTGAACTCTGCAGTCCGCAATTTCAGTCAAAAGGTTATACAGATACATGCTACAGATTACATTTGTGATTTCTTTTGCTAGTATTTGTGAACATATATCTTCAGTTTGAAGAAGATAAAAATTAGCAGTAACTTGTAATTAGAAACAACAGAAACCATGTATGTATCGTATCTATATGCAGGCATAACAAGCGGGTACACAAATAGAGGTTGGATTTCAAAACAGCAGCCGTGCTATATGGTGAAGTTTTGTTGCTTTTTATACTTCATAATAAACCATACTGTGTCCAAGCACAAAAAAACAATAAGTCTGCATGAGTTTAATGAAGACCTGGATGTAATTTGGCCGGTTGGAAGAGGTTGTGGACATGTAATTATGGAAAACAGTGTTCGTTAGCAATGTAAGTTGAGTAAAACATGTCTTGGCTGATTGACTACTCCAGGAGTGACTAGGTAATTGTGTTAATTTGGTTTGATTTGAAACATTCTTTTAACAGTACTAAATTAGGCGTGAATTAATTTGATTGTGGCTATTAATTTCCATATTTTGCACACATTCTTCCTCACACACACACACACACACACACACACACACACACACACACACACACACACACACACACACACACACACACACACACACACACACTCTCTCTCTCACGTTTTCTCTCTCTCTCTCTCTCTCTCTTGCTGTAACTTTCTGTTCCACTCTTTTACCACATGGGAGTTATGAGAAACAAGTTATGTTATTATTATTATTTTCCTGGCAAGTGGGAGCGAGAAAGATCAAGCAGTGGGAAATGGTAGGAAATTAAAAACAAAATGATATTCGCTCATTACTTATTTTCCACCTCTATGGTTCTGGAACTTTATTCTCTCCAGTGACCAAGACTAAGAATCAAAATTTGATCAGGAAAACCACAAAGCCATTTACAAAAACAATCACTGCTTATTTCCATCTATATTTATTAAATAGTAATTACCTTCTGTGCGTGGGGTGAGGAAGAGGAAGAGGGGTCTGCTATTTTAAAGTAAAAATGATATCCTCCATGTTGTGAATAGTGATTTCTTTGATCACAGCTCTCACAACAGGAATGATGTGTACCCAGTACTAGTATAATGACAACACTACACACTGTGATAGCACTACACTAGAGTTGTGAGACCTGGAGACATCAAGACCAAGACTTTCAGTAGCATATATATATCATCAGTTTGGCATCCAGCACACAAACAGTAGCCATTACATTAGCTAGGTGCGTCACATTAAAGATGTATCTGTTAAATCTTGTAGACAGTGGAAGTTTTTGTGGTTGTTTGTGTGGGCCACAAGTTTTAACAGTTTGGGAACCCCTAATACAGAGAAAGGATTGCTTTGTTCTATTTATTCTGGTATCTTTGATACTCAATAATTATACAGTTTCCAGTTCCCTTAGATGGAGGTATTGATTTGGCCTTATGACGTTGAGATTAAAATGAGACCCAGACCACTAGTATATGGTCTTGATATTCTGTCTTGACTCAAGTACTACAACACTAAATTTCACCTCTCAACTTATCAGAAATCAATTGTAAATCAATAATGTGACAGTTAAAGACTAGCCTACATCAATTTGACCAAAATAATTGCCATTCCTCTGTCACTACAAACCATAACTTTTACATCTAGTTCTATGACTAATAATATTTTTATTATTGTCTCATTGTAGTAGTAGTAGCATATATTTCAGTACTCAATTAAATAAAGTCAACTTCCATTTAACAGAAGAACTGTATGGGACTCTTATTGTGATTGCTGTGGCATTCCTGCTGAATGCAAATGATGTTGTTTTGAGGGAAGCGTTGGCAAAGTAATTTCACTCATTTTTTAAATACTGACTTGCTTTATCTACAGCTATTTCTTGAACGAATTCACAAAGACAGATTTATTAACTTATTATACTGCAACTAATAGATACAGTTAGTCACTAACTTACAACCATGCCTTCTTAGTGTGCAGTGTAACGTTATGTCAGGTTAAAGTTTGAATGGCTTCTCTTGCATGCAGCATTAGGTTGGCTTTTTGACAATGTAGCATCAGCCTAAGCTGATTTTGTAGAGCTCATGTTAGGTAGCCAGTCTCAGCATCTGGTGGGTGAAGCAAAATGACTCATTGGATGTAAATATTTAGACACAGAAAAACTAAAAAAAGGGATTTGTGGGCTGGATTTAAACAGGCATGTGGCCTGCAGGATGGTACTCTGAAACTTCTGAATCACATGAATACAAGCAATCAAAACACCCACAGAACACTCAGACCTGGAGCTGGGCTAATTCTGACTGGTTAGAGGAGTCATGTGCATATTGTAGCCTTCTGAAATATCAATATTTCAAAGGCCAATATCACAGTAACAAATACTAGGGGGAGGTTAGGGAACTAGCCCTGTGACCGGAAGGTTGCCGGCTCGTTCCGCAGTGCCGACAGTCCATGACTGTCCTTGAGTGAGACACTTAACGCCCAATTGTGCCGTGGATAGGGCTGCCCACCGCTCTGGGCAAGTGTGCTCACTGCCCCCTAGTGTGTGTGTATTCACTAGTGTGTGTGTGTGTGTGTGTGTGTGTGTGGTGTTTCACTTCATGGATGGGTTAAATGCAGAGGTGGAATTTCCCTGTTTGTGGGATTAAAAAAGCATCACTTAACTACACTGTATAGTATACAAACCTACCATCAACCACACCTAAACTGGCCACTGGTTTTGCGCAGGGCCTGTGCAGTTAGTTCTGATATCTTCTCTCTCGGTCCTGTTAAATAGTTATCAGTTAACCTTGATTTGACTTGGAAATCTTGTTGGGCTTTATATAACTCAGTGCTGCTACAAGACACAAAATCACCATTATATAACATGGAACTATGGAACTATTCTGAATTGTGTACTGTGGGTTGGACAGGCATTGAGGCTGAAAACGGCCTACTGAATGGAACTCCATGGGCAGGATGTGTACAAGGTTATTAGCGCACCTGTAATGCTTGTTAAATGTAATTATCTCTGCCTTTGGCATCATTGAGGATAATTCCTAGAGAACTGCTAATAATCTCACTCTGCACATGTAACCCCCTCTAAAACTCCTCGCACTAACAAAGACCAGGAAGCAACATTTCTTCCATAAATAGAACTTTTTTACTGAAAGGAAATGGACTTGCGGGTGGTTTTGCTGATACCAGGGTACTATTCAGCATGTAAATTAAAATCACTGGCAAGGACCTTTAAAGGGAAAAAAGGAAAAGAAAAAGAAAGGATGGCATTAAATGAAACCAACTGGAGAATTTGATTAGCTTTGCTCTGCATTCAGCCTTGTCTGTCTGTCTCTAGCTCTACTGCTTTTCCTGAAGCTACTGATTTCAAAACCATTCTTAGCTATATGTCATCAGTTTACATATGGGCACATAGGCACTGCATTCGCCCAACAAAGCACATTTGCAGGAGATTTACTGTAATTTACTGTTACTCCACACAAACATACACCTACAGTATTACATGCTGTCTAAGGTGCTAAACTGCAAACATATTTGTTGCGTAAGGGATTATTTGAAACAGTCCTGAGAAATTTGATGTTCAGTGTCGAGTCTTACAGGGTCCTAATGATGACTGGAAGGAATTCAGAAAGAGAGGCCTTGCCGGGATAATGAGTTTTTGAAACAGCTTGCAGAGGGTTTTTTATTTATTTATTTGTTTTCTTATGCTGCACAGAAGAGACGGCTGTTACTCAAAAGCAGTGTCATTAGGTTCTGAAGAGCTTCATTTCTTTGTCACTAAGATTCAGGCTACATTTAAATCAAGGATATGAAGCAATAAATAGCATCAGTTTAATAGAGAGGAGAAAAGTTGCAAAGATGGAACAGAAATATGTCACAGAAAATTCTCCAAAAGTAAACCCACAGATCTAAAGCCATAAATTGGTATTCCTCAAATCAGAAGTGTAGGCCAATTAGGAATATTAAAGCCAAGGGTGAAAATAAAGGTAACATTAGATATTAACACAGCAATCGCAGTGATGCAATATGCATGATTATGTCAAGTGTTAATGCCCTCTGGCCTCTAAAACCCACTCTTTCGCAAGAAACCTGGCACCCTACCCTGTTTGTGAAATGAGGAATAGTGATGCACAGATCCCAGTTTTCTGCAACTCTTAACTCCGTTGGCTCTGGCTCTGTCTTCTGACTTCTCAGTGCCTTTTAATTATAAACAAGACATCATCAGAGCCAATGATAAAGGCATACAGCAGAGAGGTACAGCATCCTAAATGTAGTTTAAAGTTAAAAGACCCTGAGGGTGCATACATGCATTTAGGTGCTCCACCTAAAACAATGATCAACATTTATGTATATGCATATATATATATATATATATAAATGTACATAAATGTTGATATATATATCAAAATATATATTCCCCTGTGTTGGGGAATATTGGTCCTTTGTGATGCTGGATGTCTTTTGCAGGCATGGGAAGGTGTAGATGTCTTCCAAAGCAGACAGATTGGTGTTGCTGGTTTTCTCTGCAGGTTTTTGACTCTTTGCTGAGCCTTTGTGTCAGCTGCTCAGCTGTTGCCGTACTTCTCAGGAAGTAAAGTCACTGTTGTGTTTTTTAACCAGTGAATTTTTGGTGTTAGTGCCACTGGCCTGTAATCATTCAGGCAGGTTACTGCAGCCTGCTTTGGCACTGGCACTATGGTGGATGTTTTATGCATGTAGGTATTACACATAACAGTGTATTGTGAAAAGGATTGGTTGAAGATATTTGTAAATACCTCAGCTAGTTCCGTCTTTGAGAACCCATTCTGAGACACCATCTGGTGCAGCTGCTTTCCTCACTTTGATCTTCAGCAGGCTGTATAATAAGTGCCTGACTGTTGATACCTGGAGCAAGAGTGGTGGTCATAGCAGTTTCTGGTCCCACTTTCTCATGGTAGCCAAAGAAACAGTTGAGCTGCTCTGCCCATAAGAAACTGTTGCTGTTGCTGGCTGGGTCAGTATTATTGTGTTGGTTGGTGATGTGACGCATACCTTGTCATTCACAGTAGGGGTCTGATCACAATTTTTTGGAGCATATATAATGAAAAAAGGACAGGGCCTAAAACGGACTCTTCTGGAACCCCAGATGCAAAGGAGTACAGTATTTCCTCTGGGAGTAACTGAAAAGGTCCTTTGCTTAATATAAAGAACCAGGCTTTCATTTTGAAGCATGATGAAATAATACCTGGTACCAGAATGTAACTCCAGCACGATTTAAGGTGGAGCTTCCTTGTACTTGTTCAAGGTTGTTCTCTGTACTGTTCTGAATCATTGTCTATTGCAACCTTAATCATCAAGAAAATGTAGTTTCTCTCTAATGTAGTTAGCTGTTTTATAATAACAAGTTTCCAGTCAACACGTCATAATCCATTCATTCGTATATTTTTGTATGTTGGACTGTGATACTTTCAAGCTTGTTTGTGATGTACATAAAAAATTGTCATGTGCCCTTGAGCATCAATTACAGCTTGACAACAATGTCTCATGCTGCTCACAAGTCGGCTTATTTTCTGCTGAGGCATAGCATCCAACTCAGGTCACTGAGGTTCTGGGGTACAGAGTTACGAGCCTGTACATGGCGACTAAGCTGATCCCATAGGTTTTCTATGGGATTCAAGTCTAGATAAAGTGCAGGCCACTCCATTTGAGGTACCCCAGTCTCCCACAGCTGTTCCCTAATGATGCGACTTTGATGAGCTGGAGCATTGTCGTCCATGAAGATGAAACTAGGCCTGTGTTGTTCACGCAGAGGCACAATGACTGGATTCATGATGTTACTCAAGTAGTATGGGCTCATCACTGTACCATTCACAAAGTGTAGGGCAGTCCTGTATTGACTAGACACACTTGCCCACACTGTAACATCACCACCACCTTGCCATTAAGCTCCTTGTTAGAGAACAGTAAGTTGTGCAAAAATTACTGAAACACTGAACAGCTGGACATGTGCATTCAAAAGTTTAGAGAAGGTCACATTAAGTTCACCTGTAAAGGTTAGACTGCATTTTAGGTTCTACCTGAAATTTCACCCAAAAGCCAATATCCCTAACTCAGTATATATACTGAGAAAATTTGCATTTTTAATAAAAAACAACTCATTTTTGATCAATAAAAATATGCACTATAGTAACACATTTGACACAAATAACTAAAATCTATGGCACCATAATAAGCCATTTTGGAATTATTCATTTTAAAATCATGTTTGAAGCGCATGATGTCTTTAAAGAAATAATTCATCTGTATCCAATCCCTGCACTTACATAAGAACAGAAAACAGCTGATTTAAAGTATAAGAAACTTGCAATTGAGGCCTTAGTAGCTTTTACCTAGTAAAAAGTGTTTAAGTGACAAAAAATTTGAAAGTTTTTCTCTCATTACATCTAATTAAACACATCAAAAATAGTTGATGAACATCAGTGTATAGCACACCAGTATCTGAGCTCATAACTATGGTATTATACCCACACATAATAATATTTTGTGTAAAAAACAAACAAATCATTGCAAGTTACAAAAATCAGTTAACTTTGCACAATAAAAATCTTCAGGCCTGTGCTCTCCTGTACAAGAGGGAAACTAAACACTGCAGACAAACACAGAGAAGAAATAATAATCAGAAAAGACTGATTCCCCCAACCCCTGTCTCTGTACTAGGCTGTATCTTATTTCAGTTACTCATGGTTTGAGGAGAATGTGGTCAATTTGAGTGCAATTATATCTACATCATATATTCAACAGCTAAATGCATACATTCACCCACACACACACACACACACACACACACACACACACACACACACACACACACACATACACACACACACACACACACACACACACTGCAATGTAGTTGGAGCCTGAAACAGGTTAACTCGAATCATTAAACATTCTTGATGAATAAGCTGCACTTAATTAGCAGTTAGCATTTTAGCAAGAAACTAAATTAAATGTCACAGAAAGCGTATAAGGAGAGAAGGAAAAAAAAGAGGGAAGAAGAGGTGAGAGCGAGAGAGAAAGAAAAAGAGAGGGGAAAAGAGAGGGAAGAAGATAAACAGGGAGGAAAGCAAGAGAGGAAAGGAGAGAGAGAGAGAGAGAGAGAGAGAGAGAGAGAGAGAGAGAGAGAGAGAGACAGTGCTTCATTCTGGGTGCAGGAAATGAGAGGATGCATCCAGACATTCAATCAGCCCTCCACCGCTATCTGCTGCACACACACAGTCTGAGTCTGCCAGTGGTATGCCTGTGTGTGTGTGTGTGTATGTACATTACTGGTGGAGCTCTGCTGGGAGTTTGAGCAGAGCGGTATGATATAGAGACCCAGTGAGGATGAAATATCACTCAAAACCAGAGTGATACTCTCTCCCTCTCTCGCTCGCTCTCCCTCTCTCTAATATCAGCTGCCTATTTCTACCATTTGAAATTGAATTACAAGCTGCCTTTATTGACATGAATGCATCATATACAGCATTTATAAACAGCACCTTTCAAAGACACCTAAACTAAAATTTATACCTTTATGCAGATTATCTGTAGATTTTGTGTAATTCATTTTATCCTTTAGAAGTCAAGAGTAACTACTGTCATGTTGGTATATTACTCAAATTTAGTTACATGAAGATTTCATTTTAAAGTCATGCAATGAGTTACATTCTGTTCAGACCTTTGTCTGTTTGTCAAAAATATTTTTGAAAATGTCAGAAATGTTAAGATATTTTTATTTCCACAGAACAAGATTGTACACACAACAATCACTGTTTGTTCATTTCAAATTTCAATAAAATATTTCCTTGTCTGTTTTCTTCAGAAATATCTTATTTTGTATTAGACCATGTTTTTGTTGTTCCAGACAATTACTGTGATGTGGAAAACAACTCTTCAGACAAGTGACACAGAACAACTGGACACAACAACAAAAGAAAAGCTTTAAGCAGATTGAATTCTTCATCTTCAGGGGCTTCCAGACAGATTACGCTTAGCCTTCCACTAAACAACTGTATACGATGAGAAGCGAGATTTATTACGGGCAAATCCAGGGTCATGGTCATAACAGTCCAGGGTCGTATAGTTAACACAGAGAGCAGGAGGGGCGGACATAACGAAACAAACACAGAATTACAAACAATACACACCTCAAACATATCAAACAGTACAAACAAATCAAACAAACCAAACAAAGACGAGCACTAGACTAGGAAAAACACAGGGCTCAAATACAAACAGGGATACGAGGGTTCACAAGATACAGGTGGAAAACAGGTGGGAACAATCAAGGGCGGAGTCAAGAAACAAGGGGGCAAAACCGGGAGGAAACAAAACAAAGAAGCACATGGACATGTAAACAAACGCACTTGGAAGACTGGGAGGGGCCAATCGTGACAATAACACAATGTGACTAACACATCTTCTTAAGAATATTCCACCTTTTCACTTTCTCTCATGGTTCCCAATTTGACAGCTACAAAAATGTTAGCTCCCTTCCCTGGACAACCAAAAGATGTGCCTTCCCTCTTCAGTAGCCAGACTCTGAGGTTTCTGAGATTTTGATGGTCTTGGCTGGTGTATTCTTCCAGACCTGCAATCATCCATAGCCCTTCACACAGACGGAAAAAAAGAGCGTCTGGGGCTGAGAGCTGCAGCCCAAAAGTGTTGCTAAGGAATGGACTGAACATGCGGTAATAGGGCTTCAATTTTGATGACGCTGCTATTAGTTGATAATCTCACACTGCTTTCTCTCACACTGAGGAGATGTTCTTTTTAGGGCTTCACAACACTGTAATGGGATCAGTCTTTAAAGTAACAAAGGGACTTCTTCACTCACAAAATTGCTGAAAGAAAAATGATTGCCCCCAAGTCCCTTGTTCATTCAAAGTCTTTAAAAGGGGGTCAGCCTTGTCCTTTTGGCTAAAGAGCGTGATGAAGAGACTGCTCTACAAACTGACACCTGGATTGCCACAAATGGCTGCATCACTCAAGGACGCAGGGCAACGTTGCAGTCTGCGTGACTGTGTTTGTCTGTCTGACAGGGCTTATTAGGAAGACAAATGCCTGCTGTCATGGTTTTGACCTTTGACTGGAGAACTGATGGCTCAGTGTAACAGCAGAGGGCAGAATTGAAATGAAGGCTGAAGCATACATGTCCCACAAGCACAAGATGAAAGAAAAGAAGGGGATCCCTCATTTTGCTCTTGCTTTGTGCATATTCTGTATGGCTCAGCACTGAAAACAACTTATACACATTGCATATACATCACATGTCCTTCAGCAGACTCACTGAAAAATATATTCTTCATTTGTATTATATCCTATATTTTAAATTTTTCTTGTGTTTTAATTCCCCTATGATGTTCACTTACAGAAATTCTGTGATTATGTGTGAAAAACAATAATTTACATAATCATTTTCCATCTTTTTTTCTATGTCTAGTTTGAGATGTCTGAAACAAACTGTGAAGTTTGGACAGAAATCCATATGGATATATCACCAGTCACACTTTTCAAATGTCTGCATTCTTGGGAAGGCTGGAGTGATACATTTGCTTCCTGACAGACTGGAGCAGCACAGCATTTAATGATTTTCCCCACATCTTCCTATGCAATAATTGTGCTAATGTAGTGCAGTAATAACACTCCTCGCCACTTCAGTGTTAACTGGAGGGGTAAATTGCTGGCATCGTAATCATGAAGAATAAAAAACTTAGTTTCTGTATAAGAGCTGTATGAACTGGGAGTTAGCAGTATATTTATATAATTTAGCAGCATTTCCATGGTACAGAAAACTTTTTTTTTTTTTTTAAAAAGGGCAAAAAATATTTTTTTTCCATAAAAAAGGACCTTTTTACATTAATTTCAGAACATACCAGCCAGCAAAACACTATCATTAGCTAATGTTCATTCTTCAAAGTGAATTTTTCAGGAACATTGTCAGAGGTCTATCTGATGCACACAATAGATTCCACGAAACCAATTTAATTGTCTTGTTCGAAGACAGTAACTCAGGAGAAAAGAGATATATCTGTTTGGAATCAACTTTTTATTGCTTTTCATAATAAGGGGAAGGGGGTTGGGGAAGGCACAGCAATAACAAGCATTTTTCAGGTGACACACAGGTCAAAGGAATAGAAAACTAGCAGCATCAAGATACAATATATATTACAAAGTATAGCCAAAAGGTATACAGCATAGAAAGTTATCATTGAACTCAATATTCTCTTTCAGTAGTCTTGGACAACATTAACATATAACCCAATTTAGTAAACAACACATCTTGTAAACAATAGGTCTTGCAACCTATAAGGTTTTGCTATTGATTCCTCAATACATTTTCACTGAACTCTGGAATGTGAGTCCATCCATACATGGAGAGCTCTTACTTGAAATGTCCAGAGGTACTTAGAATTTGGGAGAGCAAGACCACCATATAGTTAGGACCAGCATAGCATATCCAGGCTTATTCCAAGGCTTTTACAACTGCAGATAAATTTAGAGGCTACTGAATCAAAATCTTTCAGTGTTAGCGTTGGACTCTGCCAGGGTTGTGCCCCGTCTCCTGTTCGTGGTATTCATGGACAGAGTGTCAAGGCATAGCCAAGGGCATTATGTGTGGAGGCTGGAGGGTGGCATCTTTGCTATTTGCAGATTATGTTGTTCTTTTTGGCTGGATCACATGGATGCCTCCAGTGCTCACTGAAGAGGTTTGCAGCTGAGTGTGAAGCAGTTGATATGCAGATCAGCACCTCCAAGTCTAAGTTCATGGTCTTAGCCTGGAAACGGATGGCATGCCCACTCCAGGTAAGGGGAAAGGACTTGCCCCAAGTGGAGGAGTTTAAGTATCTCGGGTTCTTGTTCATGAGTGATGGGAAGAGTACTGGACTGTAGTGGTGAAGAGTGAGATGAGCCATAAGGCGAAGCTCTCTGTTTACCGGTCGGTCTACATCCCGACCCTCACCTATGGTCATGAGCTGTGGGTAATGACTGAAAGAACGAGATTGCGAGTACAAGCGGTGGAAATGAGCTTTCTTCGCAGAGTGGTGGGCTACACTATTTGATAGGATGAGGAGCTCTGTCATCTGGGAGGACCTCAGAGTAGAGCCGCTACTCCTCCGCGTTGAGAGGAGCCCAGTGGGAGTGTACCAGGCATGGCCTACTGGGACAAAACCCCGGGGTCATCCTAAAATCCTAAGACCCACTGGAGGGATTATATCTCCAAGTTGGCCTGGGAGCGGCATGGGGTCCCTGAGAATGAGCTGGAGGAAGTTGCAGGGGACAGGGTCATCTGGGATTCTCTCAACTGCTACCGTGACCCTATCTGGACTAAGCAGGTAGCGATGATGATGATGAATCAAAATCTAATAATTAGGTGGAGGAAGTAAATGTAACATAAGGAAAAGGTAAATAAGCCATGGGAAACATTAATCTTCACTGTTTTTACTTGGGTTGATATTGAAGTGAAATAGCCAGACCATTCCATCGAAGGATATCAGATTAAATATCATCTAGAGTCTTGATAACATTTTCTTTCACAATCTTTGCAGAATCAGGGTATATTTTAATACCCAAGTAAGTAATGAAATCTCTGGTTGGAATAACAGTATAGTTGCTAAATTACTAAGTGGCATTAATATAGATATGTGCCAATTTTTTTTTTCTACAGACAGTCAGAAAGTTTCCTCATATACAGAACTGTGCAAAATTTTTAGGCATCTAAGCCAATTTTTTAAATATTTACCTCAGCAGTGAGTTTATCACAATATACATTAGAATAAAGTCACATTCATAATTCAAATAAACATAACATAAAAACATAAAAACAATAAAAAGTAACAAGAATTTCTTGGGTCCATATTTTTCCTTGACACCTTCACAGCCACCAGAGACTTGTGAATATATATATATATATATATATATATATATATATATATATATATATATATATAATCATTAACACTTTTCTCAGCAAATAAACACATACTACACAAATAAATAGATTTTGAAAATGTGTCTTGGGTGCCTAAGACTTTTGCACAGTTCTGTCGCTGTAGGAACAGAGGGTCTGAAGATTCAGTTCAAGACAGAAAGTGAAGAGTATTGGGGAGAGGAGACACCCCTGTCTCATGCCTTTTCCTAGTCAAAATGGAGACGATATTTTGAACACAAGCAAATGGGGAACTATAAAATTTCTGAGATATACATAGATATAAGCCTAACGCTGCAATTCTTGATCACCACCCACTTGCATTTGCATTCAACATAACACATCTTAAACTAACAAGCAGCACCAGTAACAACAGCAACAACAACAACAGATGTCCATTTCACAGGTTGGAGGAGTTGGGGAGGGCAGGTGCAGCTTTGTATCCCACACCCCTTTTAGCTCCTTTTGAAATGTGGAGCATATGGCAGATGCCACAATGCACATAGAAGTAGATAAGTAACTACACCTGTTAGTCTGTTGAGAAAAAGGTCTGTCTAAGGATTATTTCAAAGTTATCAGTAAAAAACTGCAGAATTCCACAGTAAATGTACAAAGTACAAGAGTGCAGCCCACAACTCTGCCATCTCTTGGGTGAGTAAGTGAGGAGGTGTTCTATTGGGGCCATATACATATTCCCATTCCAGAAAAGCACTGCTGCCTAAAGGCTTCACTGAATGAGAGCTTCATGAATCAGGATGAAATACCACAATTCCTCATATGTTTTTCAGAGCTTGGCCTACCCATTTAAAGTCTTTACATTCACCTCAGTGCAGTCCCTGAGTCACACAACATTGCAGCTTTGATCTCTTAGCGCAGCCCCCACTTTCCAGTTCCTTTGTATTCCACCCCTGCAAAACCACTAAGGAGAACAAGAAGAAGAGAGAAATAGGAGTTAATAAAGACATGGAGCAGGGTTGGAGTGATAGAAGTGACACACTAAAAAGTGGTGCATTCAATTGACTAGATTTAATTGTGCATGTCTTTTTAGGGTTATAGTAGTAAATGACCCTCAAAAAAGGAGGAATTGTCTCATTTTTAATCAATAATTTCTCAGGTTTTCCTTTGAGTAAACATGCCTGAATGCTTTAGAGATAAGAAGACTTTTATTTTGGCGTATTTTCATGGTCACATATACTGCGCATATGTGATCCATGTGATGCGAGCCTACTCTCCTGTGAATTTTTAGCCTCATTGTTTTAATTGTCTTCATTTTTAAATACTCAAAAGTCAAATTCTTGTAGTGGATTTGATCTTTTGTTTAGTCTGTGAAGTGTTAGATATATTGTGGTTTGTGGCTTGGGTGGTATTAAGTTTATCTTATTTAGGAGACTATAAACTATAATAGCATTTTACAAAAAGAACATCTTGCTTGTGCGTTATGAAGTATATCAGGAAATGAGATATGCTTTGTAAAATATTTGCTTTATTGCTGATTGTGTGAACTAATAGTTGCAATTGTTTTTTGCTGCACCAAAACAGTTTTTTCATTGTTACTGTCGCAAGAAAGTTAGAGATCCCCTTAAATGGCCAGGGCCCACTGGAGGGCCCAAAGTTTTATTACATGCTCCTTTAACCTAAGAATAGCTCATCCAGTTTGTATTTTAGTTACATTGTAGTTGCCCTGTAGCTACTAAGTAACAATCCTTTGAATTTAAGGAGCCTCTTTAAAATGCTATGCTACCAAACTGGGCTATGTTGTTATGGAACTAGGCAAGGTGGAAACAAAAACACAGGCTACATTTTACATTTTATTTTCATTCCCAATATGTTTATTTACAAAATCAACAAAAACATGTACTTTAACCATGGGTGCCCAAACCCAGGCATTTGCATAGGACTGATATGTATACTGAAGCATCGTGCTACTGGATCATGTGGCCTGTGGAGGCACAGGGCAATGAGTGTGTAGCACTACGGGTACTGCTTTGCAGCAGTGAGAGATGTAAACAATGTAAATAGTTGTTGTTGAGCAGTTAAGAGATGTCTGTATGTGTTGTATGTGTGCTGGTGTGTGGTTGTGGGGTGGCTGGGGCAGTGTTGGTGCATACCATCACTGTAGGATGTGTGGCTGTTATTGACCTGCCTGCTTTCTGGCCATATCAGACAGTGCTGAGCGGTGGGTTTCCCTTGCTGCATGTGAATAAAAGAGCGCTTGTTCAAAGCCCTGTTTCTTGTGTCTTCTTCTTCTCTGCTAACACTGACTTTTTTTAACAACTACAGAAGGGTTTTAGTTTGGGTTTATGGTTTAAGGTTTAGGTTGTAAGACAGGTGTTAACCTGTCCATGTTAAACTGTAAATTGTAGTAAAACATTTAAAATAAAATATTAAATGTGTACACATTTTTCACATTCTTCTTCTTGTTTCGGCTGCTTCCTTTAGGGGTCGCCACAGCGGATCATCTGCCTCCATCTTGCCCTATCCACTGCCTCCTCTACTTTCACACCAACCATCTCCATGTCCACCTTCACTACATCCATAAACCTTCTCTGAGGTCTACCTCTTCTCCTTCTACCTGGCAGCTCCATCTCCAACATTCTTTGCCCAATACATCCACTATTCCTCCTCAACACATGTCCAAACCATCTCAACCTGGCCTCTCTGGCTTTATCTCCAAACTGCTCCACCTTCACTGTCCCTCTGATCTGCTCATTTCTAATCTTGTCCAGCCTTGTCACTCCCAACGAAAATCTCAGCATCTTCATCTCCGCCACCTCCAGCTCAGCCTCCTGTCTTTTAGACAGAGCCACAGTCTCCAAACCATACATTATAGCAGGACGCACTACTGTCTTGTTAACCTTCCCTTTCACTCTTGCTGCTATCCTTCTGTCACACATCAGCCCTGACATGTGTCTCCACCCACTCCATCCTGCCTGCACCCTCTTCTTCACCTCTTTTCTGCACTGTCCATTGCTCTGGATGGTTGACCCAAGATATTTGAAGTCATCCACCTTTACGACCTCTACTCCTTGCATCTTCACCTTTCCACCTGCCTCCCTCTCATTCACACACATGTATTCCGTCTTGTCTCTACTGACCTTCATTCCTCTCCTCTCCAGTGCAAACCTCCACCTCTCCAGATTCTCTTCCACCTGCTCTCTACTCTCACCACAGATTACAATGTCATCTGCAAACATCATGGTCCATGGTCTCCTGCCTGACCTCATCTGTCAACCTGTCCATCACCATTGCAAACAAGAAGGGGCTCAAAGCTGATCCCTGATTTTAACCCTACCTTCACCTTGAAACCATTTGTCACTCCAACTGCACACCTCACCACTGTCTCACTATCCTCATACATGTCCTGCACCACCCTAACATACTTTTCAGCTACACCTGACTTCCTCATACAGTACCACAGTTCCTGTCTTGGCACCCTATCATATGCCTTCTCTAGATCCACAAAGACACAATGTAGCTCCTTCTGACCTTCTCTGTACTTCTCTACCAACACTCTCAATGCAAAAATTGCATCTGTGGTACTCTTTCTGGGCATGAAACCAAACTGCTGCTCACTGAGCTGAACCTCTCGCCTTAGCCTTGCTTCAACAACTTTCCCATACCTTCATGGTGTGGCTCATCAACTTTATACCTCGGTTGTTACTTCAGCTCTGCACATCACCCTTGTTCTTAAAAATGGGGACCAATACACTGCTTCTCCACTCATCAGGCATCCTCTCACTCTCCAAGATTTTGTTAAACAACCTGGTTAAAGTCCACTGCCTTCTCTCCTAAACATCTCCATACCTCCACAGGTATGTCATCTGGACCAACTGCCTTTCCATTCTTCATCCTTTTTAAAGCTGCTCTCACTTCCACCTTACTAATTTTCTGCACTTCCTGATCCACTATTTCTCCCCCGTTGTCCTCTTCTCTCTTTCATTTTCCTCATTCATTAGTTCTTCATAGTACTCCTTCCATCTACTCAAAACTCTCTGTTCACTCACTAGTACATTTCCCTCTCTATCCTTGTATGTCACCCTGTGTTCTTCCCTCTTCTGAAAATACGTGTTCACCACAGCCATTTCCATTCTCTTTGCAAAATCTACAACCATCTGATCTTCCGCATTTCTGTCTTTCACACCATACATACCCAGCACCTCTTCATCCCCTCTGTTCCCTTCACCAACATGTCCATTGAAATCTGCACCAATCACCAATCTCTCCTATCTAGAGACACCATCTACCACTTCATCCATCTTTCTCCTCTAACTGACAACCAACCTGTGGTGCATATGAACTGACCACATTCAAAATCACACCATCAACCTCCAACTTCAGGCTCATGATCCTGTCTGACACTCTCTTCCTCTTCCTGGCCTTGCTTCTTTTCCATCTGGTCTCCTGGACACACAGAATATCTACCTTCCTTCTCTCCATCATGTCTGCAAGCTCTCTGCCTTTACCAGTCATTGTCCCTATGTTCAGAGTCCCTACTCTAACCTCCAAACTCCTGCCTTTCCTTCTCTCTCGCTGCCTTCTAACCCGCATTCCTCCTCTCCTCTTTGATGGTCTTCGACCTACAGTAGTCCAATTTCCATCGGCACCCTGCTGGTCAACAGCACCGGAGACAGTCGTTGTTAACCCGGGCCTCGACCGATCCGGTATGGCAATCATATTTGTGATCCGCAAGTTTTACGCCGGATGCCCTTCCTGACGCAACCCTCACCATTCATCCGGGCTTGGGACCGGCACAAGAAGTACACAAAGTACACCCCTAATGGCTGGTTTATAATGCCAAAATGTAATTAACTGAAATACAATATTGTATTGATGATATATATTTTTGTTCATGAGGACATGATGTATATGTTTGTATCAGATAATGCATCACTTTTTCACTATAGGCTATCAGTGGCTTTGCCTTCCAACCAAGCTCGGGAATGAGATAGACCGAAACACAAACATACAGCACACTTTGTGTTGTGTAACTATGTGTGCCTGCCACTTGATGGTATGAATTCTTCATAAACGCTTTCTGACATTTATAAATGATGTAGTTATATGAGTGCACTGCATGTGCGGCTGTATCAGCCAAGAGGCATTCACATGCAAGAGGCTCATACCTAAGCATTGTCCCAAACTAAACAGGAGGTCCAATGAAATAAAATATCAATGAATGTTTTCTTTTCCTCTCAGTTTAATTATTTAAGACATCGTTTCCTCCTCATCCCTGATCTGTGCATCCTGTCTCTGGAGGTCACTGGAGCAGGATGACCCTCTGTACATGTTTGTCTTTGGTGTGTATATATGTGTGTGTGTGTGTGTGTGTGTGTGTGAGAGAGAGAGAGAGAGAGAGAGAGAGAGAGAGAGAGAGAGAAATTGTGGCCTCCAGGTTGATATCTTTTATGTTCTACCTGTCAGAGGTTGCTGAAGATGAAATTACTGAATTATAGATGGTCCTCAAATTTTTGTTTTTGCTGCAGTGAGGTGAGGATAGCCCATGGGCCTCAAAGAGTGTGTGCATGTGTGTGTGAATGTGTGTATGTGTGTCTGAATGTGAGAAAGAACCTTGCTGCAAGGTATTTTAAAGCACTTCTGACCAATTCATTCCTGTTCTTCTTGTTTTCATAGCAGCAGAGAAGTTCACTGCCTCTCTGTTTCACATACACACTCACGATGAGAGAGTGAGTCAGACGACTTCTGTTGTATGTGCATATTTTGTGGGTTTGTGGGGGATATTAAATACCAGTACTCCATCTGCTACTGTGAATTTAGTTTGAACCAATGAAATCTACGCCTTCTGGGCATCAGTAAACTGCCAATGTTCAGCCTCAACCCAAATAAGCATGCCAGCTGTATTGTTACAGAAATATCAGTGAGATCAGTACAGTAATGTACAGTAATGACTAGTGTTGTAGTACTCGAGATCATAAATTATCTAGTCTTTTTTTCATGTGATAATAAAAATGGATGTATGTTGTTTGATTCATATTCAGTTGACTTTAAGTGGTGAATATAAACCAAATGATGTTATTCATATAACCTCACCATAATTTGGTTCCAAACGTTACAATGCAAAGTTTGACTAAGACTATGGTAATGACTAATAATATTTTTAGGATTTAGGAATGTGTATTATCTAGTGTTATAAATAAAGAATACATTCTAAACTATAATAGTATTTATCATACGTATATCATGTATAATGAATCTATAAAGAGCAGGTCAAGCTAAGCTGTACTTGAAAGTCAAAAGGCTCAAGGTACAGATCGAATTTTGACCTCTACCATAAGATAGGGAGAGACTGGTTCATTTTTGGCTTTGTAGGCAAGCATCAGGTTTTTAAATATGATGCGGGCAGCAACAGTCAGGTATACAAAGTCAGAATCACACCAGGGCTTCCTGCATCTTCAGTTTGGAGTAACCAAAGAGTTCTCAAATGAGATAGCAAGATCATGGTGAAGACCTGTAGTTCCAAGGATGACTTGCAGATCAGTCTGACTAGGATTGAGCTTGAGGTGGTGAGCTGCCATTCATGAAGAGATTCAGCCAGACACGCCAAGATGAGAATGGAAACCTGAGCATCAGAAGTTAGGAGGGAAAGCACTTGTTGCTATTATCATCATAACAGAGGTTAGAGAATTCATGAGAGGATATTACATTACCAAGAAAATAAATGTAGAGCGAAAAGAGAAGACGACCTGGCCATGAACCTCATGGAACACAGAGAGCCTGCATGGAGTGGATGTGGACCCTCTCCATGTTACTCAATAACATCCAGATAGGACTCAAACCACTTTCACTCAGAGATCAATTCCAAAGTTAGTGAGGACAGAACTGATGACAGTTGGCTGATCCTGCTGCCTGGAGCTTCTCAGTCACTGCTATGTGACAGTTTCTCTTGAGTGCCAGCTTCAAGCCAGACTGGTTGAGGTGCTGGAGCTGGTTGTGAGTGAGAAAGAGAGACAATAGATTGCACATTCAAGCATTTTTGAGAGAAAAGAAAAGAGTGATACTGGCCAGCAGCTCCTGACATTGAAGCTGTCAAGTATGGATGCTTCCAATTTTGCTCTGCCGCAGTGACTTTAAGTGAGAACTTTGAAAGGAGATATTGGTAGGACTGAAGAAATGAGTGAAGCTGGCATTTCATCCACCTTCTCTCAGCCATTGTTATTTCTCCCCAAGTGGCATGCAGGACAGCTGCCAGCCATTGAACAGGTGTTGAAGATCTTGCTGGTTTGGAAGAGAGAGGACACAGAAGGTTTATTGCAAATAAGAGTAAAAAGTAAAGTATGTATAGCTGTATCCAGGGAGAGAGAATAAAATGAGGCAGAGTGGGGAAGGTAGTTAGGACAGCTGAAGCAAGAGATGAGGGAAAGATGAAGTGCAGGTGTAAAACAAGTAAAACAAGACCATGAAAAGATGACATGGACAGGAAGAGCAGTGAGGGAGAGAGAGAAAGATACAAAATGATGATCTGAGCAGTGACAGCAGTTACTGTGATATCCAGCGCTAGGGTAGGTCTGCTGAAGATCAGGTCCAGAGAATGCTTGCTCTGTGCATTGGAGGAGTCTGGTTGAGGATGAGGTCCAAGAATCAGTGTTGGGAGGCAGATTGCCTGCAGCTTGTCTCATGCAAGGTTAAAGTCACTGAGAACAGTGGGGAAGCATTGATGGGGAAGCAAACTTGTACCACTCTTGCCAGTTTGTCACAGAGATTGAAAGAAGTTAAAGGCAGAGGACAGGTCTGCTAGAGTGCAGCAAATAGAGGAATGTTAAAGCAGAGATATCTGCCTTCTTGAGTGTGTATGGGCAATTCCAGAGCCCACCTGCCACACTGTTGTATATATAAGTAACACATGTTGTCATATGCAGGAAAAATGCAGGAATTAGAGGTAAATAATTAAAATTAAGTGTAAGAAATGTAAGAAAACCCTGTCTCTGTGTTGATAATGAATGAACAAGATTGGTATGTCCATCTAGCCACTACCAGCCTTGTAAGTAACAAAGTATAAGCCAAAGTAAATTAAAGCTCAGTCTACCAGCAACAAATCTTAGAACAAATCTTATTCAAAAGACACAAGCACACTGATTCTTGAAGAGGATATATCCTCAAATTATTAGAATAATAATTCACAATTCACTCCTCTGGCTAACCTGAAACCTTTCTTGGAACTAGTAATTACAATCAGCTAGGTTTGACAGGACAGTTTTTTTGACTAACAAAGTATGGGCCAAAGTGAGTTAAAACTCAGACACTGTTAATGCATGTAGAATGTAGATGTAGTACTTCAGTGTTGATTAGTTTTTTCGAAGAAAATACAGAAGAACACAGTGCTGATGCTTTAACAATAACCAGAAACACCTTAACACAAACACTTCAGTGAGACCTAAGTGTGCTGTGGTTTGCCAGACCAATCAATCCAGAGATTGCCGAACAAAAAAATGCATTGAACACTTTAAATTGTGAAGCTGCCTTGAAAGCTTTCCACTCTTTCAGAACCTGGGAAAAATGTCTTGTTTAAACATTGACAATTTAAAGGCAGTTGCTAGCAGCATACTGATAGCAACAACCAGAATTCTTTCTGTTTTACCTACCTAAAATGCAACATTTCTGCAATACCTTTATTAATATCTCCCTGTAGGCCTACCACTGCCCAGCTCTCAGGTAAGTGTGATGTTCCTCAGGGCTACATGCCCGGGCTCAAATAATTTTCTTTCTGCGCATAATGGTGTGTGCTTTTGAATCCAGATCAGCCCCAACCCAGCCATCTTTCTGTATGATTCTCAGTCTTGCACTGGGTTACCTCATATTTTCATTTGGCAACTAGTCTGAAAAATATAAATTATTAGATTATATAACATGCTTTCAGATGCAATCACATGAGGCACAGTTTGAAACAAGGTTATACTTTCACACGTACAAAATTGCAAACATCACATTTAATTTTAAACAACTTTTTACTTAATTTAACTTCACTCTCTTCACACAAACATGCACACACACACACACACACATTTGGGATTTATGAGCAACTGCCTCAAGGACCATGAGTCAAACACAACCTGTGTGTGTGTGTCTGTGTCTGTGTGTGTGTTTGTATTTGAGTATCTGTTTCTGTGTGTCTCTGTGTGTGTGTGTTTGTATTTGTGTGTGTGAGTATCTGTGTGCATGTGTGTGTGTGTGTGTTTGTGTATCTGTGTGTGTGTGTGTCTGTGTGTGTGTTTGTGTGTGTGTGTTTGTGTTTGTGTGTGTGTGTGTGTCTGTCTGTGTGTGTGTGAGTATCTGTGTGTATGTGTGTCTGTGTGTGTGTTTGTGTGTATGTATCTGTGTGTATGTGTGTTTCTGCGTGTGTGTGTGCCTGTGTGTGTTTGTGTGTGTGTATCTGTGTGTGCGTGTGTGTGTTTGTATGTGTGTATCTGTGTGTCCGTGTGTGTGTATCTGTGTGTGTGTGTGTGTGTGTTTGTGTTTGTGTGTGTGTATCCGTGTGTGTGTGTGTGTGTTTGTTTTTGTGTGTGTGTCTGTGTGTCTGTGTGTGTCTGTGTGTGTGTGTGTGTGTGTGTGTGTGTGTGTGTGGGTGTGTTTGTGTTTGTGTGTGTGTATCTGTGTGTGTGTGTGTGTGTGTGTGTTTGTGTTTGTGTGTGTGTATCTGTGTGTGTATCTGTGTGTGTGTGTGTGTTTGTGTTTGTGTGTGTGTATCTGTGTGTGTGTGTGTGTGTGTGTTTGTGTGTGTGTATCTGTGTGTGTGTGTGTGTGTGTGTGAGTGTGTTTGTGTGTGTGTATCTGTGTGTATCTGTGTGTGTGTGTGTGTGTGTGTGTGTGTGTGTGTGTTTGTGTGTGTGTATCCGTGTATGACATATTCATGATTTATTCATGCAGTGTTCACTGATTTGACAGACACACTTACAGAACTATTTTAAACATCTTCATGTCTCTCAGGCGCTGTTGCATGATTTCCACTGGATTGCTGTCCCACTGTGAGAAGCACATTTACAGTGACATTTTACTGCTTGATTTACTTCTAGGTGTTATATGCCAATACATGTTAAGATCATAAATCAACCTCCTGCAGTGCTTACATCATCAAACATCTCTTCCATTTGATGTATATTCAAGGAGATGGTTATGTGCTGCTCATTACCACACAATTACTTAAATAATAGGTTATAACTAAAGGGGGGAAATACTTTCAGATAAGAATCATTCAGATAAGAAATAATGATGTACCTTCTGGCAGCATGAATGTTGTGCAGCATACAAATACAAACAGAGGTAACACACATCCAATGTCATTACAGTATGAAGTCTGATCATGCGTGTGTCTGTGTTTGTGTGTGTGTGTCAGCGAGAGAGAGAGAGACAGAGAGAGAGAGGAGAGAGAGAGACAGAGAGAGGAGAGAGAGAGACAGAGAGAGAGAGAGAGAGAGAGAGAGAGAGATAGCTATGATAATCATTTTATCCTTGTCATTTAATCTACATGCAGTCTGGCATACAAGTACACATTCTTATCCTCTCTCTTGTGTTCTTTCTCTCTAGCTTCTTTAATCCCTTTATTCTCTTTCACACATGTCGGATTGGGGGACTGTAAGCCATTCCTTTATCGCCATGGCAACCTCATGAACTTGGCTACTAATTCTCCATCTTGAACATCACTAAGAATTGTTGCTCTTTGAGACGACAGCACTGAAGTGGAATTCCACCAATTTTTTTAATTATTATTTTCTGCATAATTTAGCCACTGAAACAAAAAAGTTACAAAATTAGATTTCTTTACCTTCCAAAACAACCAGTCAATCTTCCTATGATTTGTGAGTTTTTCTATGTAATGATGATAATAGAAAAATCTGAAAATCTAGAGGAACAAAATTCTTTGGGAACTATTTTGCTTTACAAAGCCCTGCATGAATGGATTTAAAAAGCTTATCTCAAAACAATGTCTTGGGCATCTGGCAGTATATTTGTAATGTTTTCATGTAATAACTTTCTGTGAGGGAGCTTTTTAAAGGCATTGAACTCTGTCTGGTTCCTATCACCACCACTATGAGCAGTTCTTTTGGCAAGTTCCTCTAAAACGGAGCTTCTCATATCAAACAACATTAATGACTTTGTTTACATTTAATTATGTCTAAGTCTTGATATATTGTGTGATTCCACTTTAAGGCAAATCACACAAAAATCATCAATGGAAATCAAATTTATTAACCAATGGAGGCCTGGATTTGGAGTCACACACAAAATTAAAGTGGAAAAACACACGACAGGCTGATCCAACTTTGATGTAATGTCCTTAAAACAAGTCAAAATGAGGCTCAGTATTGTGTGTGGCCTCCATGCGCCTGTATGTCCTCCCTACAATGCCTGGGCATGCTCCTGATGAGGTGGCGGATGGTCTCCTGAGGGATCTCCTCCCAGACCTGGACTAAAGCATCCACCAACTCCTGGACAGTCTGTGGTGCAACATGGCGTTGGTGGATGGAGCGAGACATGATGTCCCAGATGTGCTCAATCGGATTCAGGTCTGGGGAACGGGCGGGCCAGTCCATAGCTTCAATGCCTTCATCTTGCAGGAACTGCTGACACACTCCAGTCACATGAGGTCTAGCATTGTCCTGCATTAGGAGGAACCCAGGGCCAACCGCACCAGCATATGGTCTCACAAGGGGTCTGAGGATCTCATCTCGGTACCTAATGGCAGTCAGGCTACCTCTGGCGAGCACATGGAGGGCTTTACCTGCCTTTACCATTACTGATCCACTGCCAAACCGGTCATGCTGAAGGATGTTGCAGGCAGCAGATCGCTCTCCACAGCGTCTCCAGACTCCGTCACGTCTGTCACATGTGCTCAGTGTGAACCTGCTTTCATCTGTGAAGAGCACAGGGCGCCAGTGGCGAATTTGCCAATCCTGGTGTTCTCTGGAAAATGCCAAGCATCCTGCATGGTGTTGGGCTGTGAGCACAACCCCATCTGTGGACGTCGGGCCCTCATACCATCCTCATGGAGTCGGTTTCTAACCGTTTGTGCAGACACACGCACATTTGTGGCCTGCTGGAGGTCATTTTGCAGGGCTCTGGCAGTGCTCCTCCTGTTCCTCCTTGCACAAAGGCGGAGGTAGCGGTCCTGCTGCTGGGTTGTTGCCCTCCTACGGCCTCCTCCACGTCTCCTGGTGTACTGGCCTGTCTCCTGGTAGCGCCTCCGGCCTCTGGACACTACGCTGACAGACACAGCAAACCTTCTTGCCACAGCTCGCATTGATGTGCCATCCTGGATGAGCTGCACTACCTGAGCCACTTGTGTGGGTTGTAGAGTCCGTCTCATGCTACCACGAGTGAGAAAGCACCACCAACATTCAAAAGTGACCAAAACATCAGCCAGAAAGCAGAAAGGTACTGAGAAGTGGTCTGTGGTCCCCACCTGCTTTATTGAGTATGTCTTGGTAATTGCCAATAATTTCCACCTGTTGTCTATTCCATTTGCACAACAGCTGTGAAATTGATTGTCAATCAGTGTTGCTTCCTAAGTGGACAGTTTGATTTCACAGAAGTTTGATTTACTTGGAGTTATATTGTGTTTAAGTGTTCCCTTTATTTTTTTCAGCAATGTACTATTAAAGTGCATGTTTTCCAGGGGAAACATAACAAGCTTTTTTATAGAACCTTCCAGAAAAACTAATATTGGTCCTGCCCTTCATTGGAAAAGAGTAACCCTGGCCTGCAAATTGGAGCTGTTTCTTGTTCCCATCACCCCCATTCCAACTAATCAGCTCATTAACCAGTTGAGTTGAAGTGGGAGTCTGAAAGCAGGAAAAGCACTAAAATGTGCACAGCGTGGGGCTTCAGTTCTGTGAGCTGCTATTTGCTTATGCCTACCTTAAATGGATGCATATGCCTGGCAAAAACTGCCCCCATGTTTTTTAGCTAAAATATAATGTGAGTAAGAAAGGCCTTGTTTGACAGTTAGCCAACAGCACTTCAAGCCGACAACCAGAAAACAGCTTTGTTTATGGCAGTAATATTCAAGCCAATGTCAGCTGCTATACTACCCTTTACTCAGCACATTTCCTGGAGAGCTATATTGAAAACAGAACCTATACAACACTGGGCTCATTAGTAAACAGCCAATTAGTGACCCACGCACGAGTCTTACACCAAGATGTGCACTCGCTTCAGGCTTCATGATGTTTGCAGGCATTCCAGAATGAAATTGGTTTGTATGACGTTAAGCCTTATAACGTTAATATCCTGTTGTGGGGGATGTAGGTTTCACTTGTAATGAATGTCTGTAATAAGAGAAATGTAATCTTTTAAAAGTAATATGTGCAGGCAGGACACTTTGTTGTGAGGAGGGAGGAGTTTATCAGCCGATCAGAGAAATGGCTAAGGAATATGTATTACTTCATATGCAGCACCTTCAGTGTCAGGGTTTGCACTGTAAACAGAACTACAGAACAGAAACTATAAACCAATTAAAATGCCTAATATCTAAAGATCTGTGCTGTATAAGTGGAAATATTTATAACTACATATGTTATATGTTAGTTTAATAACATTTGTTCACAGTAGATAATAACCCTTAAGCTTAATAATGGCAAGCATAAAGGGAGTTCAAGTGATTCAGTGATGTAAACATGACCCGAATTATATAAAAAAAAAAAAAAAAAACAATATGGTCAAAATAAAAATGACACAAAATTTTAGGTAACACCTAAGTATAAGGGGCATTGCTTCCCATAATATCCCTGTAGTACTTTATGACTTTATTAAGCAACTTATTTTCTGAATACAACCTTGTATCTCCAAAATGCTAACTTTACAGGAGAAGGAAAAAAACTACTTTACATTTAATGTAAGGCAATGGAACTTTATAAAGCAGTTAGGGTGAAAGAAACAGTTTCATATCAGTTATACATCACAGCCTTTGGCACAAAATTGGGAGGGTCTATTATTAAGTCTTTATTAAGCTTTATCAAGCTGATAGCTAGAAACTAATGTATCAAGTTAATAACTACATATAACGGGCTGCTCATTTTGAAATCTTCCTTTTAAAACAGAGAGTCGATGTTTCTTCATTTATAGATAATTGGTGGTTTAATACAATGTACTGATATGAATTAAAAGAAATTAATCACACCACAGACCCTGTGCTTAGGTAAGAGCTGTGCAAAGGTTTATAATACATGAATAAAAGTGTCCTGGAAAATGAGTTTAACCATAAATGAAAAGAAGCTGCCAGATGGTCCTTTTATATTTGGGAATTACAAACCAGTTTGTGGTCCATGTGCTGAATAAGAGTTTTAGGATGTAAAAAAGCTGAGATTTTAAGGGTTTAATAAAGTAGCAATGAACAGCAGCAGTAGTAATGAGAACCAATGTTACTAAATTCTATTTCAAATAAAATATATCTTTAAAATATATTATATATATATATATATATATATATATATATATATATATATATATATATATATATATATATAAGAAAACGTGAGCGTCTGCATGTTAATTTTGCTGTGTGTGTAAATCTGTTCATAGGACACGCAGTAAGATTCATTCACGCAATTTATCACACACACACACACACACAGATTTAAATTTTGTTTTATTTCATTAACATGTCCAGTAGCAGAAACTGAAGGCACGCCATAGATTTAGACAGTAACTGGAAAAAAGGCAATTCTCTTTATAACACACACACACACATACACACACACACACACACACACACACACACACACAGTGTACAGCTCATTATCTCTGCTCTGCCTGATTTACCTTTACAATAACATGTGAGAATAAGTGAATGAGGATAAGTGAATGATGCATGTGTTTATGTAATGGAGGGAGTGAGTGGGCTGAGTGTGATGGAGAGAGTGAGTGATAAAAAGTGATGCATGAGATGAATCTATGCTGAGAAGAAGAAGAACATGTGTGGGGATGTATTATGTTCATGACACTTATGTCATTTTTACACACACACACACACACACACACACACACACACACACACACACACACACACACACACACACACACACACACACACATTTACACAAACATGTACAAACACACGCACATACACATAAATATGCACACACATATAGACACACACATACATATTGTTGCTGTCAGAACAAAACCATGAATCTCCATAGTGGTAACTTTACAGGAGAAGGAAAAAACATACTTTACTTTTAATGTAAGTCAATGGAACCAGACATTTTTCCAAGGCATTTTAGATCATTTCTTTTAGTCCATTCATCATGAAATTTACATACATGTAAAGGATAACAGATATACTCAAATTAGGTCAAAAACTGAAAAACATCAAAAACAGAGATAAGAGGTTTTCCTCTGACAACAGCGATAACAGCGATATGCACATCACTATTGTTGTTCAGTGCTAAGTGCATAATATTAGCTGATTTCTAATTTTAGTAGTTTTTTTTTATTGTTTTTTGCTTTGCTAAACGTGTCTAATCCCATTTAAACTTTAAATGCTTTGAGCCTCAATTACTTAGACTGAAATGTATAGAACAAGCTCAGTTTTTGTGCTTCTTGTCACTAGATCTGTTTTAGGTTTGGGGTTTTCTTTTGTAAATGCATATAATGCATTTTAAAGTTTAAAGTCAGCATAAAAGGAAAATCCTATCACATTGTGAGGGAAACACAGTAACAGGAATACTCTCTGAGCTAACGTGATATATTGGTTAATATTATTTTTTTCCAACTGCCAGTGCATGATGATCTAAACAAAAATCTGAGAATGTTTCACAGGCAGTAAAACACAATACTTTTGGAGCAAAGATTATGCAAAACAAGAATTCTGCGTTTTAAATGATAGGATGAAGCATGCTTAATATGACCCAGGGACACAAACCAGCAAGGTACAATGTCCAGTTTTGATTTCAGGTTGGCTTTACAGAATCAAGCCAAGTTATTAATTTCTTTCTAAATTGTTTTTATGCAACTCAGTGAGAAAATAGTCTAGTGTGTCTGTGATTGAGTTCCACGCAATTGTGTGTCCTGTCTGTGCTGATGAGAAGGCAAAGTGAATGTGCTAAGAATATCCTGTGCTTTCATTTCAACTCATTACTGCTTGAAAAGCATCCCTGTGTGATCAATGCATATAAGGTTCACCTCCACTGCAGTCCCATTATTGAGTGACACAGGTGAGTGACAACATGGGAACACACACAAAGACACATGGCATGGTGAAATACATAAAATATATTGTGATGATGTGATCACCACTATGTATTTGGCTGGTACAATGAAAACGGGCTGGTCGTAATTGTGTGCTGAATACAATGAAACACAGAAAGCAAAGTCATTGACTCAGCATACCACCCTTTATTTATTTATTTTCCAGTAAAAATGGCCATTAAGTTCAATTATTCATTTTTCACCATCAGTTGGAGTGTTACATTCCCACATTAAAGCAAAAAAGCGCATATATATATATATATATATATATATATATCACTATAATTTAAATGTTTTTGCACTTAGTGTGTCCAGTTTTATTACAGTTTTTTTTTGGAGACTCTCCAGGAATATTTTTCCTCACCTTCACATTCTCAGTGTAAACTCTCTCTGGTGTGGTACCTTTACGTGTTTGTCTTCAGTACCTTTAGTCAGGCAACATAATTGTAACACAGTGTATTACAATTAAGTTTTTAATTTGGAGACTAATACCTTGTCTCCAGGTTTTTTACTGTGTGGTTCTGTTTTAAAGAATTAGGTTATAAAAAGGGTACAAGGGCGCCGTTTCCTCTGGAAAACACTTAAGATATACAGTTGGACCACTGTTATACTTTTGAGGGTACATTACATTGTTTGTATCATGATGTACGAAAAATGTACCAGCACAGTACCTTTATTTCTGACAGTGCAAAGTTCAGTCTTCAGAAAGTGGCTGGATTTTCTGCTTCTCACAATCCAAGTAATCACAAACACATTCAATGGTGAGTAGTTATGGCATTCTCAGTTCATTTTAACAAATCAGTTGTTTTCTGTGCATTTCAGTGATAAAATAGCCAATTCATTTTCATGGTGGGGGTGGCATTACTGTGAAATGAACCCACTCAATAACATCCAACCAATTCTCTATGACACAAGACAAAGTAAGTAAAAACCAATATCCAATACTACACATAGAGATTATGCTGCAAAAGAAAACTACATTTTTCCCTCATTAATGTAGGCTGTCTGATAGCTAACTAGCTAACAGACCAATAATATTCAGAAACAGGATTTAAGATCAAATACGTAATTTAGGAATTTAATTTAGGCACTGACCCTTTCAAGTGTTTGACTCATTTTCAGCTCCTGTTTTTCCAAAAATTTCCTTTGACCTTCCTCTTTCTTACACAAGTGGATGAATTTTTGTATCTAATCTTCTCAAAAAAAAAAACATCAGAAAAATAAATAACTTATGAAATAGTTATTTTGACTGGCAATTATTGGCTAAATGGTGGTCTCTGTACAGTACTATAGATTTAATCTAAATGTATTGAGAAAGGATTGCCTGCTATCGAGACCACAGGAAACCCAAAAAAGAGAGACTTAATTCATTTCAATTTTGCAGTACCACTTAGGATAAATGGAGTCTTTAAAATAATCAAGGATGTCTAATAGGCTTAATGACAAGCACCAGTTCCCTGTCAATCAAAGACACTCTGAAAGAACAGCACACTCAGCCTCACTCAGGAGAAATGAAGAGCTAGGTTACATGTACAGTCAAAGTCACAAGTTTACATTCACTTAGTTTAAAGTCATTCAAAACTCATATTTATCCCCTCCACAGATTCCAAATCAACAAACAATAGTTTTAACAAGTTGTTTAGGATCTACTTTGTACATATATCAAGCATTTCTTCCAACAAATATTTAGAAACGGATTATTTCACTTATAATTCACGTCAAAATTCCAGTGGGTCAGAAGTTTACATACACTGTGCCTTGAAGTAGCTTGGATAATTCCAGAAAATGATATCATGGCTTTAGAAGCTTCTGAAAGGCTAATTGAAATCATTTGGGTTAATTGGAGGTGGACCTGTGGCAGTATTTAAAGGCCTACTTTCAAGACCTACTTGCATCTTTGACTGACATCATGGTAGAATCAAAAGAAATCAGAAAAAGAATTGTGAACCTCCACAAGTCTGGTACATGTTTTGTAGCAATTTCCATACACATGAAGGTACCACATTCAGCTCTTCAATGAAATGAAAAAATACAAGTTTAAACACAATAGGACAGTGCAGTCATCACTCAGGATGGAGACATGTTCTGTCTCCTAGAGATGAAGGTACTTTGGTGTGAAAAACACAAATCAATCCAAGAACAACAGCAAACAAACTTGTAAAGATGCTGGAGGAAACATGTACACAAGTAAAGCCTCAACAGTAAAATGTGTCTTATATTGACATGACCTGAAAGGCTGCTCAGCAAGCAAGAAGCCACAACCGCCATAAAACAGGTTAGAGCTGCACATGGACACAATAATCTTGCTTTTTGGAGAAATGTCCTCTGATCTGATGAAGCAAAAAATAAAACTGTTTGACCATAATGACTATTGATATGCACGGATGAAAGCCAAAGCCAAAGAACACCATCCTAACTGTGAAGCATGAGGGTGGCAGCATCATGTTGTTTGGAGGATTTGCTGCAAGAGCGACTGGTGCACAAAATAGATGGCATGGAAGAAAAGTTATGTGGACATATTGAAGCAACATCTCAAAACTTTCAGCCAGGAAGTTAAAGCTTGGCTTCAAATAGATCTTCCAAATGGACACTAACCCCAAGCGTACTTCCAAAGCTGTGGCAAAATGGCTCAAGTGCAACAAAGTGAAGGTAATAGAGTGGCCATCAAAAAGCCATCACAAAGTCCTGCCAAAAATGTTTTGTACTTTCAACAAATTATTCCAAGTTGAAACTTCCATTAATAAGCTTAAAATGATAAGTAATGGATGTTATGGATAGTTGCCTTCACATTTGTGAATAACTCCATTGTGACTGTGAAGTTTTTGTCATATCAAATTTGTAATTTGCTGTTCAGTGATAACATGACTGGGGGTTATTTGCAACCAGTATTTTATTTCAGACTGAAAAGATTTTTTTCATTATGTAAACCATTCTGCCATGTGTTACTATGGATCTAAAATGTCTATTTGACGTTGTGTTTGTGTATATGTCATATATAGTGTGATGGGGTGTTACACTCCTTTTGAGAAACAGTCAAAAATATCATGCATATTGTCACAGTTTGCTCTCACTGGTTGTCACCCTTTCCTGCCTATTCCTGTTTTAATAGACATAGATTTGTCCTCACATGCCTTGTCTGCCTGTGGTTTTAATGCAAGTGCTAATAAGCGCACACTCGTATTCCCTCACCTGACTTCCCATCATTATACACATTTTCTGGTACTCATTCACTGCACTATTTGTTCTCAAGTGTGCAATCTATATTCTTTCTGTGCAATATTATATAACTCTATAACTTATCCAAGGAATGTGCAATAACTAACTGCTACCTCACTTGTCTATTGTCTAGTTTTATAGTCCTTTTTCTTCATATTTAAAATTTTTATACTACTATTCTTAAATCTGCACTTTATGTATTTTAGCCTTATGTTTAATTATTTTGTGTGTAAAGTGCAGTTGGATTGCTGCTCAATTTCATTGTACACTGTACAATGACGATAAAGGAATTTTATCTTATCTCATTTTATCTTACCTTATTTCCACACAATGAAAATGAGCAAATGCATTTAATGATATATCAGCTAACTGATAGTGTAGTGCTTAACACCTCTGCCTTCTACACTGTAGACTGGGGTTCAATCCCCCACCAAGGCAGCACCCTACACTATACCAATGAGAGTCCTTGGGCAAGACTCCTAACACCACCTTGGCCTGCCTGTGTAAAATGACCAAATTGTAAGTCGCTCTGGATAAGAGCGTCAGCCAAATGCCATAAATGTAAATCAGCTTAAACAAATGAGTAATCTTTTTATTTCTTCACTGTTTTTTATATGTGACATTTTTTGTGAAGATCATGGTCACAAAAATGTCAATAAAGCATAGTTTGACTAGAAGTTCATAAGTAATAAATAAATAACTGTTGGGTGTAAAAGTTAATATAAGTTTTTGTTGGTGGGACTAATCAGTTTCTCAAAGCAAAATGTCTCGATGCATTTTTTAGGAACAACTGAATAATGTGAGTATAATTTATTTTGTATTTTTTTATAGCGTCAATCATTTTGAAGTTGACTATGACAATATATTTAATATACCCATATATATATATATATATATATATATATATATATATATATATATAAGCAGTATACACCAAAATCAGTATCAGACTTCACAGTTATTTGGTTCTTTAAATGTAGGTACTTTAAGCTCAGAGAAAATCAACAGGCAATTGTCCAAATATAGACAAACTATGTGTCAGTCTATGAAAAAACATTACTTGAACATGAATCATGCCCTGTTTTGATGAATCATCACACCTGAACTCTGAGTGAGTGTGCAGTGGCATAATCAGTGGGGGGGTGTAATGACACTGTGGCCTATGTCGCGACAACCCTGAACTATTTATTGGGACCCTGATGTCTATTTTCCTTCCTCTTTTTCATAACGAAGCTCATTAATGGCTTTCAAACACAACCTTCCCACCTGTGACATTACATGTTTATTATTCATGCATAATTCTGAAATCCTGAACAGGGAGTCTAATGTAAACATGTGATCTAGTGGGCGGAGTGGAGGGCCTTGTTTGTGACATAACAATAATGAGGAAACATCATTTTTTATTCAGTGATAATTCACTTTTATATGGCATTCCTCCTTTTTGTTTGCATGGTTTTTGTTGTGCACTGGGACTCATCAGATCTTATTTACTGCTGTATGCAAATGTTTGGGCGCCCCTGGTCAAATTCATATAAGCATGGCATGGCATTGTTTGGCTGTTGGTTTGGTTCGTTTTAGGCTGTGTTCTAAATGTCTCCCTTTTTGACTTGATCATGATTATAGATCAAACCCTCGTTCTTCTTCGTGAGGGCACTTTTGATTATTTTATTACCCCGCTGAAAAAGGACCATTATAAATCATTAGGATCAAGGCCTAATGGGTTTTGCTTTTAATGAGAACTGGCTTAAAGTTTTCCAATAGAGAGCACTAGTTTCATGCAGAAGACCCTTAGATCCCATCAGGAAACCATTCAATTCATTTAGAATCAGTCAGCTGTTACAAGCTTCATTATATATCAACACATTCAGTTATATCAACACATTTAAAACCACCAGGAGCCAAAACACTCATGGTTTCTGGAAGTTGCAATGCTGAATTACTGAAGTCTTCGTTCTCTGCTCCAGACAGCTTTAGCCACTCAGACTGTCACGGCTGTCTGACTGTGAGTGAACTGGTGTATCTTTCTACAGGTTGTCTGACAACGACACCCTTCAAACGGAACGTAGAAGAGACGTCCAGGCTGTTTAGCTGAGCGGAGCGATCTAATAAAGCCCGCACCGCGTTTGTGTTTGAAGAACGCAGAGCCTCTGTGGCTCGAGGCAGTATCACCCGGTTCGAGAGGAGGGGTGAGACGGGGACGGCCAGGACCTCTGATGTCATGTTTGGGAGGAAAGAAGGAGGTGGAGGATGAAGAGAAGGAGGAGGACGGAGAAGAGAAAGAGGGGGAGGGGGATATTGGCGCGCTCTACAGACTCGAGGCTCCGTCCAGTCCCGCTCGCGCTCACACACCACAGAGGCAGAAGCGAAGTTTCCCGCGCGATCAACGGCGTCTGTTGCTACAGCAACCAGGTAGAGTAAACATCACATTTATAAGACCGTCGTGAAACAGAAACACGATTTGTTAGAGAAAATGACTGAAATGTTGTGTGTAAGGTTTTTTGGAAGGAACTGAAGTGACGGAGCAGCTGTGAAGGGATGAAGCGGAGTGTTGAACTTTAATGTAAAGCTTAGCTCCTGTTTCAGCGACGAAGAAATAACTCGGTTTTCAGAACCAGTTAAAACCTGTGAGGTTTAATTCAACACTGTGGCAGATCCCCTTTCTGACATTGAATACTGATTATCAATGCTGGAAGGGTTTCAATATTGTATGGGTTTAATTTAACACCAGAGAGGTTGATGCAACACTGCAAGTGTCAGTACAACACTGTCGGAGTTAATTAAACACTAGAAAGATTAAAACAGCGGGGTAGACGTCACTTCAGTGCTTTACAGGGTTTAAATGGACTGGTGGTCAGTTCAGCAGGGGGACATTTAACACCTAACATCTAGGTGTTAATGCAACAATGTATTTACACTATTTCAGTTAATTCAACACTATACAGCTTATGCAACGCCACAGAGGCTTTAATTTGTATCAAGTTTAAATGGACACTGTAGGGGTCACTTCAACACATTATGGCTACATTTAATGCTGTAGGGGTTAATACAACACATTATGACTACATTTAATGCTGTAGGGGTTAATACAACACATTATGACTACATTTAATGCTGTAGGGGTTAATACAACACATTATGGCTACATTTAATGCTGTAGGGGTTAATACAACACATTATGACTACATTTAATGCTGTAGGGGTTAATACAACACATTATGGCTACATTTAATGCTGTAGGGGTTAATACAGCACATTATGACTACATTTAATGCTGTAGGGGTTAATACAACACATTATGACTACATTTAATGCTGTAGGGGTTAATACAACACATTATGGCTACATTTAATGCTGTAGGGGTTAATACAGCACATTATGACTACATTTAATGCTGTAGGGGTTAATACAGCACATTATGACTACATTTAATGCTGTAGGGGTTAATACAACACATTATGGCTACGTTTAATGCTGTAGGGGTTAATACAGCACATTATGACTACATTTAATGCTGTAGGGGTTAATACAACACATTATGACTACATTTAATGCTGTAGGGGTTAATACAACACATTATGGCTACATTTAATGCTGTAGGGGTTAATACAACACATTATGACTACATTTAATGCTGTAGGGGTTAATACAACACATTATGACTACATTTAATGCTGTAGGGGTTAATACAACACATTATGACTACAGTAAATGCTGTAGGGGTTAATACAGCACATTATGACTACAGTAAATGCTGTAGGGGTTAATACAACACATTATGACTACATTTAATGCTGTAGGGGTTAATACAACACATTATGACTACATTTAATGCTGTAGGGGTTAATACAACACATTATGGTTACAGTAAATGCTGTAGGGCTCAATACAACACATTATGACTACATTTAATGCTGTAGGGGTTAATACAACACATTATGACTACATTTAATGCTGTAGGGGTTAATACAACACATTATGACTACATTTAATGCTGTAGGGGTCAATACAACACATTATGACTACATTTAATGCTGTAGGGGTCAATACAACACAATATGACTACATTTAATGCTGTAGGGGTCAATACAACACATTATGACTACATTTAATGCTGTAGGGGTTAATACAACACTTTATGACTACATTTAATGCTGTAGGGGTTAATACAACACATTATGACTACATTTAATGCTGTAGGGGTTAATACAACACATTATGACTACATGTAATGCTGTAGGGGTTAATACAACACATTATGACTACATTTAATGCTGTAGGGGTTAATACAAACATTATGGTTACAGTAAATGCTGTAGGGGTCAATACAACACATTATGACTACATTTAATGCTGTAGGGGTTAATATAACACTTTATGACTACATTTAATGCTGTAGGGGTTAATACAACACTTTATGACTACATTTAATGCTGTAGGGGTTAATACAACACTTTATGACTACATTTAATGCTGTAGGGGTTAATACAACACATTATGACTACATTTAATGCTGTAGGGGTTAATACAGCACATTATGACTACATTTAATGCTGTAGGGGTTAATACAACACATTATGACTACATTTAATGCTGTAGGGGTTAATACAACACATTATGACTACATTTAATGCTGTAGGGGTTAATACAACACTTTATGACTACATTTAATGCTGTAGGGGTTAATACAGCACATTATGACTACATTTAATGCTGTAGGGGTTAATACAACACATTATGACTACATTTAATGCTGTAGGGGTTAATACAACACATTATGGCTACATTTAATGCTGTAGGGGTTAATACAACACATTATGACTACATTTAATGCTGTAGGGGTTAATACAGCACATTATGACTACATTTAATGCTGTAGGGGTTAATACAACACATTATGACTACATTTAATGCTGTAGGGGTTAATACAGCACATTATGACTACAGTAAATGCTGTAGGGGTTAATAGAACACATTATGACTACATTTAATGCTGTAGGGGTTAATACAGCACATTATGACTACAGTAAATGCTGTAGGGGTTAATAGAACACATTATGACTACATTTAATGCTGTAGGGGTTAATACAACACATTATGGCTACAGTAAATGCTGTAGGGGTTAATACAACACATTATGGCTACATTTAATGCTGTAGGGGTTAATACAACACATTATGGCTACAGTAAATGCTGTAGGGGTTAATAGAACACATTATGACTACATTTAATGCTGTAGGGGTTAATACAACACATTATGGCTACAGTAAATGCTGTAGGGGTTAATACAACACATTATGGCTACATTTAATGCTGTAGGGGTTAATACAACACATTATGACTACATGTAATGCTGTAGGGGTTAATACAACACATTATGGCTACATTTAATGCTGTAGGGGTTAATACAACACATTATGACTACATTTAATGCTGTAGGGGTTAATACAACACATTATGGCTACAGTAAATGCTGTAGGGGTTAATACAACACATTATGACTACATTTAATGCTGTAGGGGTTAATAGAACACATTATGACTACATGTAATGCTGTAGGGGTTAATACAACACATTATGGCTACATTTAATGCTGTAGGGGTTAATACAACACATTATGGCTACAGTAAATGCTGTAGGGGTTAATAGAACACATTATGACTACATTTAATGCTGTAGGGGTTAATACAACACATTATGGCTACAGTAAATGCTGTAGGGGTTAATACAACACATTATGGCTACATTTAATGCTGTAGGGGTTAATACAACACATTATGACTACATTTAATGCTGTAGGGGTTAATACAACACATTATGGCTACATTTAATGCTGTAGGGGTTAATACAACACATTATGACTACATTTAATGCTGTAGGGGTTAATACAACACATTATGACTACATTTAATGCTGTAGGGGTTAATACAACACATTATGACTACATTTAATGCTGTAGGGGTTAATACAGCACATTATGGCTACAGTAAATGCTGTAGGGGTTAATAGAACACTGACAGAGTTAAAGGAACACTGTAGGTTTTTATAAAACCCTGTCAGTGGTAAAGTAACAATCTGCCATTCTTTTGCTGTGTAACTCTAGTTAAATGTATCCAAATTAAATTTTTTCTTTACTGATTCTCCCCAGGTGCTACGCTGGTTTCTTGAAGCCACCTCCATCATCATTTTAGTTAATCTTCTCACGCCACCTGGATTCAAACATGGATTCAAACCTGGTGGAAATACTTAAGGGAGACAAGTGCCTTCCCCCAAATGACTGTGAGTTTAACTCTTCCCTGTCTGGAGACCCTGAGCCCCGGAACATGACCCCCAGCCCTGGATGGACCCCAGAGCCGGAGCCCCTGTCCCCCCTCAGTCCGGCTATCACAGCCGTCTACTCGGTGGTGTTTGTGGTGGGACTGGTGGGAAACTGTCTTGTCATGTTCGTCATTATCAGGTATGGTGCACTTGTTTACTTCACCGACTGCTGAACACTGGACAAAATAATATGGTCATTTCAACATAAATCTTATAAAAATTTCATATGTGGCATCTGATATCACACATGAGATTTTTATCAGTCTCATCAGATTGTCTTTTCCAGACAGCTGTTGCAGTTGAATTTTTGCATGAAGGCCCCATAGCTAGTGCAGCGTTGTTTTTTATTCACTTGTCTAGTTCTGGAAGAAATGTTAATTGTTTCATGCATTTAGGCTGTAGAAATGTAGCTTCAACAGTAGCAAATACATGAAATCGCCTAAAATCTAAGATGTAGGCTATAAGTCCTGGTATCTGTACTATCTGTACTGTTTTTAATATCTCATTTGTATTTGTGTAGAAATGGATTCTGTGTAAGCCTGTTGCAAGTGGCATAAGAGACTTTATTTATGTATGTATGCATGCATGTCAGTTATTTATTGTGATTACTGCAGTTGGTGACATTGCCTAAAATATGCTAGGCATGCTTTTCTTAGCATTATTTTCTTTTTTTTTTCATATTGGCAGCCTGTGTTTGGACAGAAACCAGTTGTGAGTGAATATGTGTGTGTGTGTGTGTGTGTGTGTGTGTGTGTGTGTGTGTGTGTGTGTGTGTGTGTGTGTGTGTGTGTGTGCGTGATTTAAAGTGATAGTTCCCTTCTCTAATTCAGTGAATGCTGATGCAGGACTTTTTAATAGCACAGCTGTAGAAGCCTCCAGCCAGAGCTCTATTTATGAGTCAGCTGTGAGATAAATCAAAACTTAGATTTGGTGAAAGACCCAGAGAAAGAAAAAAGTTCAAGAGAGAAAATCTCTGGTCTTCCTCTGAGACACACAGGTATTACTCAGTGGTGATCCTTCATAGATCCTATCAATATAAACCTGTCAATACGAAAACGTCAAATCATCTGCCAAGCCTCTGCTGATTTGTCTCTGTGGGGCAGATGAGTTTTTGCTGTGCCTCTTCATCTTAAAGACTGATCCTTATTTTTGAGTGCAACTTGACAAAGACTAAATTGATGTTGTATCCCATAGCTGCTTTTTTACTCCTGCACTAAATCACAAAGTTTAATAAGTTACAGCATCAGCACTCAATTATTTGATTAAGTTTTATTGCAAATGTGAATTTCAAAGGTTAGAGATGAAATTACATCCTCTCCTATACAATCGACAAAGCATACGTAAGCTGTAGAGGTAGAATCTTCCTGTTAAACAGTCAACATAACTCAATTCCAGGATAACACTGCAGTAGCTGTTATTATTTCTGTGTATTTCTGTGAGGTGATATTAGCCACAACCTACTGGATGGAACATTTGTAGACCTTTTCTGGCCTTCTTCCAGTATGCTGGCACTCAAGTGACCAATTCATATTTCAATGTTTTATATAACCTATTTACATAGTATTTTCTACAATATATGTGTAAAGGCTTCCAGGTGCTTTACTAAATTACTAAATTTAGTAAATTTACTTACTTAATGGTTACTTTAACCATTGAGCACCTTGGTAATGAGCTTGAGTGCATTTTCTGATCCAGAACTAATAATCTCATATCAGTACATGACCTTATTAATGCCCTTGTGGCCAAATGCAATAAGGTCCTCATGGCAATGTTCCAGAATCTAGCCTTTCTAGAAGAGTAGAGATCAAGCAGCAAAGAGAGGACAAAGTCCTTATCAATATTATTGATTCCAGAAGAAATTTGGGGTAAAGATGTGTTTATAAATATTTGGAGAAATAGTGTACGTATAGTAGTTAGAATACCTGGCTAATGATTGTGATCTGCATTGTGATCTGCATATAGTCTTGAGCTGGATGTTAGTGCACCACCTGCTCATGAGAGTGGAAATGTAGAGCCCACTACTGCTAATGAGCATTAGCTAAACATGTTATGTATTCGTCCTATGGTTAGTGTACCCAGTGCATTTGTAACAGGGTACATGAACACATTTGTGGTTTTGACTACGAAAAAGGCTCTTCAGAACCAGTGTTCAGCACACATACACACTGTCTAAGCATCCCATCTTAGACCCATCTTCAATGCTCTAACTAAGGGAAAGTGGTTGTTCCCCAAAATCTTGCAGTACATGGCCCCGGTCATCATCTCCTTAATACAGTGCAGTCGTCCTGTCCCATGTGCAGAAAAACACCCCCAAAGCATGATGCTTCCACCCCCATGCTTCACAGTAGGGATGGTGTTTTTGGGATGGTACTCCTCATTCTTCGTCGCCCAAACACGGCGAGTGGAATTAAGACCAAAAAGTTCTATTTTGGTCTCATCTGACCCCAGAACTTTCTCCCAACTTTCTCCCCTGCATCATCCAAACGGTCATGGGCAAACGTAAGACGGGCCTGGACGTGTGCCGATTTAAGCAGGGGAACCTTCCTTGCCATGCATGACTTTAAACTATGACGTCTTAGTGTATTACCCACAGTAACCTTGGAAACAGTGGTGCCAGCTCTCTTCAGGTCGTTGACCAGCTCCTCCCGTGTAGTTCTGGGCTGATTCCTCACCTTTCTTAGGATCATTGATATGCCAGAGGTGAGATCTTGCATGGAGCCCCAGTCCGAGGGAGATTGACAGTCATGTTTAGCTTCTTCCATTTTCTAATAATTGCTCCAACAGTTGATCTTTTTTCACCAAGCTGCTTGGCAATTGCCCCGTAGCCCTTTCCAGCCTTGTGGAGGTCTACAATTTTGTCTCTGGTGTCTTTGGACAGCTCTTTGGTCTTAACCATGTTAGTAGTTGGAGTCTTACTGGTTGTGTGGGGTGGACAGGTGTCTTTATGCAGCTAACGACCTCAAACAGGTGCTTCTAATTTAGAATAATAAGTGGAGCGGAGGTGGACTTTTTAGAGGCGGACTAACAGGTCTTTGAGGGCCAGAATTTTTGCTGATTGGCAGGTGTTCAAATACTTATTTACAGCAGTAACACACAAATAAATTATCTAAAAATCATACATTGTGATTTCCGGATTTCTTTTTTTAGATTATGTCTCTCACAGTGGACATGCACCTAAGATGAAAATTTCAGACCCCTCCATGATTTCTAAGTGGGAGAAGAAAAGTCGCAGGCTGTTCAAACACTTATTTTCTTCACTGTAATTTTTGAATGAAGAATGTTTTTTCTTAAGGAATCTTTAAAGTATAGGATGTTTTGAAATCGTCTGGTTTCTTCTTTGACTACTGCCAAAACAGAGGGTTGTGAGGAACAGAACATCACTCAAACATGGGACATTTATTATGCTGTCCATTAAAACTAAAGGACTGAAGTCAGTGTTAGTCCTGGGGTGCTGTTCTGCCAATTTCCTGATTGAAGCTTTATTAGCATAGCCATGGTTACTGACAGCTAATTTTATTCTCAACCATATTGATTAGGCTATTACATCAGATTGGTGTTATTTTCTAGTAAGTTGTTGAAAAAGCTTTCCTTTTCATGCTTTTGTTGAAGTGATTTTTTATCACATTTTGTAATTGAAAATCAGAGTGTGTCTGCATCAAAGGATGGAATATTTCTCTTGTTTATTTTAGGCTTTTTTTCATAATGGGGAACGATTCATATCAGATCTGAATAATTTCTGGTAAATCTCAGTTTCAAAAATGATTATAATTATTTTTTTTTTTTGCCGGGAGTGTATTCACGTTTTCCCCTATGCTTGTTTAATAGTGCAGTTCTGTCTAGCCTGCCTTTGGTTCAATATTCAGTTTTCAGTCCTACACAGTATTAGCTAGTGGACCGATTATGTACATTGTATGACTCCTGCCAGGCCATCTATATATACTAAATATAAATCCTGTCTGTCTTTCCTTTGATATTAATTATGCTTTCACTTTTACTTATGTATATCTTTTTATAAGCATAAGCCTTTGGCAGCAATTTTGATGTGTTTTCTTAGCTTTTTTCTCCATGTAAGTGAGGAGACTGAATGAATGAGAGGGAGGAACTCATGAACAGATGCATCTGTCGCTCTGACTTCACACAGAAAGATCTAATCAAGCCCCCTGTCTCTCTCTTTCGCTCTCCTAATCGCTATGGTATACTTTTCACTGCGAGACTACAAATGAACCATTGTCATGTACTGCCACTGACTGTCTTTTTACAAAGGGGAAAAGACTAAAGCATCTGTGTGTGATGAAAAGATGGAAAGCCTGATGTAGAAAGAGATGGAGTGAGGGGATATGAAAGTTAAGTTGTATTAATGTCACAATGAGAGTATTTTGCATTTCAATGAGGTTAAAAACTAAAGAATAAAGTAAGCTGTGAGTGTTTACACATTTAAAAAGGTCTGAAATGAAACTGACTGATTATTTTTGGACAGTTATGTCTCATTTAATGTGACACTTGCAATGTGAAAATTTGCATTTTCTTGTGATATACTAAAAAGTGTTTTGTTTAGCTGCTGAATATATTATTGACTGTGTCCTTCTACAGTGTCCTCTGAACGTTGCAGCAGTATTCACTCCACAGAGTTTACAGTGACAGTGATATGATGCCTTGAATATCAAATGTTCCCTTCCTTCCTTTCCCCTCCTCAGATACACCAAAATGAAGACTGCAACCAACATCTACATCTTCAACCTGGCTTTAGCTGATGCTCTGGTTACCACCACAATGCCATTCCAAAGCACAGACTACCTGTTGAACACCTGGCCATTTGGTGAAATTGTTTGCAAAGTCTTCATTTCCATTGACTATTACAACATGTTTACCAGCATTTTCACATTAACCATGATGAGTGTGGATCGTTATGTGGCCGTGTGCCATCCTGTCAAGGCACTGGACTTCCGTACACCACTCATGGCTAAATGCATCAATGTGGGCATCTGGGTTTTGTCTTCAGCTGCAGGAGTGCCAGCCATGGTGCTAGGGGGCACACAGACCAATAATGGTGAGTTTTGATAGCACCAGAAGACCTCTGAGGTTGCGCATCATTTTGCATTCAGTGACATGTAAACACAGGTCTGGTGATGCTGAGCAATGCTATTCAATTGAGGCTGACCTATAGGTCATTTCAGCAGAACTTGGCAGTTAATACTTTCCTCTGTGCATGCTGAGCAGTTCGTGCTGTGGTGCTGTGTGGGCAGTAATTTGACAAAGATGTGGTCTTTCAGCTGGCTTAACATCATTTAGAGGAAACGTGTCAGCTCTGACCCTTTCAGATCTAAAAGTGGAGACTTTATATTGACCCTGTCTTAGAGCAGACTTTTACGTCAGCCTGCCCTCTTTCCTTTCATTCATCTCACATCAATTTTCTTTCTCTGCTCTATTCTTTTTTTTTAATCCATATCTCTTCCTCCTTCCTACTGCCACTTAGGAAACCTGAATAACTAGAGCAGGTGTCTGAAGAACTTCCTTCTTGTATAGAATTGGTCATAAATACACTGTCAGAGATTTTTTAAAGGATTTTTAGTAAAGTGTGATGAAGGAGTTGGTAGGGTATCCCATTAAATGACCTCTTGATTTGGGGCCTGCTAACGCTTTTCTTTTTTTATTTTGCAGGCACCACAGAATGTGCGCTGCAGTTTCCTGACCCATATGAATACTGGGACACCTTGATGAAAATCTGCGTCTTTGTCTTTGCGTTCATTGTCCCCGTCCTCATCATTAGCGTCTGTTACTCCCTCATGCTGCTGAGGCTCCGCAGTGTCCGCTTACTCTCCGGTTCTCGCGAGAAAGACCGCAACCTTCGCCGAATCACCCGCTTGGTCTTGGTGGTTGTGGCAGCTTTCATCATCTGCTGGACTCCCATTCATATCTTTATTCTGCTCAAAGCCATAGTGGCAATTCCTGAGACCACAACAGTGATGGCTGCATACTTTCTGTGCGTTGCTCTTGGATACACCAACAGCAGCCTCAATCCTATCCTCTATGCCTTTCTGGATGAGAATTTCAAGCGATGCTTTAAGGACTTCTGTCTGCCGGCAAGGGGAAAGGCGGATAGAGGGCTGGGAGGTAGCAGAGGAGGGAGAATTGCAGGCAGACAGCTCCCTCAGGCTGAAGAGAGCCCCCCGCGGACTGCAAAGCCGGCATGACTAGGCATGGAACTGTCCTCCATTACCCAGACAGGAAAGGAGGACTCAAACACACTTGGCCTGACCCAGGTGTCATCAACCCTCTGATCATGAAGACTACTGTCAATATTGGAGTGACTGGCTGAGAGCAGGGAGCACTGTGACAGACATGCCATGACGTTACACCAGGAAAAGTGTGATGGTGTTAGAGCCAACTGGAGGCTGTTGGGAATTCTACCTGTGGCTGTGAAAATTGTTTTTGCTTTTTGATTAACATATTGGATAAAACAGATTTGCTGTCACTGTCACATTACAGCCTAGTAACTCCTTTTTTTTACTTGTTGTAAAACACCTTGTGTACATTGTGCAAACATTTCTTGGCGAATGGACATTGTATCTCATTTCAGAAATACAAGGTGCTCCTAGGACAATAACAATGTAAAATTTCTGACCTCACAACAACTGATTATTATCTTTTAGGAAACAATTAAGTGAATCATGGTACCTCAAATTTCACCATGATTTGATATAGTTAACTTGGTTGATAGAGAATAGTTTTAATCAAGTGCACAGAGTGTCAACGATGCAAAGCACCAGTTTTATTAAGCACCAAAAG